>NC_080167.1:33418792-33736875 GCF_950295315.1 Erinaceus europaeus
GAGGGGACACTGAGAGACAGCCTACACCTAGGCGCAACACCAACAGACACCCTGTTCCTGGGTGCCCCTCAAAGACACCATACACAAGTGGGTGTCCATGACAGAAACCTGAAACCTGTGGGATACCCTAAGAGACATTCCACACCTGGGAGCGCCTGATAGAATATCCACATCTGGTTGATAACCTGTCAGATACCCCGAAAGTGGAAGCGACCCTGTTAGGTACCCCACACCTGGACGTGACCCTCACAGACTACATACGCCTGCCCCTCACAAACACCACATGCCTGCTGGATACCTTGACAGACACCCCAAATCTAGACAATATCCTGACAGACACCCCTCACCTAGGTGCAAATCTGAGCAACAACCTGTGCCCAGATCCCTGACAAACACCGTGCACCTGTGTTCGAACCTCACAAACAACTCTCACCTCAACATGACCCTGACAGACACAACACACCTGTGCGCACATGACAGACACCCTGCATCTGAGAGTTCTGACAGACACCCATCACCTGGGAGTAAACCACACAGACACATCTCTCTTCTACTCCCCTTGATAGACTTCCGAAACCAGGGCGCAGCCCTGAATTACACCACGTGCCTCGGGGATACCTTGACAGACACCATGCACCTGGGCGCTACCCTGACAGACAGCCCACACCTGGGTGCTACCCTGACAGGCACCCCGCTCACCTGGGTTCAACCCCCCTAAACAGACCACACTCAGCGTGACTCTGACAGACACTCCGTACCTGGGCACACATGACAGTCACCTTTAACCTGGAGACTATCCTGATAGATACCCTGCACCTGGGCACGACCCTGACAGACACCCAGCACCTAGGCACAACCCTGCCAGACACTCCATGCCTGGGCATCCCTGAAAGACACCCTGTGCCATGGGCCAACCAGACATACACCCCGAACTGGGCACAAACCTGAGAGACAACCCGTGCCTGGGCGCCCCTGACAGGCAACCTGGCCTTGGGGATACCCTTACAGACACCCCGTACCTAGGCACCCCTGACAGACACCGCAAACCTGGGTCCACCTTGACAGACATCCAGAACCCGAGGGCTACCTTACTGACATCTCCTACCTGTGCTCCCCTGATATACACCCTGTAATTGGAGGGGAAACTGAGACACACCCCTCCCCTAGGCACAACACCGACAGACACCCTGTTTCTGGGTGCCCCTCAAAGACACCCTACACAAGTGGGTTTCCATGACAGAAATCTGAAACCTGTGGGTGACCCTAAAAGACACTCCACACCTGGGAGCGCCTGACAGATACTCCACATCTGGGTGCTAACCTGACAGACACCACGCACGTGGAAGCAACCTTGATAGGTACCCCACACCTGGACGTGACCCTGACAGACACCATATGCCTGCCCCTCACAAACACCGCACACCTCCTGGTTACCTTGAAAGACACCCCAAATCTGGACACTTCCTTGACAGACACCCCACACCTGAGGGTCACCCTACTGACACCCAGCACCTGGGAGTGACCCAGACAGAGACATCATTCCTGCACTCCCACTGACAGACATCCCGCACCAGGGCGCACCTCTGACTTACACTGAGTGCCTCGGAGATACCTTGACAAACACGTTGGACCTGGGCATGACCCTGTCACACATCTCACACCTCAGTGCTATACTGACAGGCACCCCGCACATAGTTTTAACCCCCACAGACAGCCTGAAACTCAGCGTGACCCTGACAGACACCCCATACCTGGGCACACATGACAGTCACCCTGAACTTGGAGACTACCCAGATAGAGACCCTACAACTGGGGACAACACTGACAGACATCCAGAAACTAAGCACAACCCTGACAGACGTCCCTTGCCTGGGCATCCCTGAAAGATACCCTGTGCCTGGGGAAATCCCAGACAGACACCCAAAACTGGGGGGGGGGGCGAACCTGACAGACACTGCATACCTGGTTGCCTTGCAGGGGCAGCACCCTTGTTTAAGCATCGAGTGGGCTTAGTCTGTGTTAAAGCCTTTTAGGGTGGGACCCAGGTTAAAGCTTCACAAAACCCGGGTTCAAGCTTCATGGCGAATGAACCCGGGATCCAGATTGTGGGGCAGTACCTGTGTTCAAGCGTTTCAGAGGTTGGATCCTTGTTCAAGCATCGAGGTCTCATTGCTTGGGTTTAAGCCTGGTGGGTGCAGGAGCCAGGTTTAAGCCTCAGCGGGGCAGGACCCGGGTTCAAGCCTCATATGGGCAGTGACTGGGTACAAGCCACTTGGGGAAACAGGGTCAGGACCCAGGTTCAAGCCTCGAGGGGGCGAGACCCTTGTTCATGGTTTGAGGGGTCAAGGCTCAGGTTTAAGCTTCTAGGGGGCAATCCCTGGTTCAAGCCTAGCTGGGGCAGGACCTTTTTCAAGCATTGAGGGAGCGGGACCTGGTTCAAACACCCCAGGGGGGTGACCCAGGTTCAAGCCTCATGGGGGCGGTTCTGGGTTCAAGCCTCAAGGGGTTGTGACCAAAGTTCAAGCTTCTTCGAGGGGGTTGGACCGGGATTCAAGCTTCAAAGGACATGGGTTCAAGCCTCACAGGAAACAGGACCCCACAAGGGTCCCAGGAACCCATCATGGAACCTGGAGGCAGGTCACAGGGCCCAGTATCCACTGACTTTTCCACACTCCATTGGCATTAGCAGTAAACCCTGTGTCCAGAAGCCAGCTAGACTAAGGCCTGGGCCTAACATAGCCATCAGAAGAATTTGAAATAGGAACACCTGGGGCCAGTGGCCATAAGGAGACATCCTCTAATTGGGAGAGTTGACCTAGGTAGCAAGCTTAGCACTCCAATTATCCAGTAACCATACAGGTCAAGAGATAAAGTTTGAAGGATGTCAGCATCCCCCTAAGTGCCCTCCATTCTTTTGGGGTGTCTCAGGTGGCTGCCCTACCTGAGAGGTACCTGACCTTCACTGGCAGTCAGGAAAGGCTTCCTCTTCATACAGGAGATGAGAGCTGAGTGCCACTGGGTAGACTGGGGAAACTTGATGGAAGGTGTAGTGGTGCAGTGGTGCATCTCCTTTCTCTCTGTCTGTCTACTCCCCCTTTCACACTCTCCGCATGTTTCCTTCTAAACTAAAGAATAATGGGGCCAAGTGGTGATACACCTGCTTAGGTGCATATGTTACAGTGAGCAGGGAGTCAGGTTCTATTCCCTGGTCCCCACATTCAGGGGGAAAGCTTCACAAGTGGTAAAACATGGCTGCAGGAGTCTATCTCCTCTATTTCCCCATTGCCTCTACATTTCTGCCTGCTTCTATCCAATAAATACATACAATTTAAATATACATATTTATACATTTAAAAAGAGGAATAGGACTGGAGAGATAGCATAATGGCTGAGTTGCTGAGTATATTAACTTAGCAAAATTATGTTTGTGTTATTGAAGGCTAAAAGAACTGCACAGAACAAAGTGCCTAGGGGTATGTAAAGTAGCTCAATAGCAGGGGGCCCGGTGTTGTGGCACCTGGTGAAGCACATACATTACAGAGTGCAAGGACTCAGGTTCAAGCTTCCTGTGTTCAAGCCTCCTGGGGGAAGGACCTGGATTCAACCATAGCGAGGCAATAACTGAGTTCAGTGCTAGTTGGGATTGGACTACTGATCAACCCTTTGAGTGTGTGGAACCCAAGTTCAAGCCATGCGGGGGGGGGGGAGGGGGCACCCTGGCTCATGGCTCAAGGACTGGACCATTCATCAAGCCTTGAATGTGCGGGACCAAATTTCAAGCCTTGTGGCAGCGGCACCCATGTTCCAGCGTCAAGGGACCTGGGTACAGCCTCATGGGAAGCAGGGGCCCCTAACGGGACCCAGAAACCGCTCAGGGGACACAGAGGTTAATCAGGAAACCCAGGGACAACTGGCTTTACCACACTCCATTTGCGTTAACTGTACAAGGTGTGGCCAGAAGCTAGCTAGACTAAGGCCTGTGCCTTAGTCTACCTGTGGAATTTGAAGTGGAAACACCTGTGGCCAGAGGCCAAAAGGGGTCATCCTCTCATTGGCAGAGAGTTGGCCTAGCTAAAGAGCTAGTGCTTCAAATATCCAGCAACCATACAGGTCAAGAAGTAAGGTTTGAAGAATGCCCCTGCATCCACCTAAGAGCCCTCCAGACATTTGGGGTGTCTCAGGTAGCTGCCCTGCCTGAGAGGTACCTGAGCTGCACTGGCAAGAAGAGGAAGGGTTTCCTATTCGTGCAGGAGAGGACAGTTGAGGTGAGCCTTAAAGAGCAGCTGGGTGGCCCGGGGTAACTCGAGAGGAGGTGCAGCAGTGCAGTGTTGCAACTATTTTCTGTCTGTCTGTCTATGATGCCTTTCTCACTCCCTCCATGTTTCCCTCTACACTAAAGAATAAAGGGTCTAGGTGGTGACATACCTCACTGGGCTCACATGTTACAGTGTGCAAAGACCCTCTTTTGAGCCCCTGGTCCTTACCTGCAGGGGAAAACCTTTCACGAGTGCTGAAGGAGCAGGGCCGCACATGTTATAGTGAGCAGGGACCCAGGTTCTAGCCCCTGGTCCCCCCTTCATGGGGAAAACTTCACAAGTAGTGCAGTATGGCTGCAGGCATCTATCTCCTCTATTTCCCCATTGCCTCTAAATTTCTGCCTGCTTCTATCCAATAAATAAGTATAATTCAAATATATATATTTATACATTTAAAAAGAGGAATAGAGCTGGAGAGATAGCATAATGGCTGAGTTGATGAGTATATTAACTTAGCAAAATTATGTTTCTGTTATTAAAGACAGTGAGCTGCATAGAAAAATTTGCCTATGCGTGTGCAAAGCAGCGCTTGAGGGGGGCCTAGTGTTGTGGCACCTGTAAAGCACATCCATTACAGAGTTCAAGGACTCAGGCTCAAGCCTCCTGTGTTCAAGCCTCCGGGGGCAGGACCAGGATTCAACCATAGTGGAGACAGGACCTGGGTTCTGTGCTAGTGAAGACTGGACCATTGACCAAATCTTGAGTGTGTGGGACCCAAGTTCCAGCCTTGCGGAGGGCAGGACCCAGGGTCAAGGCTCAAGGACTCGACCATTCATCAAGCCTTGAATGCGCGGGTCCCATGTTCAAGCCTTGTGGAGGCGGCACCCATGTTCTAGCCTCAAGATTACCAGGGTGATGTCTGGTAGGAAGTGGGGGCCTCTCACGGGACCCAGAAACTGCTCAGGGGACACTGAGGTTAATCATGGAACCCAGGGACGACTGGCTTTACCACACTCCATTTGCATTAGCAGTATAAGCTGTGGCCAGAAGCCAGCTAGACTCAGGCCTGTGCCTAACAACCCCACCTGTAAAACTGAAGTGGAAACACCTGTGGCCAGAGGCCAAAAGGAGTCATCCTCTCATTGGCAGAGAGTTGGCCTAGAAGTGAGCTAGCGCTTCAAATATCCAGCAACCATACAGGTCAAGAAGTAAGGTTGGAAGAATGCCTGCATCCACCTAAGAGTCCTCCAGACATTTGGAGTGTCTCAGGTGGCTGCCCTGCCTGAGAGGTACCTGACCTGGACTGGCAAGAAAAGGAAGGGCTTCCTCTTATTGCAGGAGAGCATAGTTGAGGTGAGCCTTAAAGAGCAGCTGGGAGGCCCGGGGAAACTCAACGGGAGGTGGAAGAGTGCAGTGTCGCAACTCCTTTCTGTCTGTCTACTATGCCTTTCTCACTCCCTCCAGTTTGCCTCTAAAGAATAAAGGGGCCAGGTGGTGACACACCTGACTGGGCTCACATGTTACAGTGGGAAAGACCCACTTCTCGAGTGGTGAAGCAGGGCTGCAGGGGTCTCTCTCTTCTATCTCCCTATTCCTTGTCAATTACTGCCTGCCAATAAATAAATATAATTTAAAAATATAGATAAATTTTTAAAAAGGAATAGAGCTGGAGAGAGAGCACAATGGCTAAGTTGCTGAGTACATTACTTTAGCAAAATTAGGTTTGTGTTATTAAAGGCAAAAAGAACTACATAGGAAAAAATTCCTAGGGTTGAGCAAAGTAGCTCTCTTGAGGAGGGCCCAGTGTTGGTGTACCTGGTGAAGCATATACACTACAGAGTGCAAGGACTCATGTTCAAGCCTCCTGGGTTCCATCCTAGATTCAAGCCTAGCAGGGCTGGGACAGTTTTTCAAGCCTCGGCGATGGGGGGGTGGGGTGGGGGGGGGATGGCCCATGTTCAAGCCTCAAAGGCGCGGGGCCTGAGTTGAAGCATCTGAGAGATCAGTACCCCAGTTTAAGCCTCCTGGGACAGGGCATTAATTTAAGCCTCACATGGGCAGGACCCAGGTTCAAGCCTGAGCGGATGGGACAGGAGTTCAAGCCTCCAAGGTGCTGAACCAGTTTCAAACCTCCCTCGGGCTTGACTTGTGTTCAAGCCTTGCAGGGGCGGGAACCTTGTTCCAGCATCCAGTGGGCTGAGTCCCTGTTCAAGCGTCTTAGGGTGGGACACAGGTTAACGCCTCACAAAACCCAGGTTCAAGCTTCATGGGTATGAGACCCAGGATCCAGATTGGGGCATTACCTGGATTCAAGCCTTTCAGGGTCTGGATCCTTGTTCAAGCATGGAGGGCACAACGCTTTTTGGTTCAAGCCTGGCGGGTGCAGGAGCCAGTGTCAAGCCACAGGGGAATGGGGCCTTTGTTCAAGCCTTGGGGGCAGGACCTGGGTTCAATCCTCATATGGGCAGTGCCCGGGTACAAGCCCCATGGAGGCAGAACCCGGGTACAAGACTAGCAGGTTCAGGACCCAAGTTCAAGCCTCGAGGAGGGAGGGAGACCCTTGTAAAACATTGAGGCAGCAATGCTTGGGTTTCAGCTTCAAGGGGGCAATCCCTGGATCGAGCCTACCTAAGGCAGGACCTTTGTTCAAGCATTGAGGGAGCAGGTCCTGGTTCAAGCATCACAGGGGAGTGACCCAGGTACAAGCCTCATGAGGGCAGGGCCTGGGTTCAAGCCTCAAGGGGTTTTGAACCGGGTTCAAGCTTCTTCGAGGGGGTGGGACCTGGATTCAAGCTTCAAGAGACATGAGTTCAAGCCTCACGAGAAGCGGTGACCCCTCAAGGGACCCACGAACCCATCATGGGACCCGGAGGCAAGTCACGGGGCCCAGAGTACACTGACTTTACCCCACTCTATTGGCATTAGCAGTAAACCCTGTGTCCAGAAGCCAGCTAGACTAAGGCCTGGACCTAACACACCCATCAGTGGAATTTGAAGTAGAAACACCTGGGGCCAGTGGCCATAAGGAGGCATCCTCTAATTGGTAGAGAGTTGGCCTAGGTAGCAAGCTTAGCACTCCAATTATCCAGTAACCATACACGTCAAGAAAAGAAGTTTGAAGGAAGTCTGCATCCACCAAGTGCCCTCCAATCTTTTGGGGTGTCTCAGGTGGCTGCCCTACCTGAGACGAACCTGACCTTCTCTGGCCATCAGGAAGGGCTTCCTGATGAGATGAGAGCTGAGCTGAGCCTTAAAGCACAATTGGGTGGCTTGGGGGAACTTGATGGAAGGTGTAGTGGTGCAGTGGTGCATCTCCTTCCTGTCTGTCTACTCTCCTTTTCTCACTCCCTCATTGTTTCCCTCTTAACTAAAGTATAATGGGGCCAAATGGTGGTGCGCAAGCTTGGCCGCACATATTACAGTGAGCAAGGACCCAGTTTCTAGCCCATGGTTCCCACCTTCAGGGGGAAAGCTTCACAGGTGTTGAAGCATGGATGCAAGTGTCTATCTCCTCTATTTCCCCATTGCCTCTAAATTTCTGCCTGCTTCTATCCAATAAATAAATATAATTTAAATATACATATTTATACATTTACAAAGAGGAGTAGAGCTGGAGAGATAGCATAATGGCTGAGTTACTGAGTATATTAACTTAGCAAAATTATGTTTGTGTTATTAAAGGCTAAGGGAACTGCATAGAAATAAGTGCCTAGGGGTGTACAAAGTAGCTCACTTGAGAGGGGGCCAGTGTTGTTCCACCTGGTGAAGAACATTCATTACAGAGTGCATGGACTCAGGTTCAAGCCTCCCAATTTCAAGCCTCCATGGTGCAGGACCTGGATTCAACCATAGTGGGAGCAAGACCTGGGTTCAGTGCTAGTGGGGACTGGACCATTGATCAAGCCTTTGATTGTGCGGGACTGAAGTTCAAGCTTTGCGGGGGTGGGGGGGAACCCAGGCTCAAGGCTCAAGGAAACAGAATGCAGCCTCATGGGAAACGGGGGCCTCTCAAGGACCCAGAAACTTCTCATGATACACTGAGCCTAATCATGGAACCCAGGGACTACTGGATTTACCAAACTCTATTTGCATTAGCAGTACCAGCTGTGGCCAGAAGCCAGCTAGACTAAGGTCTGTGCCTAACACCCCCACCTGTGGAATTAGAAGTGGAAACACCTGTGGCCAAGGACCAAAAGGAGTCCTCCTCTCATTGATAGCTTAACTAGCGAGCTAGTGCTTCAAATACCCAGCAACCATACAGGTCGAGAATTAAGGTTTCAAGAATGCCTGCATCCACCTAAGAGCCCTCCAGACATTTGGGGTGTCTCAGGTGGCTGCCCTGCCTGAGAGGTACCTGACATGGACTGGCAAGAAGAGGAAGGGCTTCCTCTTCGTGCAGGAGAGGACAGTTGAGGTGAGCCTTAAAGAGCAGATGGGTAGCCAGGGGAAACTAAACGTGAGATAGAACACTGCAGTGTTGCAACTCTGTTCTGTCTATCTGTCTACTATGCCTTTCTCACTCCTTCCAGGTTTCCCACTAAAGAATTAAGGGGCCAGGTGGTGACAAACCTGACTGGGCTCACATGTTACAGTGTGCAAAGACCTACTTTCGAGCCCCTGGTCTCAACCTGCAGGGGGAAAGCTTCACGAGTTGTGAAGCAGGGCTACAGGGGTCTCTCTCTTCTATCTCCCTATTCCCTGTCAATTACTGCCTGCCAATAAATAAATATAATTTAAAATATAGATATATTTTTAAAAAGGAATAGAGCTGGAGAGCTAGCACAATGGCTAAGTTGCTGAGTGCATTATTTTAGCAAAATTGTGTTACTAAGGCAAAAAGAACTACATAGAAAAAAGTTACTAGGGGTGAGCAAAGTAGCTCTCTTGAGGAGGGCCCAGTGTTGCTGTACCAGGTGAAGCATATACACTACAGAGTGCAAGGACTCATGTTCAAGCCTCCTGGGTTCCATCCTAGAGGAGGTAGGGCCCAGATTCAAGCCTAGCAGGGCTGGGACAGTGTTTCAAGCCTTAGGGATGGGGGGGAGGGGTGGGACCTATATTCAAGCCTTAAGGGGGCAGGTCCTGAGTTCAAGCCTCTGGTGGGTGCAGTACCCAGGTTAAAGCCTCATGGGGCAGGGCATTAATTTAAGCCTCACGTGGGCAGGACCCAGGTTCATGCCTGAGGGGACAGAACAGGAGTTCAAGCCTCCCATGTGCGGAACCAGGTTCAAGACTAGCTGGTGCTTGACTTGTGTTCAAGCCTTGCAGGGGCGGGACCCTTGTTCAAGCAAACAGTGGGCTGAATCCAGGTTTAAGCCTCTTGGGTTGGGGCCCAGGTTAAAGCCTTACAAAACCCAGGTTCAAGCTTCATGGATACAGGACCCGGGATCCAGATTGTGGGGCATTACCTGGGTTCAAGCCTTTCTGGGTCTGGGTCCTTGTTCAAGCATGGAGCGCGCGCTGCTTGGTTTCAAGCCTGGCGGGTGCAGGAGTCAGTTTCAAACCTGGGGGGTGGGACCTGGGTTGGAACCTCATATGGGCAGTGCCCGGGTATAAGCCCCATGGGGGCAGAACCCGGGTACAAGACTAGCAGGGTCAGGACACAGGTTCAAGCCTTGAGGTGGCGAGACCCTTGTTCAAGCTTTGAGGGGTAAGGCTCGCATTTAAGCTTCAAGGGGGCAATCCCTGCTTCAAGCCTAGCTCAGTCAGGACCTTTGTTCAAGCATTGAGGGAGCAGGCCCTGGTTCCTACATCCCAGAGGGTTGACCCAGGTTCAAACCTCATGGTGGCAGAACCTGGGTTCAAGCCTCAAGGGGTTGTGACCCGGGTTCAAGCTTCTTCCAGGGTATAGGACCTGGATTCACACTTCAAGGGACATGGGTTCAAGCCTCGTGGGAAGCGGGGACCCCTTAACGGACCCACAAACTCATCATGGGACCTGGAGGTAAGTCACGGGGCCCAGAGTCCACTGATTTTACTCCATTCTATTGGCATTAGCAGTAAACGCTGTGTCCAGAAGCCAGCTAGACTAAGGCCTGGACCTAACACACCCATCAGTGGAATTTGAAGTAGAAACACCTGGGGCCAGTGGCCATAAGGAGGCATCCTCTAATTGGTAGAGAGTTGGCCTAGGTAGCAAGCTTAGCACTCCAATTATCCAGTAACCATACAGGTCAAGAAATAAAGTTTGAAGGATGTCTGCATCCACCTAAGTGTCCTCCAATCTTTTGGAGTGTCTCAGGTGGCTGCCCTACCTGAGAGGTACCTGACCTTCACTGGCATTCAGGAAGGGCTTCCTCACCTGCAGGAGATGAGAGCTGAGCTGAGCCTTAAAGTGCACTGGGTGGCCTGGGGGAACTTGATAGAAGGTGTAGTGGTGCAGTATTGCATCTCCTTCCTGTCTGTCTGTCTACTCTCCCTTTCTCACTCCCTCCATGTTTCTAATCTAAAGAATGATGGGGCCAAGTGGTGGTGCACCTGCTTGGTAGCACATGTTACAGTGAGCAAGGACCCAGGTTCTAGCCCCTGGTCCCCACCTTCAGGGGGAAAGCTTCACAAGTGTTGAAGCATGGCTGCAGTTGTCCGTCTCCTCTATTTCACCCATAGCCTCTAAATTTCTGCCTGCTTCTATCCAATAAATAAATATAATTTAAATATACATATTTATACATTTAAAAAGTGGAATAGAGCTGGAGAGATAGTAATGGCTGAGTTGATGAGTATATTAACTTAGCAAAATTATGTTTGTGTTATTAAAGGCTAAAAGAACTGCATAGAAAAAAGTGCCTATGGGTGTGCAAAGTAGATCTGTTTTGGGGGGCCCGGTGTTGTGGCACCTGGTGAAGCACATGCATTACAGAGTGCAAGGACTCAGGTTCAAGCCTCCCAGGTTCAAGCCTACTGGGGGCAGGACCTGGATTCAACCATACCGGGGCCAAGACCTCGGTTCAGTGCTAGTGGGGACTGGACCGTTGATCAAGCCGTTCAGTATGCAGGACCCAAGTTCAAGCCTTGCGGGGGGAGGACCCAGGCTCAAGGTTCAAGGACTGGACCATTCATCAAGCCTTGAATGTGCGGGATCCAAGTTAAAGCCTAGCGCCAGTGGCATCCATATCCAAACCTCAAGGGACCAGGGTGCAGCATCGCGGGATGCTGGGGCCCCTCTTGGGACCCATAAACTGCTCAGAGGACACAGAGGCTAATCATGTAACCCAGGGACAACTGGCTTTACCACACTCCATATCCATTAGAAGTACAAGGTGTGGCCAGAAGCCAGGTAGACTAAGGCCTGTGCCTAACAACCCCACCTGTAAAACTAAAGTGGAAACACCTGTGGCCAGAGGCCACAAGGAGTCATCCTCTCATTGGTAGAGAGTTGGCCTAGCTAGCGAGCTAGCACTTCAAATATCCAGCAACCATACAGGTCAAGAAGTAAGGTTTGAAGAATGCCTGCATCCACCTAAGAGCCCTCCAGACATTTGGGGTGTCTCAGGTGGCTGCCCTGCCTGACAGGTACCTGACCTGGACTGGCAAGAATAGGAATGGCTTCCTCTTCATGCAGGAGAGGACTATTGAGGTGAGCCTTAAAGAGCAGCTGGGGGGCCGGGGGAAACTCAACGGGAGGTGGAAGAGTGCAGTATTGCAACTCCTTTCTGTCTACTATGCCTTTCTCACTCCCTCTGTTTCCCTCTAAACTAAAGAATAAAGAGTCCATGTGGTGACACACCTGACTGGGCTCACATGTAACAGTATGCAAAGACCCATTTTCGAGCCCCTGGTCCCTACCTGCAGGGGGAAATCTTCACGAGTCGTGAAGCAGGGCTGCAGAGGTCTCTCTCTTCTATCTCCCTATTCCCTGTCAATTACTGCCTGCCAATAAATAAATATAATTTAAAAATATAGATATATTTTTAAATGGAATAGAGGTGGAAAGAAAGCACAATGGCTAAGTTGCTGAGTGCATTATTTTAGCAAAATAATGTTTGTGTTATTAAGGCAAAAAGAACTACACAGAAACAAAGTTACTAGGGTGAGCAAAGTAGCTCCCTTGAGGAGGGCCCGGTGTTGGTGTACCTGGTGAAGCATATACAATACAGAGTGCAAGGACTCTGGTTCAAGCCTCTCAGGTTCCATCCTGGCAAAGGTAGGGCCCAAATTCAAGCCTAAGAGTGCTGGGACACTGTTTCTCCATGGACGATGAGAGGGCAGGACCCATGATCAAGCCTCAAGGGGATGGGACCTGAGTTCAAGCATGGGGGGGGGCAGTACCCAGGTTTAATCCTCGTGGGGCTGGGCATTAATTCAACCCTCATGTTTGTGGGATTCAGGTTCAAGCCTGAGGAGATGGGATGGGATTTCAAGCCTCCGAGGTGCGGAACCAGGTTCAAGACTCGTGTTGTCTCTCAGGATTGCGCCCAGGTGCAAGATGTCTGTCAGGGTCACCCCACCCCCAGTTCTGGGTGTCTGTCAGTGGCACCCAGGTGTTGGTGTGTGTAGGGTCTCCCTCAGGTCTGGGGTGCCTGTAGGGTTACCAAGTTCCTTAGTGTCTGTTTTGGGCATCCTAATGTGGGGTGTCAGTCAGGGTGAAGCCTAGGTGCCTGGTATCTTATCTATCAGGGTTGCTTTCAAGTACAGGGTGTCTGTCAGGGTTTCCCCCAGGCGAGGGTTGTCTGTTCAGTGTGCTAAAGAACTAGGTGTCAGGGTAGCCGCCACATGCCTGGTGTCTGTCTGGGCATCCCCCCAGGCACAGGGTGACTGTCAGGGTATACCCGAGGCATAGATTGTATATCAGGGCTCCCCAGGCGTGGGTTCTCTATCAGGGTTCGGCAAAGGTGAGGTGTTTCCCCCCCATTCGGGGATTCTGTCATGGGTTACTAGCTGCTGGGTGTCTGTAGGGTCATCCTCAGTTGTGTGGTGTCTCTCAGGGTAGCCCCCATATTCGGGGTGTCTGTCAGAGTAGTGTCCAGATTTGTGGTGTCTATCAAGGTATCCAGCAGGTGCGTGGTGTTTGTCACGGGCAGGAGTATGGTGTCTGTCAGGGTCACGTCCTAGAGTGGGGTACCTATCAGGATTGCTTCCACGTGCGTGGTGTCTGTCATGTTAGCACCCATAAGGAGGTTTCTGTCAGGTGCTCCCAGGTGTTTAGGGTGTCTTTCAGGGGCACCCAGAAACAGGGTGACTGTCGGTGTTGTGCCTAGGTATGGGGTGTCCCCTCCAGGTACAGGGTGTCTATCAGGGGTGCACAGCTGCGGAATGTCTGTGTGGTAGCCCTCAGGTGCGGGATGTCTGTCAAGGTAGCAGGTAGCAGACACCCTGTGCATGAGTAACCCTGACAGGCAACCAGTTCATGTAGGATACCCTCACACACAATCCAATCCGGGGATGAAACAAGGGTGAATCAGGAAGATGTTGCCAGGTGTACCTGTCTATTTCGCTAGACCATTTCCTTGTAACCCGCATTGTGTGCAGTCAGTCATTTCTCCCATAGTCTGGAAAACAGTCACTACAGAGCTTTAAGAATCTCAGTGTAAACAGTGAAAAACTGTGCCAGTCATTATCACCCCATGCCTGGGGTATGCTCAGACAGACACAAGGCACGTGGGGGCTACCCTGACACTCAGAACTTCGGCGCACCGAACAGACAACCCTTGCCTAAGAGTTACCCAGACAGACACCCTGTACCTGAAAGCAACCCTGATAGATACCATGCACCTGAGCTCAACGCTGACAGACACTCCAACTTATTCAACCCTCACAGGAACCCCACACCTGAGGGCGACCCTACAGACATCAACACCTGGGTGCCACCCAGAACTGGGGGGGGTGACCCTGACAGATATCTCGAAACTGGGAGCAAACCTGAGTGACAACCCATGCCAGGGTGGCCCTGACAGACAACCTGGCCTCAGGGAAACCCTTACAGACACCCCACACCTTGGCGCCCCAAACAAACACCGCAAACATAAGGGGGCCACCTTGACAGATATCCGGCACCTGAGGGCTACCCTACAGACACCCTGCACATGTGCACTCCTGATAGACACCCTGTACCTGGAGGGGACACTGAGAGACACCCCACACCTAGGCGCAACACCGACAGACACCCTGTTCCTGGGTGCCCCTGAAAAACACACTACACAAGTGGGTGTCCATGACAGAAACCTGAAACCTGTGGGCGACCCTAAAAGACACTCCTAAAAGTAGGAGTCCTAAAAGACTACATATGCCTGCCCCTCAAAAACACTGTGCACCTGCTGGATACCTTGACAAGACACCCCATATCTGGACACTATTCTGACAGACACCCCACACCTGGGTGCTACTCTGAGCAACAACTTGTGTCTGGGAGCATGTGACAGACACCTTGTACCTGTGTTCGAACAACACAGACAAATCACACCTCAACATGATTCTGACACACCCCGCACCTGTGTGCACATGACAGACACCCTACACCTGGGAGTAACCCAGACAGAGAAATCTTTCCTCTACTCCCCCTGACAGACATCCGGCACCAGGGCACGCCCCTGACTTACACTGTGTGTCTCGGGGATACCTTGACAGACACCTTGCACCTGTGCGCGACCCTGACAGACAGCCCACACCTGGGTGCTACCCTAACAGGCACCCCTCTCACCTGGGTTCAACCCCCCAAAACAGACCACACTCAGCGTGACTCTGACAGACACTCCGTACCTGGGTACACATGACAGTCACCTTTAACCTGGAGACTACCCTGATAGATACCCTGCACCTGGGCATGACCCTGACAGACACCCAGCACCTAGGCACAACCCTGCCAGACACTCCATGCCTGGGCGTCCCTGAAAGACACCCTGTGCCATGGGACACCCAGACATACACCCCAAACTGGGCGCAAACCTGAGAGACAACCCGTGCCTGGGTGCCCCTGACAGGCAACCTGGCCTTGGGGATACCCTTACAGAAACCCCGTACTTAGGCACCCCTGACAGACACCGCAAACCTGGGGTCCACCTTGACAGACATCCAGCACCTGAGGGCTACTTTATAGACATCTCCTACCTGTGCTCCCCTGATATACACCCATTGAAGGGGACACTGAGAGACACCCCACACCTAGGCACAACACCGACAGACACCCTGTTTCTGGGTGCCCCTCAAAGACACCCTACACAAGTGGGTTTCCATGACAGAAACCTGAAACCTGTGGGTGACCCTAAAAGACACTCCACACCTGGGAGCCCCTGACAGAAACTCCGCATCTGGGTGCTAACCTGACAGACACCATGCACGTGGAAGTGACCTGATAAGTACTCCACACCTGGACGTGACCCTGACAGATACCATATGCCTGCCCCTCACAAACACCACACACCTCCTGGTTACCTTGAAAGACACTCCAAACCTGGACACTTCCTTGACAGACACCCCACACCTGGGTGCAACCCTAAGGACACCCCAGCACTAGGGCACCCCTGAAAGACAAACCACACCTGAGGGCTACACTGACAGACACCCCACACCTGAGGGTGACTCTACTGACACCCAGCACCTGGAAGTGACCCAGACAGAGACATCATTCCTGGACTCCCACTGACAGACATCCCACACCAGGGCGCGCCTCTGATTTACACCGCGTGTCTCGGGGATACATTTTCAAACACCTAGCACCTGGGTATGACTCTGTCACACAGCCCACACCTCGGTGCTACACTGACAGGCACCCTGCACATAGGTTCAACCCCCACAGACAGTCTGAAACTCAGCGTGACCCTGACAGACACCCCGTACCTGGGCACACATGACAGTCACCCTGAACCTGGAGAATACCCTGATAGATACCCTACAACTGGGGAAAACCCTGACAGACATCCAACACCTAGACACAACCCTGACAGACACCCCTTGCCTGGGCGTCCCTGAAAGATTCCCTGTGCCAGGGGAAATCCAGACAGATACAGCAAACTGGAGTGGGCGAACCTGACAGACACTGCATATCTGGTTGCCTTGCAGGGGTGGGACCCTTTTCAAGCATCAAGTGGGCTGAGTCCATGTTCAAGCCTCCTGGGGTGGGACCCAGGTTAAAGCCTCACAAAACCCAGGTACAAGCTTCATGGCGAATGAACCTGGGATCCAGATTATGCGGGCAATACCTGTGTTCAATCCTTTCAGGGGCTGGATACTTGTACAAGCATCGAGGTCTCATTGCTTGGGTTTAAGCCTGGTGGGTGCAGGAGCCAGTTTCAAGCCTCAGGGGGGCGGGTATTTGTTCAAGCCTCAGGGGCAGGACCTGGGTTCTAGCCTCATATGGGGAGTGCCCAGGTACAAGCCCCTTGGGGACAGAATGGTATAAGGCTAGCAATGGCAGGACCCAGGTTCAAGCATTGGGGGGTCAAGGCTCAGGTGTAAGCTTCAAGGGGGCAATCCCAGGTTCAAGCCTAGCTGGGGCAGGACCTTTGTTCAAGCATTGAGGGAGTGGGACCTGGTTCAAACACCCCTGGGGGGTGACCCAAGTTCAAGCCTAATGGGGGCGGGGCCTGGCTTCAAGCCTAAAGGGGTTGTGACCTGGGATCAAGCTTCTTCGAGGGGGTGGGACCTGGATTCAAGCATCAAGGGACATGAGTTCAAGCCTCGCAGGAAACAGAACCCTTCAAGGGTCCCAGGAACCCATCATAGAATCTGGAGGCAAGTCACAGGGCCAGAGTTCACTGACTTTTTCCCACTCCATTGGCATTAGCAGTAAACCCTGTGTTGAGAAGCCAGCTAGACTAAGGCCTGGGCATAACATACCCATCATAAGAATTTGAAGTAGAAACACCTGGGGCCAGTGGCCATAAGGAGACATCCTCTAATTGGTAGAGAGTTGGCCTAGGGAGCAAGCTTAGCACTCCAATTATCCAGTAACCATACAGGTCAAGAAATAAAGTTTGAAGGATGTCTGCATCTACCTAAGTGCCCTTAAATCTTTTGGGGTGTCTCAAGTGGCTGCCCTACCTGAGAGGTACCTGACCTTCACTGGCAGTCAGGAAGGGCTTCCTCTTCCTGCAGAGATGAGAGCTGAGCTGAGCCTTAAAGGGCAACCAGGTGGCCTGAGGGAACTTGATGGAAGGTGTAGTAGTGCAGTGGTGCATCTCCTTTCTCTCTGTCTGTCTACTCTCCCTTTCTCACTCCCTCTATGTTTCCCTCTAACTAAAGAATGATGGGGCCAAGTAGTGGTGCCCCTGCTTGGGCGCATATGTTACAGTGAGCAAGGACCCAGGTTCTAGCCCCTGGTCCCCACCTTCAGGGGTAAAGCTTCACAAGTGGTGAAGCATGGCTGCAGGTATCTATCTCCTCTATTTCCCCATTGGCTCTAAATTTCTACCTGCTTCTATCCAATAAATATAATTTAAATATACATATTTATACATTTAAAAAGAGGAATAGAGCTGGAGGGATAGCGTAATGGCTGAGTTGCTGAGTATATTAACTTAGCAAAATTATGTTTGTGTTACTAAAGGCTAAAAGCACTGCATAGAAAACAGTGCCTATGGGTGTGAAAAGTAGCTCACCTGGCGGGGGGCCCGGTGTTGTGGCCCCTCTGAAGCACATGCATTACAGAGTCCAAGGACTCAGGTTCAAGCCTCCTGGGTTCAAGCCTACTGGGGGCAGGAAGTGGAGTCAACCAAGCGGGGGCATCATCTGGCTTCAGTGCTAGTGTGGACTGGACCATTCACCAATCCTTTGAGTGTGCAGGACCCAAGTTTAAGCCTTGCGGGGGCAGGACCAAGGTCAAGGCTCAAGGACTGAACCATGGTCAAGCCTTTGAGTGTGCAGGACACAAGTTCAAGCCTTGTGGAGGTGGCACCCAGGATCTAGCCTCAGGGGACCAGGGTACAGCCTAGTGGGAAGTGGGGGCCACTCCCGGACCCAGAAACCGCTCAGGGGACACAGAGGCTAATCATGGAACCCAGGGACGACTGGCTTTACCACACTCCATTTGCATTAGCAGTACAAGCTATGGCCAGAAGCCAGCTAGACTAAGGCCTGTGCCTAAGACTGCCACCTGTGGAATTTGTAGTGGAAACACCTGTGGCCAGAGGCCAAAAGGAGTCATCCTCTCATTGGCAGAGAGTTGGCCTAGCTAGTGAGCTAGCGCTTCAAATATCCAGCAACAATACAGGTCAAGAAGTAAGGTTTAAAGAATGCCTGCACCCACCTAAGAGCCCTCCAGACATTTGGAGTGTCTCAGGTGGCTGCCCAGCCTGAGAGGTACCTGACCTGGAGTGGCAAGAAGAGGAAGGGCTTCCTCTTCATGCAGGAGAGGACAGTTGATGTGAGCCTTAAAGAGCAGCTGGGTATTCGGGGGAAACTCGACTTGAGGTGGAGCTGTGCAGTGTTGCAACTCCTTTATGTCTGTCTGTCTACTATGCCTTTCTCACTTCCTCCATGTTTCCCACTAAACTAAAGAATAATGGGGCCAGGTGGTGACACACCTGACTGGGCTCACATGTTACAGTGTGCAAAGACCCACTTTCGAGTCCCTGGTCCCAACCTGCAGGGGGAAAGCTTCACGAGTCATGAAGCAGGGCTGCAGGGGTCTCTCTTTTCTGTCTCCCTATTCCCTGTCAGTTACTACCTACCAATAAATAAATATAATTAAAAATATAGATATATTTTTAAAAAGGAATAGAGCTGGAGAGATAGCACAATGGCTAAGTTTCTGAGTGCATTATTTTAGCAACATTATGTTTGTGTTATTAAAGGCAAAAAGAACTACATAGAAAAAAAGTTACTAGGGGTGAGCAAAGTAGCTCTCTTGAGGAGGCCCCAGTGTTGGTGTACCTGGTGAAGCATATACACTACTGAGTGCAAGGACTCATGTTCAAGCCTCCTGGGTTCCATCCTAGAGGATGTATGGCCCAGATTCAAGCCCAGCAGGGCTCGGACTGTGTTTCAAGCCTGAGGGATGGGGAGTGGGACCCATATTCAAGCCTTAAGGAGGCGGGCCCTGAGTTCAAGCCTCTGGTGGGGGGCAGTACCCAGGTTTAAGCCTCATGGGGCAGGGCATTAATTCAACCCTCACGTGGACCCAGGTTCAAGCCTGAGCGGACGGGACAGGAGTTCAAGCCTCCCAGGTGCAGAACCGGGTTCAAGACTCACTGGGGCTTGACTTGTGTTCAAGCCCTGCAGGGGCAGGAACCTTGTTCAAGCATTGAGTGGGCTGATTCTGGGTTCAAGCCTGTTGGGGTGGGACCCAGGTTAAAGATTCACAAAACCCGGGTTCAAGCTTCATGTGGACGGCACCCAGGATCCAGATTGTGGGGCATTACCTGGTTTCAAGCATTTTAGGGGCTGGATCTTTGTTCAAGCATGGAGGGCACATCACTTGGGTTCAAGCCTCGCAACTGCAGGAGCTAGTTTCAAGCCTCAGGTGAAAAGGGCCTTTGTTCAAACCTCGGGGGCAGGACCTGGGTTCAAGCCTCATATGGGCAGTGCCTTGGTACAATCCCCTTGGGGCAAAACCCGGGTACAAGACTAGCAAATCAGGGCACGTGTTCAAGCCTCGAGGGGGGAGACCCTTGTTCAAGCATTGGGGGCCAATGCTTGGGTTTAAGCATCAAGTGGGCAATCCCTGGTTCAAGCCTAGCTGGGGCAGGACCTTGTTCAAGAATTGAGGGAGCAGGGCTGCTTCAAACATCCCAGGAGTATGTACCAGGTTCAAGCCTCAAGGGGTTGGGACCCGGGTTCAAGCTTATTCAAGGGGATGGAACCTGGATTCAAGCTTCAAGGGACATGGGTTCAAGCTTCGTGGCAAGCGGGGACCCCTCAAGGGACCCACGAACCCATCATGGGACCCGGAGGAAAGTCACAGGGACCAGTGTCCACTGACATTACCCCACTCTATTGGCATTAGCAGTAAACCCTGTGTCCAGAAGCCAGCTAGACTAAGGCCTGGGCCTAACACACCCATCAGTGGAATTTGAAGTAGAAACACCTTTGGCCAGTGGCCAAAGGAGTCATCCTCTAATTGGTAGAGAGTTGGCCTAGGTAGCAAGCTTAGCACTCCGATTATCCAGTAACCATACAGGTCAAGAAATAAAGTTTGAAGGATGTCGGCATCTGCCTAAGTGCCCTCCAATCTTGTGGGGTGTCTCAGGTGGCTGCCCTACCTGAGTGGTACCTGACCTTCACTGGCATTCAGGAAGGGCTTCCTCTTCCTGCAGGAGATGAGAGCTGAGCTGAGCCTTTAAGTGCATTGGGTGGCCTGGGAGAACTTGATAGAAGGTTTAGTGGTGCAGTGTTGCATCTCCTTCTTGTCTGTCTGTCTACTCTCCCTTTCTCACTCCCTCCATTTTTCCCGCTAAACTTAAGAATGATGGAGTCAAGTGGTGGTGCACCTGCTTGGCCACACATGTTATAGTGAGCGAGGACCCAGTTTTTAGCCCATGGTCCCCACCTTCAGGGGGAATGCTTCACAGGTGGTGCAGCATGGCTGCAGGTGTCTATCTCCTCTATTTCTCCATTGCCTCTAAATTTCTGCCTGCTTCTATACAATAAATAAATATAATTTAAATATACATATTTATACATTTAAAAAGAGGAATAGAGCTGGAGAAATAGCATAATGGCTGAGTTGATGAGTATATAAACTTAGCAAAATTATGTTTGTGTTATTAAAGGCTAAAAGAACTGCATAGAACAAAGTGCTTAGGGGTATGCAAAGTAGCTCACTTGAGAGGGGGTCAGTGTTGTTGTATCTGCTAAAGCACATACATTACAGAGTGCAAGGATTCATGTTCAAGCCTCCCGAGTTCAAGCCTCCAGGGTGCAGACCTGGATTCAACCATAGTGGGGTCAAGACCTGGGTTCAGTGCAAGTGGGGACTGGACCATTGATCAAGCCTTTGAGTGTGCAGGACACAAGTTGAAGCTTTCTGGGGGGCGGGACCCAGGTTCAAGGCTCAAGGGATCAGGGTACAGCCTCACGGGAAGCGGGGGCCTCTCACAGACCCAGAAACCGCTCAGGGGACACTGAGGCTGATCATGGAACCCAGGGACAACTGGCTTTACCACACTCCATTTGCATTAGCAGTACAAGCTTTGGCCAGAAGCCAGCTAGCATAAGGCCTGTGCCTAACACCCCCGCCTGTGGAATTTGAAGTGGAAACACCTGTGGCCAGAGGCCAAAAGGAGTCATCCTCTCATTGGTAGACAGTTGGCTTAACTAGCGAGCTAGTGCTTCAAATATCCAGCCACCATACAGGTCGAGAAGTAAGGTTTCAAGAATGCCTGCATCCACCTAAGAGTCCTCCAGACATTTGGGGTGTCTCAATGGCTGCCCTCCATGAGAGGTACCTGACCTGTTGTGGCAAGAAGAGGATGGTTTCCTCTTCCTGTAGGAGAGGACTGTTGAGGTGTGCCTTAAAGAGTAGCTGGGAGGCACGGGGAAAGTTGATGAGAGGTGGAGCAGTGCAGTGTTGCAACTCCTTTCTGTCTACTATGCCTTTCTCACTCCCTCCATGTTTCCCTCTAAACTAAAGAATAAAGGGACCATGTGGTGACACACCTGACTGGGCTCACATGTTACAGTGTGCAAAGACCCACTTTCGAGCCCCTGGTCCCAACCTGCAGGGGGAATGCTTCACGAGTGGTGAAGCAGGGCTACAGGGGTCTCTCTCTTCTATCTCCCTATACCCTGTCAATTACTACCTACCAATAAATAATAATGTAATATTTTAGCATTAAATATTACGTTTGTGTTATTAAAGGCAAAAAGAAGTACATAGAAAAAAGTTACTAGGGGTGAGCAAAGTAGCTCCCTTGAGGAGGGCCTGGTGTTGGTGTACCTGGTGAAGCATATACACTACAGAGTGCAAGGACTCAGTTTCCAGCCTCCCAGGTTCCATCCTAGTGGAGGTAGGGCCCAGATTTAAGCTTAGCAGGGCTGGGACAGTTTTTTAAGCCTAGGGGATGAGGGTGCAGGACCCATGTTCAATCCTCAAGGGGGCGGGACCTGAGTTCAAGCCTCTGGTGGGGGCAGTACCCAGGTTTAAGCCTCATGGGGCAGGGCATTAATTCAAGCCTCATGTGGGCAGGGCCCAGGTTCAAGCCTGAGGGAACAGGACAGGAGTTCAAGCCTCCCAGGTGCGGACCCGGGTTCACGACTCGTTGGGACTTGACTTGTGTTCAAGCCTTGCAGGGGAGGGACCCTTGTTCAAGCATCCAGTGGGCTGAGTCCCTGTTCAAGCCTCTTAGGGTGGGACACAGGTTAACAACTCACAAAACCCAGGTTCAAGCTTCATGGGTACGGGGCCCAGGATCCAGTTTGTGGGGCATTACCTGTGTTCAAGCCTTTCAGGGTCTGGATCTTTGTTCAAGCATGGAGGGCACACTGCTTGGGTTCAAGCCTGGTGATTGCAGGAGATAGTTTCAAGCCTCAGGGGGGCAGGGCCTTTCTTAAACCATCATGGGCAGGACCTGGGTTTGAGCATCATATGGGCAGTTCCAGTGTACAAGCCTTGAGGGGGCAGAACCCGGGTACAATATTAGCAAAGTCAGGACCCAGGTTTAAGCCCCAAGGGGGTGAGACCCTTGTTCAAGCTTTGAGGGGCCAAGGCTCGCATTTAAGCTTCACGGGGTCAATCCCTGGTTCAAGCCTAGCAAAGGCAGGACCTTTGTTCAAGAATTGAGGGAGCAGGCCCTGGTTCCAACATCCAAGGGGTGGTGACCCAGGTTCAAGCCTCATGGTAATGGAGCCTGGGTTCAAGCCTCAAAGTGTTGTGACCTGGGTTCAAGCTTCTTCGAGGGGGTGGGACCTGGATTCAAGCACAAGGGACATGGGTTCAAGCCTTGCAAGTAGCAGGATCCCCTCAAGGGACCCAGGAACCCATCATGGGACCTGGAGGAAAGTCACAGGGCCATGAGTCCACTGACTTGACCCCGCTCTATTGGCATTAGCAGTAAACCCTGTGTCCAGAAGCCAGCTAGACTAAGGCCTGGGCCTAACACACCCATCAGTGGAACTGGAAGTAGAAACACCTGTGGCCAGTGGCCAAAAGGAGTCATTCTCTAATTGGTAGATAGATGGCCTAAGTAGGAAGCTTAGCACTCCAATTATCCAGTAACCATACAGGTCAAGAAATAAAGTTTGAAGGATGTCTGTATCTACCTAAGTACCTTCCAATCTTTTGGGGTGTCTCAGGAGGCTTCCCTTCCTGAGAGGTACCTGACCTTCACTGGCAGTCAGAAAGGGCTTCCTCTTCCTGCAGGAGATGAAAGCTGAGCTGAGCCTTAAAGTGCAACCGGCTGGCCTGGGGGAACCTGATGGAAGGTGTAGTGGTGCATCTCCTTCCTGTCTGTCTACTGTCTCTTTCACAGTCCCTCCATGGTACCCTCTAAACTAAAGAATGATGGAGCCAAGTGGTGGTGCCCCTGCTTGGCCGCACATATCACAGTGAGCAAGGACCCAGGTTCTAGCCCATGTTCCCCACCTTCATGGGGAAAGCTTCACAAGTAGTGCATCATGGCTGCAGGTGTCTATCTCTTATATTTCCCCGTTGCCTCTAAATTTCTGCCTGCTTCTATCCAATAAATAAATATAATTTAAATATACACATTTATACATTTAAAAAGAGGAATAGAGCTGGAGAGATAGCATAATGGCTGAGTTGATGAGTATATAAACTTAGCAAAAATATGTTTGTGTTATTAAAGGCTAAAAGAACTGCATAGAAAAAGTGCCTAGAGGTGCGCAAAGTAGCTCACTTGTGGAAGGCCCAGTATTGTGGCACCTGGTGAAGCACATACATTACAGAGTGCAAGGACTCAGGATCAAGCCCCTTCGGTTCAAGCCACCTAGGGGTAGGACCTGGATTCAGCCATAGTGCGGGCATGATCTGGCTTCAGTGTTAGTGGGGACTGGACCATTGATCAATGCTGTGAGTGTGCAGGACCCAAGTTCAAGCCTTGTGGGGGGCAGGACCCAGGGTCAAGGCTCAAGGACTGGACCATTCATCAAACCTTGAATGTGCAGGACCCCAGTTCAAGCTTTCTGGGGGGTGGAACCCAGGCTCAAGGCTCTAGGGACCAGGGTGCAGCTTCGTGGTAAGCGGGGGCCCCTCACGGGCCCAGAAAAAGTTCAGGGGACACAGAGGCTAACCATGGAACCCAGGGACAACTAACCGGTACAAGCTTTGGCCAGAATCCAGCTAGATTAAGGCCTATGCCTAACACCCGGACCTGTGGAATTTGAAGTGGAAACACCTGTGGCCAGAGGCCAAAAGGAGTCATCCTCTCATTGGTAAACTGTTGGCCTAGCTAGTGAGCTAGCGCTTCAAGTATCCAGCAACCATACAGGTCAAGAAGTAAGGTTGGAAGAATGCCTGCATCCACCTAAGAGCCCTCCAGACATTTGGAGTGTCTCAGGTGGCTGCCCTGCCTGAGAGGTACCTGACCTGGAGTGGCAAGAAGAGGAAGGGCTTCCTCTTCATGCAAGAGAGGACAGTTGAGGGGAGCCTTAAGGAGCAGCTGGGTGGCCCCGGGGATACTCGACTTGAGGTGAAGCAGTGCAGTGTTGCAACTCCTTTATGCCTTTATGTCTGTCTCTCTACTATGCCGTTCTCACTACCTCCATGTTTCCCACTAAACTAAAGAAAAGAGGCCAGGTGGTGACACACCTGACTAGGCTCACATGTTACAGTGTGCAAAGACCCACTTTCGAGCCCCGAGTCCCTACCTGCAGGGGAAAAGCTTCACGAGTGTTGAAGCAGAGCTGCAGGGGTCTCTCTTTTCTATCTCCCTACTCCCTATAAATTACTGCCTACCAATAAATATATATAATTTAAAAATATAGATATATTTTTAAAAAGGAATAGAGCTGGAGAGATAGCACAATGGCTAAGTTTCTGAGTGCATTATTTTAGCACCATTATGTTTGTGGTATTAAAGGCAAAAAGAACTACATAGAAAAAAAGTTACTAGGGGTGAGCAAAGTAGCTCCCTTGAGGAGAGCCCAGTGTTGGTGTACTGGGTGAAGAATATACAATACAGAGTGCAAAGACTCAGGATCAAGCCTTTCAGGTTCCATCCTGGCAAAGGTAGGGCCCAAATTCAAGCCTAACAGTGCTGGGACACTGTTTCTGTGTGGAGGATGGGAGGGCAGGACCCATGATCAAGCCTCAAGGGGATCTGAACTGCATTCAAGCGTCGGGGGCGGCAGTCCCCGGGTTTAAGCCTCGTGGGGCAGGGCATTAATTCAAGCCTCATTTTGTGATGTCTTGTCTGGGTGTCCCCTGGCAGAGGGTGTCCTTCAGGCATGTCCAGGCATGGGGTGTTCTATCAGCATTGTGCCTAGATGCTGGGTGTCTGTCATGGTCGTCCCCAGGTGCAGGGTAATCTATCAGGTAGTCTGCAGGTTCAGGGTGACTGTCATGTGCGCCAGGTATGGGGTGTCTTTCAGGGTAATGCTGAGGTGCGGGCTGTCTGTGGGGGTCGAACCCAGGTGTATGGGGAGCACCCAAGTGTGGGCTGTCTGTCAGGGTCGCACCCAGGTACAGGGTGTCTGTCACGTTATTTCCGATACACGTGGTGTAAGTCATGGGTGCGCGGGATCCTGGTGCGGGATGTCTGTCAGGGAGTGACCCAGGAGTGATGTCTCTGTCTGGTTCACTCCCAGGTGCTGGGTGTCTGTCAGGGTAGGCCCCAGGTGCAGGGAGTCTGTCATGTGCGCACATGTGCAGGGTGTCTGTCAGGGTTATGTTGAGGTGCAAGTTGTCTGTGTAGCCAGGTGCGCACTGTCTGTCGGGGCCTCCCAGGCACAGGTTGTGGCTCCGAGTTGCACCCAAATGTGCAGTGTCTGTCCGGGTCATACCCTGTTCTATTTATCTGTCGGGTGACCAGGTGCTGGTTGTCAGTAGGACCTCCCTAAAGTGAAGGGTGTCTGTCAGTGTAGCCCCCAGGTGTGGTGTGTCTGTCAGTGGTGCCCAGGTGCCTGGGTGTCTTTAGGGTCGCACCCAGGTATGGGGTGTCTGTCAGGGTAGTGTCCAGGTTTGTGGTGTCTGTCAAGGTGCGCGGTGTTTGTCAGCGGCAGGAGTATGGTGTCTGTCAGGGTCACGTTCTAGAGTGGGGTACCTATCAGGGTTTCTTCCACATGTGTGGTGTCGGTCATGTTAGCACCCAGATACGAGGTGTCTGTCAGGCACTCCCAGGTGTGGAGAGTCTTTTAGGGTC
Organism: Erinaceus europaeus; assembly: GCF_950295315.1. NCBI lineage: Eukaryota > Metazoa > Chordata > Mammalia > Eulipotyphla > Erinaceidae > Erinaceus > Erinaceus europaeus. Next base: position 33,445,239 of record NC_080167.1, read on the forward strand.
ACCCACAGGTTTCAGGTTTCTGTCATGGACACCCACTTGCATAGGGTGTCTTTCGGGGCACCCAGGAACAGGGTGTCTGTCGCTGTCTAGGTGTGGGGTGTCTCTCAAGTGTCCCCTCCAGGTACAGGGTTCTGTCAGGGGCACACAGGTGCGGGGTGTCTGTCAGGGTAGCCCCCAGGTTTGCAGTGTCTGTCAGGGGAACCTAGGTGCAGGGTATCTGTCAGGGTATCCCCGAGGCCAGGTTTCCTGTCAGGGGCACCCAGGCATGTGTTGTCTCTCAGTATTGCACCCAGGTGCAAGATGTCTGTCAGGGTCACCCCACCCCCAGTTCTGGGTGTCTGTCAGAGGCACCCAGGTGTTGGTGTCTGTTAGGTCACCTTCGGGTCTGGGGTGCCTGTGAGGGTTACCCCAGTTCCTTGGTGTCTGTTTTGGGTGCCCTAGTGTGGGGTGAGTGTCAGGGACAAGCCTAAGTGTGTGGTATCTCTCAATCAAGTTGCTTTCAGGTAAAGGGTGTCTGTCTTTCAGGGTAGCCACCAGGTGAGGGTTGTCTGATCAGTGCACTGAAGTGCTAGGTGTCAGGGTAGCCCCCACATGCCTGGTGTCTGTCTGGGCATCCCCCAGGCGTGGGGTGCCTGTCAGGGTATCCCCGAGGCATAGGTTGTCTACTGGGGCTTCCCTGGCACGGGTTGTCTATCAGGGTTCCGCAAAGGTGAGGTGTGTCCCCCCAATTCGGGGAGTCTGTCAGGAGTGACCAGCTGCTGGGTGTCTGTAGGGTCATCCTCAGTTGTGTGGTGTCTCTCAGGGTAGCCCCCATGTCGGGTTGTCTGTCAGAGTGGAGTCCAAGTGCGGGAGATGTATCAGGGGGTCTCAAGTGTGGGGTGTCTGTCAGGAGCACACAGAAACGGGGAGTCTATCAGTGTGCACACACGTGCAAGGTGTCTGTCAGGATCGCCACTGGGTGCGGGGTGTCTGTGAGGGTCACTTCCAGGCGCAATGTGTGTATCAAGGTAGCCCCAAGGTACACCTTAGGGGGTGACTGGTAGGGGCTCCTTGGAGCACTGACTGATTTCACCTCATGCAGGGGAGAAACAAACAAAAAACAGTGCCTGTTGGAAGAGGCTGTTACAGCAGGGCACACCTAAGTGATTATTCCCCTCAGAGAGCTCAAAGAGACACCTACAGCACTGCCCTGCATCAGGCTATCTCACAGGCTTTTGCAGCACCATTCACTCCCAGCATTCAGTTCTCAGTCTACAGCAATGAATGCAGAGCTCATAGAACAGGGAATGAATCTTGGCTTCTTTTTTACCAGGAAGAAAGAACAGCAGGATGTCAATGAGTTTCAAAGTGGTAACAGATGAGTGGCACATGTTGTCACTGTCTGCACTATGAGATTCTGCAAGCTCTGCAGTGACTGTTCTCTAGACTATGGGAGAAATGACTGACTGCACCCAATGCGGCTCATAAGAAAACAGTTTCTGGTGAAATAGACTGGTACATCGCCCTGATTAGATAGTTACCTCAGAGAGCTCAAGGAGACACTAAGAGCATTGTCCTGTGACACGCTTTCTCACCCTTTGCAGGACTCTTCACTTGCAGCTTTCAAAATCACACCTCTGCAGAAATGAACGCAGGGCTCACTGAACAGGGTTTGAATCTTGGCTTCCTCTTTTGCAGCAAGAAAGAACAGAACATTCTCCCCAATGAGTTGTGAAGTTATAATGTTTGGAGCACCTACCTTGGCACTGACTGCATTTTGAAAATTCTCCAAGGTCCATAGTGACTGTTTTTGAGAAGATAGGAGAAATAACTGTTTCTTTCACCTTTGCTGGTAAGAAAAACAAGCAGTGTCTGTTGGAAGAGTCTGTTACAGCATGGAACATCTCACTGATTGAGTTCCTCTCAGAGAGCTCAAAGACACATCAAGAACACTGCCCTGTAGCAGGCTTGATCATGCTTTTGCAGCACTATTCATTCCTAGCATTCAATTTGCAGTCTACAGAAATGAAGGCAGGTCTCATAGAACAGGGAATGAATCTTAGCTTTTCTTCACCAGGAAGAAAGGACAGCAGGTTCTCAATGAGTTTCCAAGTGGTAGTGAGTGGCACAGTTTTTCACTGTCCACACTTTGAGATTCTCCAAGCTCTGTATTGACTGTTTTCTAGACTATGGGGGAAATGACTGACTGCGCCCAATGCGGCTCACAAGAAAACGGTTTCTGGTGAAATAGACTGGTATCGTGGGAACATCTCCCTGATTCACCCCCGGTTGACCCCCGGTTAGGGGTGTGTGTTGGGGTATCCTCCATGTACTGGATGTCTGCCAGGGGCACTCAGGCATGGGGTGTCTCTCTCATGGTCACCCCTAGTAGTCATGTGTTGCACCCTGGGTGAGGTGTTTGTCAGGGTCACCCCCAAGCACTGATTGTCAGTGCATTCAGGCGTGGGTGTCTGTCAGGGTCACCACTAGGCGTGGGCTGTCTGTCACAGGCAGGCAGGTGCAGGGTGTCTGTATAGTCACCCCCAGGTGGGGGTGTCTGTCAGGGGCACCCAGGTGCGCTTTGTCTGTCAGGGTCTCTTCCAGGTGCGGGGTATGTGTCAGGATCGCTTCCATGTGCGGGGTGTCACTCATGGTAGCACCCAGGTGGAGGATGTCTGGCAGGACAACCAGGTATGCAGTGCTTGTCAGGTTTTCCCACACACACACAGTTTGTGGTGTCTTGTCTGGGTGTCCCCTGGCAGAAGGTGTTTTCCAGGCATGGGGGGGTCTGTCAGGGTTGTGCCTAGGTGCTGGGTGTCTGTCAGGGTCGTTCCCAGGTGCAGGGTAATATATCAGGGTAGTCTCAGGTTCAGGGTGACTTTCATGTGCGCCAGGGACGGGGTGTCTGTCAGGGTCATGCTGAGGTGCGGGCTTTCTGTGGGGGTCGAACCCAGGTGTGCAGGGAGCCTGTCAGGGTAGCATCCAAGTGTGGGCTGTCTGTCAGGGTCAAACCCAGGTGCAGGGTGTCTGTCACATTATCCCCGAGGCACGCGGTGTAAGTTCGGGGTGCGCTCTGGTGTGGGATGTCTGTCAGGGAGTGACCCAGGAGTGATGTCTCTGTCTGGTTCACTCCCAGGTGCTGGGTGTCTGTCAGGGTAGGCCCCAGGTGCAGGGTATCTGTCATGTGCGCACAAGTGCGTGGCGTCTGTCAGGGTTATGTTGAGGTGCAAGTTGTCTGTGCGGTGTGAAACCAGGTGTGCGGTGTCTGTTGGGGGCTCCCAGGCACAGGTTGTGGCTCTGATTTGCACCCAGATGTGCGGTGTCCATCTGGGTCATACCCTGTTCTTGGTGTCTGTCAGGTGTGACCAGGTGCTGGTTGTCAGTAGGGCCTCCCTAAATTGAAGGGTGTCTGTGTAGCCCCCAGGTGTGGTGTGTCTGTCAGTGGTGCCCAGGTGCTGGGGTGTCTTTAGGGTCACACCCAGGTGTGGGGTGTCTGTCAGGGTAGTGTCCAGGTTTGGGGTGTCTGTCAAGGTGTTGGTCAGGAGCAGGAGTATGGTTTCTGTCAGGGTCACGTCCTGGAGTGGGGTACCTATCAGGGTTGTTCCACGAGCGTGGTATCTGTCATGTTAGCACCCAGATGTGAGGAGTCTGTCATGCGCTCCCAGGTGTGGAGTGTCTTTTAGGGTCTTCCACAGGTTTCAGATTTCTGTCATGGACACCCACTTGCGTAGGGTATCTTTCAGGGGCACCCAGGAACAGGGTGACTGTCGGTATTGCGCCTAGGTGTGGGGTGTCTCTCAGTGTCCCCTCCAGGTACAGGGTTTCTATCAGTGGCGCACAGGTACGGGGTGTCTCAGGTGTGGGATGTCTGTCAAGGTAGCCCCTAGGTTTGCAGTGTCTGTCAGAGGAATCTAGGTGCGGGATGTCTGTCAGGGTATCCCCGAGGCCAGGTTTCCTGTCAGGGGCACCCAGGCATGTGTTGTCTCTCAGGATTGCACCCAGGTGCAAGATGTCTGTCATGGTCACACCACCCTCAGTTCTGGGTGTCTGTCAGTGGCACCCATGTGTTGGTGTCTGTAGGATCGCCTAGGGTCTGGGGTGCCTGTCAGTGTTACCCCAGTTCCTTAGTGTCTGTTTGGGGCGCCCTAGTGTGGGGTGTCAGTCAGGGTCAAGCCTAGGTGTGTGGTATCTATCTATCACGGTTTCTTTAAGGTGAAGTTTGTCTCTCAGTTGTAGCCCCCAGGCTAGGGTTGTCTGTTGGGTACGCTGAAGTGCTAGGTGTCAGGCAAGCCCCCACATGCCTAGTGTCTGTCTGGGCATGCCCCAGGTACTGGGTGCCTGACAGGGTATCCCCGAGGCACAGGTTGTCTATCACGGGTGGCCAGGCGCAGGTTGTCTATCAGGGTTCCGGAAAGGTGAGGTGTGTGTCCCCATTCAGGGAGTCTGTTTCTTTCACCTTTGCGGGTAAGAAAAACAAGCAGTATCTGTTGGAAGAGTCTGATACAGCATGGAACATCTCGCTGATTGAGTTCCTCTCAGAGAGCTCAAAGACACATCAAGAACACTGCCCTGTAGCAGGCTTGATCACACTTTTGCAGCACTATTCATTCCTAGCATTCAATTCGCAGTCTACGGAAATTAATGCAGGTCTCATAGAACAGGGAATGAATCTTAGCTTCTTCTTCACCAGGAAGAAAGGACAGCAGGTTCTCAATGAGTTTCCAAGTTGTAATGAGTGGCACAGATTTTCACTGTCCACACTTTGAGATTCTCCAAGCTCTGTAGTGACTGTTTTGTAGACTATGGGGGAAATGACTGACTGCGACCAATGCGGGTCACCAGAAAACGGTTTCTGGTGAAATAGATTGGTACACCTGGGAACATTTCTCTGATTCACCCCCGGTTCACCCTGGTTTGGGGTGTGTGTTGGGGTATCCTCCATGTACAGGATGTCTGTCAGGAGCACTCAGGCGTAGGGTGTCTGTAAGGGTCACCCCCAGTAGTAAGGAGTTGCGCCCTGTGTGGAGTGTTGTCAGGGACACACCCAGGAACTGATTGTCAGTGCAGTCAGGCATGGGGTGTCTATCAGGGTCACCACTAGAGGCAGGTTGTCAGTTTCGGGCAGGCAGGAGTAGGGTGTCTGTATAGTCACCCCCATTTGGCAGTGTCTGTCAGGGGCACCCAGGTGCGGGTTGTCTATCAGGGTCTCATCCAGGTGCGCTTATCTGTCAATGTTGCTTCCATGTGCCGGTTGTCTGTCATGGTATTCCCCAGGTGTTGGGTGTCTGGTGGGCCACCCGGTATGCAGTGTTTGTCAGGTTCACGCCCCCAGTTTGGGGTGTCTTGTCTGGGTGTTCCCAGGCAGAGGGTGTCTTTCAGGGATGCCCAGGCATTGGGTGTCTTTCAGGAGTGGGCCTAGGTGATGGTTGTCTGTCAGGGTCTTCCCCAGGTTCAGGGTAATCTATCAGGGTAGTCTCCAGGTTCAAGGTGACTGTCCTGTCGCCCAGGTACGGGGTGTCTCTCAGGGTCATGCTGAGGTACGGGCTCTCTGTGGGGGTCGAACTCAGGTGTGCGGGTAGCCTTACATGGTAGCAGCCAAGTGTGAGCTGTCTGTCAGGGTCGCGCCCCGGTGCTGGGTGTCTGTCTTATCCCCGAGGCTCACGGTGTAAGTCAGGTACGCGCACTGGTGCGGGATGTCTGTCAGGGACTGACCCAGGAGTGATGTCTCTGTCTGGATCACTCCCAGGTGCAGGGTGTCTCTCAGGGTAGTCCCCGGTGCAGGGTGTCTGTCATGTGCTCACAAGTGCGTGGTGTCTGTCAGGGTTATGTTGAGGTGCGAGTTGTCTGTGTGATTTGAAACCATGTGCGCGGTGTCTGTTGGGGGCTCCCATGCACAGTTTGTGGCTAAGAGTTGCACCCAGATGTGGGGTGTCTGTCTGGGTCATATCCTGTTCTCGGTGTCTGTCAGGGGTGACCAGGTGCTGGGTGTCAGTAGGATCGCCCTAAAGTGAAGGCTGTCTGTCATTGTAGCCCCAAGATGTGGTGTGTCTTTCAGTGGTGCCCAGGTGATGGGGTGTCTTTAGGGTCGCACCCAGGTGTGGGGTGTCTGTCAGGGTAGAGTCCAGGTTTGGGGTGTCTGTCAAGGTGTCCAGCAGTTACACAGTGTTTGTCAGGGGCAAGAGTATGGTGTCTGTCAGGGTCACATCCGGGATTGTGGTACCTATCAGGGTGGCTTCCACATGCATGATGTCTGTCAGGTTAGCTCCCAGATGCGAGGTGTCTGTCATGCGCTCCCAGCTGTGGAGTGTCTTTTAGGGTCGCCCACAGGTTTCAGGTTTCTGTCATGGACACCCACTTGCATAGGGTATCTTTCAGGGACACCCAGGAACTGGTGTCTGTTGGTGTTTTGCCTAGGTTTGGGGTGTCTCTCAGTGTCCCCTCCAGGTAAGGGTGTCTGTCAGGGGTGCACAGGTGCGGGGTGTGTGTGGGATATCTGTCAAGGTATCCCCCAGGTTTGCAGTGTCTGTCAGGGGAACCTAGGTGCTGGGTGTCTATCAGGGTATCCCCGATGCCATGTTGCCTGTCAGGGGCACCTAGGCATGCGTTGTCTCTCGGGATTGCACCCAGGTGCAAGATGACTCTCAGGGTTACCCCACCTCCAGTCTTGGTGTCTGTTAGTGGCACCTAGGGCTAGTGCCTGTAGGGTCGCCCTCATGTCTGGGGGCCCTGTCAGGTTTACCCCAGTTCCTTGGTGTCTGTTTGGGGCACTCTAGTGTGGGGTGTCAATCAGGATGAAACTTATGTGCATGGTATCTATCTATCAGGGTTGCTTTCAGGTACAGGGTGTCTGTCACGGTTGACCCTGGCGAGGGTTGTCTGTTAGGTGCGCTGAAGTGCTAGGTGTCAGGGTAGCCCCCACATGCCTGGTGTTTGTCTGTGAATCCCCCAGGCGCGGGTTGCCTGTCAGCGTATCCCCGAGGCATAGGTTGTCTATCAGGTGTGCCCAGGCCTGGGTTGTCTATCAGGGTTCCGCAATGATGAGGTATGTTGCCCCCATTCAGGGAGTCTGTCAGGGGTGATTATGCTGGGTGTCTGTAGGGTCATCCTCAGTTGTGTGGTGTCTCTCAGGGTAGCCCACATTTTCTTTGTGTCTCTCAGAGTAGTGTAAATGTGCAGGATGTGTATCAGGGGGTCTCAAGTGCAGGGTTGTCTGTCAGGGGCACACAGGATCAGGGAGTCTATCAGTGTGCACGCAGGTGTGAGGTGTCTGTCAGGATTGCCACCGGATGTGGGGTGTCTGTGAGGGTCACTTCCAGGCACAGTGTGTGTACCAAGGTAGCCCCAAGATGTGGGGTGACTGGTTGGGGCTCCCAGAAGCATTGACTGATTTTACCTCATGCGGGTAAGAAAAAAACAAAACAAAAAACAGTGTTTGTTGGAAGAGGCTTTTACAACAGGGCACACCTAAGTGATTATTCCCCTCAGAGAGCTCAAAGAGACACCTAGAGCACTGCCCTGCATCAGGCTATCTCACAGGCTTTTGCAGCACCATTCACTCCCAGCATTCAGTTCTCAGTCTACAGCAATGAATGCAGAGCTCATAGAACAGGGAATGAATCTTGGCTTCTTTTTTACCAGGAAGAAAGAACAGCAGGTTGTCAATGAGTTTCAAAGTGGTAACAGATGAGTGGCACATGTTGTCACTGTCTGCACTTTGAGATTCTGCAAGCTCTGTAGTGACTGTTCTCTAGACTATGGGAGAAATGACTGACTGCACCCAATGCAGGTCACAAGAAAATGGTTTCTGGTGAAATAGACTGGTACATCGTCCTGATTAGTCAGTTACCTCAGAGAGCTCAAGGAGACACTAAGAGCATTGTCCTGTGACACGCTTTCTCACCCTTTGCAGGACTCTTCACTTGCAGCTTTCAAAATCACACCTCTACAGAAGTGAACACAGGGCTCACTGAACAGGCTTTGAATCATGGCTTCCTCTTTTGCAGCAAGAAAGAACAGAACATTCTCCCCAATGAGTTGTGAAGTTGTAACGTGTGGAGGACCTTGGCTCTGACTGCATTTTGAAGATTCTCCAAGGTCCATAGTGACTGCTTTTGAGAAGATAGGAGAAATGACTGTTTCTTTCACCTTTGCTGGTAAGAAAAACAAGCAGTGTCTGTTGGAAGAGTCTGTTACAGCATGGAACATCTCACTGATTGAGTTCCTCTCAGAGAGCTCAAAGACACATCAAGAACACTGCCCTGTAGCAGGCTTGATCACTCTTTTGCGGCACTATTCATTCCTAGCATTCAATTTGCTGTCTACAAAAATGAATGCAGGGTTCATAGAACAGGGAATGAATCTTAGCTTCTTCTTCACCAGGAAGAACGGACAGCAGGTTCTCAATGAGTTTCCAAGTGGTAATGAGTGGCACAGTTTTTCACTGTCCATACTTTGAGATTCTCCAAGCTCTGTAGTGACTGTTTTCTAGACTATGGGGGAAATGACTGACTGCACTTAATGCGGGTCACAAGCAAATGGTTTCTGGTGAAATAGACTGGTAAACCTGGGAACATCTCCCTGACTCATCCCCGTTTCCCCCCTGGTTACAGGTGTGTTTTAGGGTATCCTCCATGTACTTCTGTGTCTGTCAGGGGCTCAGGCATGGGGTATATGTCCAGGTCACCCCCAGGAGTGCAGTGTCTGTCAGTGTTGCGCCCTGTTTGGGGTGTTGTCAGGGTCACCCCCTGGCACTGATTGTCAGTGCTATCAGGGATGGGGTGTCTATCTGGGTCACCACTATGGGCGGGGTGTCTGTCAGGGGCGTGCAGGTGCAGGGTTACTGTAAGGGGTACCCAGGTGCGGGTTATCTGTCAGGGTCTCATCTAGGTGTGAGGTATCTGTCAGGGTCGTTTCCAAGTGCAGGGTGTCTGTCATGGTTGCCCCCGGTGTGGGGTGTCTATCAGGGGCTGCCAGGTATGCAGGGTCTCTCATTTTCACCCCCCGTTTTGGATGTCTGTCTCAGAGTCCCCTGTAACAGGGTGTTTTTCAGTGACACCCATTCAGGCGGTGTCTGTCAGTGTTCTGTCTAGGTGCTGGGTGTCTGTCACGGTTGTCCCCTGGTGCAGGGTATCTATCAGGGTAGTCTCCAGGTTCAGGATGACTACATGGGGGCCCATGTATGGGGTGTTTTCAGGGTCACACTCAGGTGCAGGCTGTCTGTGGAGGTTGATCCCAGGTGTGCGGGCTGACTGTCAGTGTAGCACCCAGGTGTGGGCTGTCTGTCAGGGTCCCTGCGCCCAGGTGCACGTTGTTTGTCACGGTATCCCCAAGGTACGCACTGTAAGTCATGGGCACACCCTATGCGGGATGTCTGTCAGGTAGAGCCTAGGAATGATGTCTTTGTCTGGGTCACTCCCAGGTGGTGGGTGTCTGTCAGGGTAGTCCCCAAATGCAGGGTGTCTGTCATGTGCGCACAAATTTGGGGTGTCTTTGAGGGTTATGTTGAGGTGCATGTTGTCTGTGTGGTTTGATCAAATGTGTTCAGTGCCTGTCAGGGACTCTGGGGCACAGGTTGTTGCTCAGAGTTGCACCTAGGTGTGGGGTGTCTGTCAGGGTCACACCCCGTTCTTGGTGTCTGTCATGGGCGACCTGGTGCTGGGTGTCAGTAGGGTTGCCCTCAGGTGCAGGGTGTCTGTCAGTGTAGTTCCCAAGTTTTAAGCCTCTCGGCACCCAAATCGAGCCCCGCAGGACCTTGGTAGGAGCTTCGTGGTACCCAGGGTGTAGTATCACGGGACCGAAATTGAGCCCTGGAGGACAGGTGTTCAAGTCTCACGGGACCTGAGTTTGAGTTCTGTGGGAGGCTGCTATGAGCCTCTTGGGAGCCGAGACCGAGCCTCGTGGGCCCATCGTTGAGACTTGGTACCCAAATTCAGATTCAGTGGATGTGTTTTTGAGTCTCACAGGACCCAGTTTCGAGTCTCGTGGTACCTGTGTTCGATCCTTGTGTGTCCCGGTTCGGGTATCTCTGGATCCCTGTTGAGCCTTGCATTACCTGAGATCCGGCCTTGGGGGTCCAGGGTCAAGTCTCGATTGACCCGAATTTAGACTCACAGGATGTGGGTTCAAGCCTCATGAGAACCAGGTTAGAAACTTGCAGGATCTAGGATCAAGCATTGCGGGTGCAAGGTGTGTGCTACATGGGACCAGGTTTCGAGGCTCTCGGCACCCAAATAGTTCCATGCAACCATGTTAGTTGCTTCAGGGTTTCTGTGGAATAGTATCGCAGGATCCAAATTTAGCCATGGGTGACACAGGTTTGACCCTTGTGGGACCTGGTTTCAAGGCTGATGGGACCCTGGTTTGATCCTGGCAGGAGCCTGCGAGCAGTTTCCTGGGCACCGAATTAAGACTCGCAAGACCCAAGAATGACCCTCATAGTAAACAGGTTAGTGCTTCAGGGGAACAGGACTCGAGCCTCTCAGCAACAAAATTTAGCCCTTGGGAACCATGTTAAGAGCCTCCTGGGACCTGGGGAGTAGTATCGCAGGTCACAAATTGAGACTTGTGAGACACAGGTTCGTGCCTTGTGGGACCAAGATTGTGCCCAGGTGGACAAGGGTTGGACCCTTGTGGAACCTGGTCTCAATGCATGGGGGACCATGGTTTGATCTTCGCAGGACTCCACAGCAGTCTCGTGGGACCCGAATTGTGACTCGAGGGACCTGTGATCAAGCCTCGCGGGACCCACGTTTGCATTTCAAGGGATCAGTTTTTGAGGCTCTCAGCAACCAAATTGAGCCCCATGGGACCTTTTAGGAGCCTTATACGATCCAGGTTTGTGCTTCACAGGACCAGGTTTTGAGCCTCCTAGCACCCAAATTGAGCCCTGTGGGACCATGTTAGGAGCCTCACTGGACACTGGGAGTAGTATCATAGGAAATGAATTGACTCTCGTGCAACCTGGGTTCGATCCTCACGGGACCAGGACTGAAGGCTGGCAGGACCCTGGTTCCATCCTGAAAGGACCCAGGGAGCAGTCTTGTGGGACCCGAATTGAGACTCAACGGGACACGGTTCGAACCTCACAGGACCCGGGATCGAGCCTCTCGGGTCTCAGTCTCTTGCTTCACAGGACCAGGATTGGAGCCTCTGCATGCAAATTGAGCCCCTCAAGCCCTTTTAGGAGCCTCATGGAACCCAGGTTCGAGCTTCACGAGCCCAGGGTTCAAGCCTCTCGGCATCCAAATTGAGCCCCACGGGCCATGTTAGGGGCCGAGTGGGACTTGGGGAGTAGTATTGGGGGACCTGATTGACACATGCAGGACCCAGGTTTGAGCCTCACGAGACCCAAATTGAGCCCTAGGGGAGATGGTTCCAAACCTCACTGGACCCAGGCTCGAGGATAGGGAGACACTGATTCAATCCTGGCAGTTCCCAGGGAGCAGTCTCATGGAACCCTAATTGAGACTTGTGGGACATGGGATAGAGCCTCCAAGCTCCCAATTTTATGCTTCAAGGGACCAGGGTTTGAGAATCTTGGCAACCATATGGAGCCCTGCGGACCATGTTAGGAGCCTCGCAGGACCCAGGGAGTAGTAGCACAAGACCCAAATTGAGCCCTGGGGTTCAAAGGTTCATTCCTCGCAGGACTTGGTCTCCAGGCTGGAAGGACCCTGGTTCACTCCTGGCAGGACACGGGGGGGGGGCAGTCTCGTGGAACCGAATTGTGACTTGTGGGACCAGGGATCGAGCCTCCCAGGACCCAGGTTTGTGCTAAAAAGGGACCAGGATTTGAGACTCTCGGCACCCAAACTGAGCCCCACGGGGCCTTTTAGGACCCTTGAGTGACCCAGGTTTGCGCTTCATGGGACCAGGGTTTGAGAATCTCGGCAACCAAACTGAGTCCCATGGGACCATGTAAGGAGCCTCGTGGCACACTAAGAGTAGTATCATGGGAAATGAATTGACACTCACGGGACCAGTGTTTGAGCCTCTTGGGACCTGGTTTCAAGGCAGGCGGGGCTCTGGTTTGATCCTGGTAGCAACTGGGGAGCTGTCTCATGGTAACCGAATTGAGACTCGCAGGACCCGAGAATGATCCTCGCAGTACCCAGGATTGCGCTTCATGGGAACAGGGTTCAAGCCTCTTGGCACTCAAATTGAGCCCCATGGGACCATGTTGGGAACCTCATGATACTTGGGGAGTAGTATCACGGGCCCCATGGGACCATGTTGTGAACCTCATGATACTTGGGGAGTAGTATCACGGGTCCTGAATTGAGACTCATGGAACCTGGGCTCGAGTCTCATGGAACACGGGTTGGGGGCTCATAGGACCCAAAATGAGCCCTGGTGAACATGGGTTCGACCTTTGTGGAACATGGTCTCGAGACTGGCAGGACCATGGTTTGATCCTGGTAGGACTCCAGAGTAGTCTCATGAGTAGTCTCATGTGACCAGAATTGAGACTCACAGGACTCGAGAAGGAGCCTTGCGGTACCCAGGTTTGTGCTTAATGGGAACAGGGTTTGAGCCACTTGGCACCCAAATTGAGCCCACAGGACCATGTTAGGAGCCTCGCGGGCCTCAGGAATAGTATTGCAGGTCCTGAATTGAGACGAGATCTGGGTTCGTGACTCGCGTGACCTAAATTGAGCCCTGGTGGATACAGGGCTCAAAATTGCAGGACACGGTCTCCAGGCTGGCGGGACCATGGTTCGATCCTGGCAGGACCCCAGAGCAGTCTCCTGGGACCCGAAATGAGACTTGATTGACCCAGGATTTAGCCTTGCTGCACCCATGTTTGTGATTCACAGGACCCAGTTTCGAGCCTCCTAGCACCCAAATTGAGCCCCATGGTACCATGTTGGAGCCTCGCCGCACACGGGGAGTATCATAGGAAACAAATTGACACTCATGGGACCCGGGTTCGAGCTTCAGGGACCTGGTCTGAAGGCTGGCAGAACCCTGGTTTGATCCTGAAAAGATCTGGGGAGCAGTCTTGTGGTACCCGAATTGAGACTCGCAGGACATGGTTCGAACCTCACAGGACCCGGGATCGAGCCTCTTGGGTCTCAGTCTTGTGCTTCACGGGACCAGGATTCGAGCCTCTCAGCACCCAAATTGAGCCCTGGGGGGAGAAGGTTTCAAAACTCTCAGGACCCGGTCTCGAGGATGGCAGGAAACTGATTGAATCCTGGCAGGACACAGGGAATAGTCTCATAGGACCCTAATTGAGACTCATGGGTCATGGAATTGAGCCTCCAAGCTCCCAGTTTTATGCTTCACAGGACCAGGGTTTGAGAATTTTGGCACCCATATTGAGCCCTGCGGGACCATGTTAGGAGCCTCGCAGACCCGGGGAGAAGTATCGCGAGACCCAAATTGAGCCCTGGGGGACACAGGTTGATTCCTGGCAGGACAAGGTCTCGAGGCTCACAGGACCCTGTTTCAATCCTGGCAGGACACATGGGGCAGTCTCATGGAACCGTTTTGTGACTTGTGGGACCTGGGATCGAGCCTCGCAGGACCCAGGTTTGTACTAATAGGGGCCAGGTTTTGAGGCACTCGGCTCCCAAACTGAGCCCCACAGGGCCTTTTAGGACCCTTGAGCGACCCAGGTTTATGCTTCACAGGACCAGGGTTCAAGAATCTCGGCAACCAAATTGAGTCCCGTGGGACCATGTAAGGAGCCTTGTGGCACACAAAGAGTAGTATCATGGAAAATGAATTGACACTCTCGGGAACCCAGTTCGAGTCTCACAGGACCTAGTTTCAAGGCAGGCGGGACTCTGTTTCAATCCTGGTAGCATCTTGGGAACTGTCTCATGGGAACCAAATTGAGACTCTCATGGGAACCAAATTGAGACTCGCAGGACCCGAGAATGATCCTCGTAGTACCCAGGATTGCGTTTCATGGGAACAGGGTTCGAGCCTCTTGGCACCCAAATTGAGCCCCACAGGACCATGTTAGGAGCCTCGTGGGACTTGGGGAGTAGTATCGCAGGTCCTGAATTGAGACTCATGGGACCTGTGTTCAAGCCTCATGGAACACAGGTTCGGGCCTCATGGAACCCAAAATGAACCCTGGTTGACACGGGTTTGACCCTCATGGAACCAGGTCTCAAGAGTGGCAGAATGATGGTTCGATCCTGGCAGGACACCGGAGCAGTCTCATGGGACCCGAATTGAGACTCACGGGACCCGGGAATGAGCCTCCTGGTACCCAGGTTTGTGTTTCATGGGAACACGGTTCAAGCCTCTTGGCACCCAAATTGAGCACCACAGGACCATGTTAGGAGCCTCATGGGACCTGGGGAACAGTATCATGGATCCTGAATTGAGACCTGGGTTCATGACTCATGGAACATGGTATCAGGCTTCGTTCGACCCAAATTGAACCCTGGTGTACACAGGGTCAACCCTTGCAGGACCTAGTATCGAGGCTGGCAGGACCATGGTTTGATCCTGGCAGGACCCAGGAGCAGTCTCCTGAGACCCATATTGAGACTTGAGGGACCCGGGATTGAGCCTTGCGGGACCCATGTTTGTGTTTCAGAGGACCAGGTTTCAAGCCTCCTAGCACCCAAATTGAGCCCTGTGGGACCATGTTAGGAGCCGCGCTGGACACTGGGAGTAGTATCATAGGAAATGAATTGACACTCACAGGACCCATGTTCGAAACTCACAACGGGACCAGGTCTGAAGGCTGGCGGGACCCAGGGAGCAGTCTTGTGGGACCCGAATTGAGACTCACAGGACACGGTTCGAACCTCACAAGACCCGGAATCGAGACTTTGGGGTCTCAGTCTCGTGCTTCACGGGACCAGGATTCGAGCCTCTCTGCAATCAAATTGAGCCCCACAAGACCTTTTAGGAGCCTCACGGAACCCAGGTTCAAGCTTCACAAGTCAGGATTTGAGCCTCTCAGCATTCAAATTGCATCCCATGGGACCATGTTAGGGGCCGAGTGGGACTTGGGGAAATAGTATTGCGGGACCTGAATTGACACTTGCTGGACCCAGGTTTGAACTTCGCGAGACCCAAATTGTGACCTGGGGGAAACGGTTTCAAACCACACATGACCCGGTCTCGAGGATGGCGGGACACTGATTCAATCCTGGCAGGACCCAGGGAGCAGTTTCATGGGACCCTAATAGAGACTCATGGGACATGGGATAGAGCCTCCAAGCTCCCAGTTTTATGCTTCACAGGACCAGGGTTAGAGAATCTTGGCACCCATATTGAGCCCCGCAGGACCATGTTAGGAGCATCATGGAACCCATGTTTGAGCTTCACAGGACCAGGGTTTGAGCCTCTCAGCAACCTAATTGAGCTCACAGGAACATTTTAGGGGCTGAGTGGGACTTTGGGAGTAGTATTGCAGGACCTGAATTGACACTTGCGGACCCAGGTTTGAGCCTCGAGAGACACAAATTGAGCCCTGGGGGAGACAGTATCAAACCTCGTGGGACCCGGTCTTGAGGATGGTGGGACACTGACTCAATTCTGGCAGGACCCAGGGAGCAGTCTCGTGGGACCCAAATTGATACTTGCAGGACCCAGGTTTGTGCTTCATGGGACCAGGATTTGAGCCTCACAGCATCCAAATTGAGCCCTGTGGGACCATGTTAGGCACTGCGCAGGACAGGGAGAGTAGTATCGTGTGAAATGAATGGACACTCACAGGACCTGTGTTTGAATCTCACAGGACCCAAATTGTGCCCAGGGGAGATGGGTTTGACCCTCATGGGACCCGGTCTCAAGGCCAGCATGACCCTTTTCGATCCTGGCAGGACCTGGGGAGCAGTCTCATGGAACCCTAATTGAGACTTGCGGGACATGGGATCAAGCTTCCCAGGTCCCAATTTCGTGCTTCATGGGACCAGGGTTTGAGCCTCTCGGCACCTATATATTGAGCCCTGTGGGATCATGTTAGGAGTTTTGAGGAACCCGTGGAGTAATGTCACGGGATCCAAATTGACCCCTGGGGAACACAGGTTCATTCCTCGCAGGATCTGGTCTCGAAGCTGGTGGGACCCTGGTTTGATCCTGGCAGGACACAGGGAGCAGTTTCGTGGAGACGAACTGAGATTTGTAGGACTCTGGTTTGAGCTTCATGGGATCTGGGATCCAGCCTTGCTAGACCAAGGTATGGGCTTCATGAGACCAGGGTTCAAGCCTCTCCGCACCCAAATTGAGACCCACAGGGCCTTGATAGGAGCCTCAAGGGACCCAGGGTGTAGTATCATGGACACAAATTGAGCCCTGGGGGACACAAGTTTGACCCTTGCAGGACCTGGTCTCGAAGCTGGCAGGATCCTGGTTCGATCCTGGTGGGACCCGGGGAGCAGTCTCTGGGGACCTGAATTTAGACTTGCTGGACATGAGATTGAGCCTCACTGGTCCCAGTTTTGTGCTTCATGGGACCAGGTTTCAAGCCTCTCAGACCCTTATTGAGCCCCGCGGGACTTGTTAGGAGCCTCGCAGGACCCAGGAAGTAGTATTTCCAGACCCAAATTGAGCTCAGAGGTTCGTTACTCATGGAACCTGGTCTCGAGTCTGGTGAGACCCTCGATCGATCCTGGCAGAACACAGGGAGCAGTCTCATGGAACCGAATAGAGACTTGAGGAATCTGGGTTTGTGCCTCGCGGGACCCAATTTGAGCCCTGGTGGACATGGGTTAGACCCTTGCTAGACCTGGTCTCAAAGCTGGTGGGACCCTAGTTCGATTCTGGCACGACCCAGGGAGCAGTCTCGTGGGACCCGAAATGATATTTGTGGGACCCAGGTTTTCGCTTCAAGGGACCAGGCTTTGAACCTCTTGGCACCCAAATTGAGCCCCTTGGGGCCTTTTAGGAGCCTTGTGGGACCCAGGTTTGAGCTTCATGGGACCAGGGTTCGAGCCTCACGGCAACCAAATTGAGCCCCATGGGACCATGTTAGGGGCAGCACAGGACACGGAGAGTAGTATCACAGGTAATGAATGGACCCCTGTGTGTACCTCACAGGACCCAAACTGAGCCTGGGGGAGATGGGTTTGACCCTCGCGGGACCCGGTCTCAAAGCAGGCGTGACCATGGTTTGATCTTCGCAGGACCCCAGAGCAGTCTTGTGGGACCCAAATTGTGACTCAAGGGACCTAGGATCAAGCCTCGTGGACCCAGGTTTGTGCTTCAAGGGATCAGATTTTGAGGCTCTCAGCACCAAAATTGAGCCCCACGGGACCTTTTAGGAGCCTCGCACGACCCAGGTTTGTGCTTGATGGGTCCAGGGTTTGAGCTTCTCGGCAATCAAATTGAGTCCTGTGGGACCATGTTAGGAGCCTTGCGGGACATGGGGAGTAGTTTCAAGGGAAATGAGTTGACACTCACGGGACCTGGTTTATAGCCTCGCGCGACCTGTTTATAAGGCAGGTGGGACTCTGGTGTGATCCTGGTAGGACCTGAGGAGCAGGCTCGTGGGAACCCAATTGAGATTCACCGGACCCAAGAACGAGCTTCGCAGTACCCATGTTTGCGCTTCATGGGAACAGGGTTTGAGCCTCTTGGCACCCAAATTGAGCCCCATGGGACCATGTTATGAGCCTCGAAGGACCTGAAGAATAGTATCACAGGTCCTGAATTGAGACTTGGGGGACCTGGATTCGCGACTCACAGAGCACAGTATCGGGCTTTGCGCAACGCAAATTGAGCCCTGGTGGACACAGGTTCGACCCTTGCGGGACCTGGCCTCAAGACTGTCGGGACCATGGTTCAATCCTAGCAGGACCCCGGAGCAGTCTCCTGGGACCCAAATTGAGACTTCAGGGACCCGGGATTGAGCCTCGCAGGACCCATGTTTGCACTTCACAGGACCAGGTTTTGAGCCTCTCAGCACCCAAATTGAGCCCCCATGGGACCATGTTAGGAGCCTTGCTGGACACGGAGTAGTATCATAGGAAATGAATTGACATTCGCGGGACCCCAGTTCCATCCTGGCAGGACCCGGGGTGCAGTCTTGTTGGACCCGAATTGAGACTCACAGGACACAGTTCGAACCTCACAGGTCCCAGGATTAAGCCTCTCAGGTCTCAGTCTCACACTTCATGGTACCAGGATGAGCATCTTGGCACCCAAATTGAGCCCAAGACCTTTTAGGAGCCTCACGGAACCCAGGTTCGAGCTTCATGGGACCAGGGTTTGAGCCTCTCGGCAACCAAATTGAGCCCCATGGGACCATGTTAGGGGATGAGTGGGACTTGGGGAGTAGTACCGCTGGACCTGAATTGACACTTGCAGGACCCAGGGTTGAGCCTCGCAAGACACAAATTGAGCCCTGGGGGAGATGGTTTCAAACCTCATGGGACCCAAAGTCTTGACCCAAAGTCTTGACTCAAAGTAGGTTGTTGCAGGTGAAGGCATATAAATAGGTTGTTGCAGGTGAAGGCATAGAAATGCTATGTCTGGGGCCGGATGGTGGTGCACCTGGTTAAGCGCACACTTTACAGTGCTCTAGGACCCAGGTTCAAGCCCTTGGACCCCACTTGCAGTGGGAAAGCTTCATGAGTGGTGAAGCAGGGCTGCAGGTGTCTCTATGTCTTTTCTTCTCTCTCTTGAGAACAGAACCCAGGGAGCAGGACCCAGGGAGCAGTCTCGTGGGACCCAAATTGATATTTGCCGGACCCAGGTTTGTGCTTCAAGGGACCAAGCTTCGTGCCTCTTGGCACCCAAATTGAGCCTGTTGGGGCCTTTTAGGTGACATATGGGACCCAGGTTTGAGCTTCAGGGGGCCAGGGTTCAAGCCTCACGGCAACCAAATTGATCCCCATGGGACCATGTTTGGGACCGCACAGGACTCGGGAAGTAGTATTGTCATACCTGAATTGACACTTGCAGGACCTGTGTTTGAGCCTGATAGGACCCAAACTGAGCCCTGGGGCAGATGATTTCGAACCTTGCAGGACCCATTGTAGAGCTGGATGGACCCTGGTTCGATCCTGGCATGACTCGGGGAGCAGTCTCATGGAACCGATTTCAGACTTGTGGGACATGGGATAGAGCCTCGCTGGTCCTAGTTTTGTGCTTCATGGGACCAGGGTTTGAGCCTCTTGGCCCCATATTGAGCCTTGTGGGATGTGTTAGGAGTCTTGGGGGACCCAGGGAGTAGTATGGCCAGAAACAAATTGAGCCCTGGGGGACACAGGTTAGTTCCTCACAGAACCTGGTCTCGAGGCTAGTGGGACACTCGATCTATCCTGGAAGGACCTGGGGAGCAGTCTTTTGGAACCGAAATGAGACTTGTGGGGTCCAGGTTGGCACCTTGTGGGACCCAAATTGAGCCCTGGTGGACATGGGTTCGACCCTTGCAGGACCAGTCTCGAAGCTGGCATGACCCTAGTTCCATCCTGGCAGGACATGGGGAACAGTCTTGTGGGACCCTAAATGAGACTCGCGAAACCTGTATATCGAGCCTTACGGCTCCCAGTTTCGTGCTTCAGGGGACCAGGTTTCGAGCATCTCGGCACCCGTATTGCCCCTTACCGGACCATGTTAGGAGCCTCACAGAACATGGTGAGTAGAATTGCAGGATCCAAATTGAGCCCAAGGGGACACAGGTTTGATCCTCACAGGACCCGGTCTCGAGGCTGGTGGGGCCCTGGTTCGATCCTGGCACAACCTGGGAAGCAGTCTCATGGACTCCTATTGAGCTTCATTGGACCCAGGGTCAAGCCACATGGGACTTGGGATCGAGCCATGCTGGATCCAGGTTTATGCTTAACGGGACCAAGGTTCAAGCCTCTCAGCACCCAAATCAATCCGCACGGGACCATGTTAGGAGCTTTGCAGCGTCCATGGAGTAGTATTGCAAGATCCAAATAGAGCCCTGGGTGACACGAGTTCGACCCTCATGGGACCTGGTTTTGAGACTGGCAGGACCCTGGGGTGATCCTGGCAGGACCTGGGGAGCATTCTAGTGGGACCTGAATTGAGACCTGTAGGACCTGGGATTGAGCATCGCGGCATCCAGGTTCACGCTTTACGGGATCAGGGTTTGAGCCTCTCGGCACCAAATTGAGTCCCACACGACCATGTTAAGATTCTGGTGGAACCCGGAGTAGTACCACAGGATCCAAATTGAGCCCTAGATGACATGGGTTCGACCCTCCTGGGACCTGGTTTTGAGTTCAATCCTGGCAGGACCCAGGGAGCACTCTCATGGGACTTGTATTGAGACTCTCAGGAATCGGAATTGAGCCATGTGGGACCCAGGTTTTTGCTTCACAGGACCAGATTTCGAGCCTTTCAACACCCAAATTGAGCCCTGCGAGACCATATTCAGAGCCTCATGGGACCCAGGAAGTAGTATCGCGGGACAGTAATTTAGCCCTGGGGAACAAGGGTTCAAGCCTCGTGGGACCCGGTCTCAAGGCTGGTGGGACCCTGCTTTGATCCTGGCAGAACCAGGGAGCAGTATCATGGGATCCAAATTGAGACTCACGAGACATGGCTTCAAACTGCTCGAGTCCCGGGATCGAGCCTCTCAGGTCCCAGGTTCTCGCTTCATGGGACAAGGGTTTGAGGCTCTCAGCACCCAAATTGAGCCCCATGGGACCATGTTAGGAGCCTCCTGGGACCCGGGTAGTAGTATTTGGGACCTGAATTGACACTTGAGGGACCTAGGTTTGAGCCTTGTAGGACCCAATTTGAGCCCTGGGGGACATGGTTTCGAGCCTCATGGGACCCGGTCTCGAGGTTAGCAGGACCCTGGTTTGATCATGGCAGGACCCAAGAAGCCGTCTCGTGGGACCTGAATTCAGACTTGCGGGACCCGGATTCAAACCTCATGAGTCCAGCGATCAAGCCTCATAGGTCCCAGGTTCATGCTTCACAAGACCAGGGTTTAAGCCTCTTGGCACCCAAAGTGAGACCCACCAGACCCTGTTTGGAGCCTCGCAGGACCAGGGGAATAATGTTGGTATGCTTCTAGTTATGCTTCTGGGATCCCTTCTGTTACATTGCTTGAGGCTGTGATATTTACATGATCATTCTGTTACACTGGTTTGGTCTCATTCCCCCTGCCTCCGGGAGATTTTGGTTTAGTCCTTGTCTTTTCATGCTTTTCTCTTCTCCCTGCCCCCAATCCTACATACTTACTTGGTTCCTGATGCTGCCGCTGGAGGAGAGAGAGACAAGACAGAATCATGTGTGATTAGATTAGATTAGTTTTTTGAACCATTCACTCGTGAATAAAATACTGCTTCTCTGCTCAGCCATGTGTCCCTGTTCGTCTGTCTCCCGCTGCGAATCTAGCCCAACATACTGGCGCCCTGAACTTTGACTGACAGAGTAATATCATCAGACCTGAAATGAGACACGCGGCACCCAGATTTGAGCCACATGTCCCTAAGATTGAGTCTCTTGGAACCCAAAATTAGACTCCTAGCACCTGCTTTCAAGCCTCGTGGGACCTTGGAATGGTCCTCGCATTTCCCTGGCATGTGCTACATGGGAACAGGGTTCAAGTCTCTCAGCACCCAAATGGAGCCATGTGGGATCATGTTAGGAGCTTTGCGGGTTCTGTGGAGTAGAATCCTGGGACCCAACTTTAGCCCTGGGTGACATGGGTTTGACCCTCGTGGGACCTGGTTTCGAAGATGGCAGGACCCTGATTTGATCCTGAGAGGACCCAGGGAGCAGTCTCATAGGAACCAAATTGAGACTCGCGGGACCTGGTTTTGAGGCTGGCAAAACCCTGGTTCGATCCATGCATAACCCTGGGAGCAGTCTAGTGTGACCCATATGGAGATTCATGGGACCTGGCATTGAGCCTTGAGGTTCCCACGATTGTGCTTCACAGGACCAGCATTCGAGCCTCTCAGCACCCAAAGTGAGCCTGAAAAGACCCTGTTAGAAGCCTTGTGGGACCCAGGGAGTAGTATTGTGGGACCCAAAATGAGACTCATGGGACCTGGGATCGATCCTCGTGGGTCCCAGTCTTGCCCTTCATGGGACAACGGTTTGAGTCTCTCGGCACCCATATTCAGCCCATCAGGAACATGTTAGGAGCATCACGGGAGTAGTATCGCAGGACCCAAATGGAGCCCTGGGAACACAGTTTCAATCCTTGTGTGGCCCGGTCTGGAGGCTGACGGGACACTGGTTTGATCCTGGCAGGACCTGGGGAGCAGTCTCATGGACCTGAATTGAGCTTCACAGGACCCGAGTTCAAGCCTTGCAGACCTGGGATTGAGCCTTGCTGGACCTAGGTTTGTGCTTTACGGGACCAGGGTTCAAACCTCTCAGCACCCAAATCAAGCCCCATGGGACCATGTTAGGAGTTTTGTCCTGTCCGTGGAGTAGTATCCCGGGACCCAAATAGACCTCTGGGTGACATGGGTTTGACCCTCTCAGGACCTGCTTCGAGGCTGGTGGAACCTTGGTTTGATCCTGGCAGGACTTGGGGAGCAGTCTCGTGGGACCCGAATTGAGACTCACAGGATCCGGGATCGAGCATCATGGGATCCAGGTTCGTGCTGTATGGGAACAGAGTTTGAGCCTCTCGGCACCCAAATTGAGCCCTGCAGGACTATGTTAGGAGCCTCGAGGAACCCTGGGAGTAGTAACGCAGGACCCAAATTGAGCCCTGGGTGACATGGTTTCAACCCTCAGGCTGGCAGGACCCTGGTTCAATCCTTGTGGGACCTGAGGAACAGTCTCGTGGGACCCGTATGGAGCCTCACAGGACCTGGGATCCAGCCTTGTGTGTCCAGGCTTCAAGACTCTCGGCACCCAACGTGAGCCCCACAAGACCCTGTTAGGATCCTCATGGGACCTGGGGAGTAGTATTGCGAGACCAGAAATGAGACCGGTGGGACCCAGCTTTGAGCCACGTTTCCCCAGGATCAAGTCTCTCGGGACCCAAAATTAGGCTTCCATTACCCGGGATCATGTACCCGGGATTCGCAGGTCCCTGTGCACACTATATGGGACCAGGGTTTGAACCTTTCTGCATCCTAATAGAGCCCCACAGGACCATGTTAGGAGCTTTGTGAGTATTATTTCCTAAAATTAGAAAAGGTATCAATTAAGACAGACACATATTTTTGTTTGCCAAAGTTTGGTATG
Organism: Erinaceus europaeus; assembly: GCF_950295315.1. Lineage (NCBI taxonomy): Eukaryota > Metazoa > Chordata > Mammalia > Eulipotyphla > Erinaceidae > Erinaceus > Erinaceus europaeus. Next base: position 33,468,324 of record NC_080167.1, read on the forward strand.
TGGGTGACATCGATTTGTCAAAGAGCATTGGCTTTTAAGCCTTGGGGGTTAACCCCAAGAGTTTGAATAGCAGGTGTTTTTATGAGACTTGCACAGGAAGAACATGTATCAAGAATATGTTTCAACTGTGGTAAAGGAACATCAGGAAATTGAGCTTGAAGTCTTTAAGATTAACATGGGTTAGGGGATGAAAGTCAGCAGGATCGGAGACAGAGACTAAGAGAGTTCCTGTGGAGGCAAGGCGGTCAGCTGCAGCATTCCCTTCAAACAGGGAACCAGGAAGAGGGCTGTGGGAATGAAGGTACTGAATATACAGTGGTTGGGTTCGAGAACAGAGCATAGAGACGATTTGAATCAAGAGAGGGGAAAGTGGGTTGTCATCAATTCTCACAAAAGAACGAGCAAGCCATGGAAGTAAGCTAACAGTCAAGCCATGGAAGTAAGTTAACAGTATACACACTGTCAGAAAAAAAGGTTGAAGGATTCTGGTACAGCTTTTAATGCAAGGAAAACAGCATAAAGTTCTTTGTACTGAGGGGAATTCTCAGGAAGCTCAGTAAAGAAAGGTTTAGGAGATTGTTTGTCTGGGTAATATATAAGAGCAGCAGCTCCCTTTATTCCACCATCTGTGAAAACTGTAGGAGCAGAGGGGATGGGATCTCGAGAGAAAAGTTTAGGTGCTAGTAGAGGCAAAAGAGGTAAGGAAGCTATCAATTTACTAGAAGGAAAATGGTTATCTATTTGTCCTGGAAACCCCACGAAGCTTATGGAAAAATGGGAATGATGGCGTATGAGCCACTCTGTATCTGTGAGAGAAAAGTGAAGAATAATTAAATCCGGTTCTTTCCTTAAGACCTGCACAGACCTATTTCTTCCTTGGCAAACCACGAATGCTAATGCGTCTATCTCAGTGAGGAGTCTTGGAGCTCTACCTACTGGTGTGTGAAGCCACTCGAGAATCCCATGGTTCTGCCACAATGGGGGTACCGTGAGGGTGGAGTTAAAGATTAGAAGGTTTACCGAAGAGGATGGGGAGAATCGAACAAGGTGCATGTCCTGGAGGGCCTGGTTAACCCTTTCCAGTGCCAAAGAGGCCTTGGGAGTTAACATACGTTTTGAGGAGGGCTGTTTGTTTCCTTTTAACAGGTCAAACAGTGGTTGGAGGCAGCTAGTAGGCAGATAAAGATACTGCCTAAACCAATTTAAATATCCAAGAAAACTTTGTAAAGAAGCAAGAGTGAGGTTAGAAGGAAAAGGAACACTAGGTTTTAAGGGAAGAATTTGCATTAGAGAAATCTCTGAACCTAAGAAAGATATTGGAGCAATTAGCTGTATCTTCTCAGGAGCTACATTAAGGCCGGTTTTCTTTAAGGCAGGAATAAGAAAATCACATAGGGCACAGAGATCAGTATCTAATTCTCCCCATATTAAGACGTCATCCATGTAGTCAAAAACATTAAGGCCCTTATGAATATATGGAAAAAGGGCAGACTTAACAGCCTCTTGACAAATTGTAGGACTATTGGCCATGCCCTGGGGCAGCACCACACATTCAAATCTATCAGCAGGGCTAGCATTATTAATAAAAGGAACAGAGAAGGCAAAATGTTTACAATCTTGTGGATGCAAGGGAATAGAGAAAAAAACAATCTTGTATATCGATAGCTATGATTGGAATTCCCATAGGAATTGCAGAAGCAAGAGTCAAACCCTTTGGGGGGAGCCCCAGACCTGCATGGTTTTATTTACCACACAGAGATCTTGGAGGAGGCACCATTTTCCTGAGCGCTTTTAATCACAAAGACAGGAGTATTCCATGGGCTTTGAGAATGACGAATGTGTCCCAAGGACAACTGCTCTTGGACGAGCTCTTTTAAAATTTCTAGCTTATCCCTAGGCAAAGGCCACTGTTCCACCCAGATAGGCTCATTAGAAAGCCAGTCTAAGCAGGGAGTTTGGTTACGAACAGTGGCAGTTAGTATTGGGGGTGCTGATTAGATCTAGTCTCACAGGAGCGGGTGTTGCGCTCTGCAGAGGCATCTGTAGATATTCTAACATCAAGACATTCCAGAAGATCCCTGCCCAGTAGGTTGGTGCTGATATCAGCTACCAAAGGGCGGAAGTGTCCAGTAGTCCCTTCAGGGTCTTCCCACATGAGTGAATCTCATGTTAGAAAGCCTTGGGTCAACCCTCCAACTCCATGTAAATGGGGTCCTGGGCAGAGTTCCCAATTTTAGGGAATATCTGCTTGCCTTAAAATCCTCTTTTCTGCTCCCATGTCAATCAGACATTTAAAAGGAATATTGCCAATCCTTACTGTCATAGTAGAGTGACCTTGTTCTAAAACAGGAGTGTTCCACAAAATCGCAGGCCCCAAATTTGTACCATTCAGGGGCATGCCATATTTATGAAACTTAGACCAACAAGCTCTCTTCCAACGAAAACCTTTCTGACATCTAGGACAAGGTGTTCATGGCCTCTGGCTCCCTGACTGAAGGTGGGGTTGCCCTGAAAGGAGAAGAAGAAGCTAAGATTCATTCCCTGTTCTATGAGCCCTGCATTAATTTCCGTAGACTGCCAATTGAATGCTAGGAATGAATAGTGCTGCAAAAGTGTGATCAAGCCTGCTACAGGATAGTGTTCTTGATGTGTCTTTGAGCTCTCTGAGAGGAACTCAATCAGCAAGATGTTCCATGCTGTAACAGACTCTTCCAACAGATACTGCTTGTTTTTCTTACCCGCAAAGGTGAAAGAAACAGACAGACTCCCTGAATGGGGACACACACCTCACCTTTCGGGAACCCAGATAGACAACCTGCGCCTGGGCACCCGTGATAGACAACCTGTGCCTTGGGGATACCCTGTCAGGCACCCAGCACCTGGGGCATGCCCAGACAGACACCAAGCATGTGGGGGCTTGCCTGACACCTAGCACTTCAGCGTACCCAACAGACAACCCTAGCCTGGGGGCTACAACTGAGAGACAAACTTCACCTTAAAGAAACCGTGATAGATAGATACCACACACCTAGGCTTGACCCTGACTGACACCCCACACTAGGGCGCCCCAAACAGACACTAAGGAACTGGGGTAACACCGACAGGCACCCCAGACCCGAGGCGACCCTACAGACACCAATACATGGGTGCCACTGACAGACACCCAGAACTGGGGGTGGGGTGACCATGTATTGGTGCATCTTGCACCTGGGTGCAATCCTGAGAGACAGCACATGCCTGGGTGCCCCTGACAGGAAACCTGGCCTCGGGGATACCCTGACGGACATCCCGCACCTAGATTCCTCTGACAGACACTGCAAACCTAGGGGCTACCTTGACAGACATCCCGCACCTGAGACTACCCCACAGACACCCCGAACCTGTGCGCCACTGATAGAAACCCTGTACCTGGAGGGGACACTGAGAGACACCCCACACCTAGGCACAATACCGACAGTCACCTGTTCCTGGGTGCCCCTGAAAGACACCCAACGCAAGTGGGTGTCCATGACAGAAACCTGAAACCTGTGGGAGACCCTAAAAGACACTCCACACCTGGGAGCGCATGACAGACTCCTCGCAGCTGGGTGCTAACATGACAGACACCACGCTCGTGGAACAACCCTGATAGGTACCCCACTCCAGGACGTGACCCTGACAGAAACCATACTCCTGCTCCTGACTAACACCTTGACAGACACCCCAAACCTGGACACTACCCTGACAGACACCCCACACCTGGGTGTGACCCTAAAGACACCCCGGCACCTGGGCACCACTGACAGACACACCACACCTGGGGGCTACACTGACAGACACCCTTCACTTTAGGGAGGTCCTACTGACAACCAGCACCTGGTCACCCCTGACAGACACCAAGAACAGGGTATGACACAGATGGACACCCCACATCTGGGTGCAAATCAGAGCCACAACCTGTGCCTGGGAGCCCCCGACAGACACTGCACACCTGGTTTCACACCGCACAGACAACTTGCACCTCAACATAACCCTGACAGACGCCCCCCACTTGTGCGCACATGACAGACACCCTGCACCTGGGGCCTACCCTGACAGACACCCAGCACCTGGGAGTGAACCAGACAGAGACATCACTCCTGGGTCACTCCCTGACAGACATCCCGCATCAGGGCACACCTCGAACTTACACCGCGTGCCTCGGGGATAATGTGACAGACACCCTGCACCTGGGTTTGACCCTGACAGACAGCCCACACTTGGATGCTACCCTGACAGACTCCCTGCACACCTGGGTTCGACCCCCACAGAAAGCCCGCACCTCAGCATGACCCTGACAGACACCCCGTCCCTGGGCGCACATGAAAGTCACCCTGAACCTGGAGACTACCCTAATAGATTACCCTGCACCTGGGGACGACCCTGACAGACACCCAGCACCTAGGCACAACCCTGACAGACCCCTCCATGCCTGGACATGCCTGGAAAACACCTTCTGCCAGGGGACACCATTCAAGACACCACAAACTGTGTGTGTGGGGGGAAACCTGACAAGCACTGCATACCTGGTTGTCCTGCCAGACATCCTCCACCTGGGGGCTACCATGAGTGACATCCCGCACATCTAAGCGACCCTGACAGATACCCCGCACCTGGAAGAGACCCTGACAGACAAACCGCACCTGGGTGCCCCTGACAGACACCCCCACCTGGGGGTGACTATACAGACACCCTGCACCTTCCTGCCTGTGACAGACAGCCCGCGCCTAGTGGTGACCCTGACGACCCTGACAGACACCCACGCCTGAATGCACTGACAATCAGTGCTTGGGGGTGACCCTGACAAACACCCCACCCAGGGTGCAACACATGACTACTAGGGGTGACCCTGAGAGAGACACCCCATTCCTGAGTGCCCCTGGCAGACATCCAGTACATGGAGGATACCCCAACACACACCCCTAACCGGGGGTCAACCGGGGGTGAATTAGGGAGATGTTCCCATGTGTACCAGTCTATTTCACCAGAAACCGTTTTCTTGTGAGCCGCATTGGGCGCAATCAGTCATTTCCCCCATAGTCTACAAAACAGTCAATACAGAGCTTGGAGAATCTCAAAGTGTGGACAGTGAAAAACTGTGCCACTCACTACCACTTGGAAACTCATTGAGAACCTGCTGTCCTTTCTTCCTGGTGAAGAAAAGCTAAGATTCATTCCCTGTTCTATGAACCCTGCATTCATTTCCGTAGACTGCAAATTGAATGCTAGGAATGACTAGTGCTGCAAAAGCATGATCAAGCCTGCTACAGGATAGTGTTCTTGATGTGTCTTTGAGCTCTCTGAGAGGAACTCAATCAGTGAGTGAGATGTTCCATGCTGTAACAGACTCTTCCAACAGACACTGCTTGTTTTTCTTACCAGCAAAGGTGAAAGAAACAGTCATTTCTCCTATCTTCTCAAAAGCAGTCACTATGGACTTTGGAGAATTTTCAAAGTGCAGTCAGTGCCAAGGTAGGTGCTCCACACGTTACAACTTCACAACTCATTGGGGAGAATGTTCTGTTCATTCTTGCTGCAAAAGAGGAAGCCAAGATTCAAACCCTGTTCAGTGAGCCCTGCGTTCACTTCTACAGAGGCGTGATTTTGAAAGCTGCAAGTGAAGAGTCCTGCAAAGGGTGAGAAAGCGTGTCACAGGACAATGCTCTTAATGTCTCCTTGAGCTCTCTGAGGTAACTATCTAATCAGGGCGATGTACCAGTCTATTTCACCAGAAACTGTTTTCTTGTGACCCGCATTGGGTGCAGTCAGTCATTTCTCCCAAGTCTAGAGAACAGTCACTACAGAGCTTGCAGAATCTCAAAGTGCAGACAGTGACAACATGTGCCACTCATCCCTTACCACTTTGAAACTCATTGACAACCTGCTGTTCTTTCTTCCTGGTAAAAAAAGAAGCCAAGATTCATTCCCTGTTCTATGAGCTCTGCATTCATTGCTGTAGACTGAGAAGTGAATGCTGGGAGTGAATGGTGCTGCAAAAGCCTGTGAGATAGCCTGATGCAGGGCAGTGCTGTAGGTGTCTCTTTGAGCTCTCTGAGGGGAATAATCACTTAGGTGTGCCCTGCTGTAACAGCCTCTTCCAACAGGCACTGTTTTTTGTTTGTTTGTTTCTCCCCTGCATGAGGTGAAATCAGTCAGTGCTCCCAGGAGCCCCTACCAGTCACCCCCTAAGGTGTACCTTGGGGCTACCTTGGTACACACATTGCGCCTGGAAGTGACCCTCACAGACACCCCGCACCCAGTGGCGATCCTGACAGACACCTTGCACGTGTGTGCACACTGATAGACTCCCCGTTTCTGTGTGCTCCTGACAGACACCCCACACTTGAGACCCCCTGATACACCTCCCACACCTGGACTCTACTCTGACAGACAACCACATGGGGGCTACCCTGAGAGACACCACACAACTGAGGATGACCCTACAGACACCCAGCAGCTGGTCACTCCTGACAGACTCCCCGAATGGGGGGGACACACCTCACCTTTGCCGAACCCTGATAGACAACCCGCGCCAGGTAAGCCCCAGTAGACAACCTATGCCTCGGGGATACCCTGACATGCAACCCACGCCTGGGGGATGCCCCGACAGACACCAGGCATGTGGGGGCTACCCTGACACCTAGCACTTCAGTGCACTGATCAGACAACCCTCACCTGGTGGCTACCCTGAAAGACAGACACCCTTTACCTGAAAGCAACGCTGATTGAGAGATACCACACACTTAGGCTTGTCCCTGACACTCACCCCACACTAGGGCACCCAAAACAGACACCAAGGAACTGGGGTAACCCTCACAGGCACCCCAGACCCGAAGGTGACCTAACAGACACCAACACCTGGGTGCCTCTGACAGACACCCAGAACTGGGGGTGGGGTGACCATGACAGACATCTTGCACCTGGGTGCAATCCTGAGAGACAACACATGCCTGGGTGCCCCTGACAGGAAACCTGGCCTCGGGGATACCCTGACAGACAACCCGCACCTAGGTTCCCCTGACAGACACTGCAAACCTGGGGTTACCCTGACAGACATCCCGCACCTGAGAGCTACCCCACAGACACCCCGCACCTGTGTGCCCGACAGAACCGTGTACCTGTAGGGGACACTGAGAGACACCCCACACCTAGGCGTGACAGCGACAGACACCCTGTTCCTGGGTGCCCCTGAAAGACACCCTACGCAAGTGGGTGTCCATGACAGAAACCTGAAACCTGTGGGTGACCCTAAAAGACTCTCCACACCTGGGAGCGCCTGACAGACACCTCATATCTGGGTGCTAACGTGACCGACACCACACACGTGGAAGAAACCCTGATAGGTACCCCACTCTAGAACGTGACCCTGACAGACACCATACTCCTGCCGCTGATAAACACCAATGGGGAAATATAAGAGATAGACACCTGCAGCCATGATGCACTACTTGTGAAGCTTTCCCCATGAAGGTGGGGAACATGGGCTAGAACCTGGGTCCTTGCTCACTGTAATATGTGCGGCCAAGCAGGGGCACCACCACTTGGCTCCATCATTCTTTAGTTTAGAGGGTACCATGGAGGGAGTGTGAAAGAGAGAGTAGACAGACAGGAAGGAGATGCACCACTGCACCACTACACCTTCCATCAGGTTCCCCCAGGCCAGCCGGTTGCACTTTAAGGCTCAGCTCAGCTTTCATCTCCTGCAGGAAGAGGAAGCCCTTTCTGACTGCCAGTGAAGGTCGGGTACCTCTCAGGTAGGGCAGCCACCTGAGACACCCCAAAAGATTGGAAGGTACTTAGGTAGATACAGGCATCCTTCAAACTTTATTTCTTGACCTGTATGGTTACTGGATAATTGGAGTGCTAAGCTTCCTACCTAGGCCATCTATCTACCAATTAGAGGATGACTCCTTTTGGACACTGGCCACAGGTGTTTCTACTTCCAGTTCCACTGATGGGTGTGTTAGGCCCAGGCCTTTGTCTAGCTGGCTTCTGTACAAAGGGTTTACTGCTAATGCCAATAGAGTGGGGAAAAGTCAGTGGACTCAGGGCCCTGTGACTTTCCTCCAGGTCCCATGATGGGTTCCTGGGTCCCTTGAGGGGATCCTGCTACTTGCAAGGCTTGAACCCATGTCCCTTGTGCTTGAATCCAGGTCCCGCCCCCTCGAAGAAGCTTGAACCCAGGTCACAACACTTTGGGGCTTGAACCCAGGCTCCATTACCATGAGGCTTGAACCTGGGTCACCACCCCTTGGATGTTGGAACCAGGGCCTGCCCCCTCAATTCTTGAACAAAGGTCCTGCCTTTGCTAGGCTTGAACCAGGGATTGACCCCGTGAAGCTTAAATGCGAGCCTTGGCCCCTCAAAGCTTGAACAAGGGTCTCACCCCCTTGGGGCTTAAACCTGGGTCCTGACTTTGCTAATATTGTACCTGGGTTCTGCCCCCTCAGGGCTTGTACGCTGGCACTGCCCATATGATGCTCAAACCCAGGTCCTGCCCCTGATGGTTTAAGAAAGGCCCTGCCCGCCCTGAGGCTTGAAACTGTCTCCTGCAATCACCAGGCTTGAACCCAAGCAGTGTGCCCTCCATGCTTGAACAAGTATCCAGACCCTGAAAGGCTTGAACCCAGGTAATGCCCCACAATCTGGATCCCGGGTACCGTACCCATGAAGCTTGAACCTGGGTTTTGTGAGGCTTTAACCTGGTCCCACCCCAAGAGGCTTGAACCCGGAATCAGCCCACTCGATGCTTGAACAAGGGTCCCACCCCAGCAATGTTTGAACATAAGTCAAGCCCCAACGAGTCATGAACCCGGGTCCACACCTGGGAGGCTTGAACTCCTGTCCTGTCCCCTCAGGCTTGAACCTGGGTCCTGCCCACGTGAGGCTTGAATTAATGCCCTGCCCCATGAGGCTTAAACCTGGGTACTGCCCCCACCAGAGGCTTGAACTCAGGTCCCGCCCCCTTGAGGATTGAACATGGGTCCTGCACCCCTATCCCCTAGGCTTAAAAAACTGTCCCAGCCCTGCTAGGCTTAAATCTGGGCCCTACCTCCACTAGGATGGAACCCGGGAGGCTTGAAACTGAGTCCTTGCACTCTGTAGTGTATATGCTTCACCAGGTACACCAACACCAGGCCCTCCTCAACCCCTAGTAACTTTTTTTCTATGTAGTTATTTTTGCCTTAAAAAAACAAACATAATTTTGCTAAAATAATGCACTCAGCAACTTAGCCATTGTGCTCTCTCTCCAGCTCTATTCCTTTTTTAAAAATATATCTGTATTTTTAAATTATATTTATTTATTGGTAGGTAGTAATTGACATGGTATAGGGAGATAGAAGAGAGAGACCCCTGTAGCCCTGCTTCACCACTCGTGAAGCTTTCCCCCTGCAGGTTGGGTCCAGGGGCTCGAAAGTGGGTCTTTGCACACTGTAACATGTGAGCCCAGTCAGGTGTGTCACCACATGATCCCTTTATTCTTTACTTTAGAGGAAAACATGGAGGGAGTGAGAAAGGCATAGTAGACAGAAAGGAGTTGCAACACTGCACTGCTCCACCTCTCATCAACTTTCCCCGTGCCTCCCAGCTGCTCTTTAAGGCACACCTCAATAGTCCTCTCCTACAGGAAGAGGAAACCCTTCCTCTTCTTGCCATTCCAGGTCAGGTACCTCTCATGCAGGGCAGCCATTGAGACACCCCAAATGTCTAGAGGGCTCTTAGGTGGATGCAGGCATTCTTGAAACCTTACTTCTCGACCTGTATGGTGGCTGGATATTTGAAGCACTAGCTCGCTAGTTAAGCCAACTGTCTACCAATGAGAGGATGACTCCTTTTGGCCTCTGGCCACAGGTGTTTCCACTACAAATTCCATAGGTGGGGGTGTTAGGCACTGGCCTTAGGCTAGCTGGCTTCTGGCCAAAGCTTGTACTGCTAATGCAAATGGAGTGTGGTAAAGCCAGTTGTCCCTGGGTTCCATGATCAGCCTCAGTGTCCCCTGAGCGGTTTCTGGGTCCGTGAGAGGCCCCCGCTTCCCGCGAGGCTCTACCCTGATCCCTTGAGCCTTGAACCTGGGTCCCGCCCCCCAGAAAGCTTCAACTTGTGTCCTGCACACTCAAAGGCTTGATCAATGGTCCAGTCCCCACTTGCACTGAACCCAGGTCTTGCCCCCACTATGGTTGAATCTAGGTCTGCACCCTGGAGGCTTGAACTCGGGAGGCTTGAACATGAATCCTTGCACTCTGTAATGTATGTGCTTTAGCAGATAACAACAACACTGACCCCCTCTCAAGTGAGCTACTTTGCATACCCCTAGGCACTTTGTTCTATGCAGTTCTTTTAGCCTTTAATAACACAAACATAATTTTGCTAAGTTTATATACTCATCAACTCAGCCATTATGCTATTTCTCCAGCTCTATTCCTCTTTTTAAATGTATAAATATGTATATTTAAATTATATTTATTTATTGTTAGAAGCAGGCAGAAATTTAGAGGCAATGGAGAAATAGAGGAGATAGACACCTGCAGCCATGCTGCACCACTTGTGAAGCATTCCCCCTGAAGGTGGGGACCATGGGCTAAAAACTGGGTCCTTGCTCACTATAACATGTGTGGCCAAGCAGGTGCACCACCACTTGACCCCATCATTCTTAAGTTTAGCGGGAAAAATGGAGGGAGTGAGAAAGGAAGAGTAGACAGACAGACAGGAAGGAGATGCAACACTGCACAACTAAACCTTCCATCAAGTTCTCCCAGGCCACCCAATGCACTTAAAGGCTCAGCTCAGCTCTCATCTCCTGCAGGAAGAGGAAGCCCTTCCTGAATGCCAGTGAAGGTCAGGTACCTCTCAGGTAGGGCAGCCACCTGAGACACCCCACAATATTGGAGGGCACTTAGGCAGATGCAGACACCCTTCAAACTTTATTTCTTGACCTGTATGGTACTGGATAATCGGAGTGCTAAGCTTGCTACCTAGGCCAACTCTCTACCAATTAGAGGATGACTCCTTATGGCCACTGGCCAAAGGTGTTTCTACTTCAAATTCCACTGATGGGTGTGTTAGGCCCAGGCCTTAGTCTAGCTGGCTTCTGGACACAGGGTTTACTGCTAATGCCAATAGAGTGGGGTAATGTCAGTGGACTCTGGGCCCTGTGACTTTCCTCTGGGTCCCATGATGGGTTCGTGGGTACCTTGAGGGGTCCCCGCTTGCCACGAGGCTTGAACCCATGTCCCTTGAAGCTTGAATCCAGGTTCCATCCCCTTGAAGAAGCTTGAACCCGGGTCCCAACCCCTTGAGGCTTGAACCTGGTACAGACTCCTGGGATGTTTGAACCAGGCCTGCTCCCTCAATTCTTGAACAAAGGTCCTGCCCCAGCTAGGTTTGAACCAGGGATTGCCCACTTGATGCTTAAACCCAAGCATTGGCCCCCAATGCTTGAACAAGGGTCTCCCCCCTCAAGGCTTGAACATGTGCCCTGATTTGCTAGTCTTGTACCCGGGTTTTGCCCCAAGGGGATTGTACCCAGGCACTGCCCATATGAGGCTTGAACCCAGGTCCTGCCCCCGAGGCTTGAACAAAGGCCCTTTTCCCCTGAGGCTTGAAACTGGCTCCTCCAGTTGCCAGGCTTGAACCCAAGTGATGTGCCCTCCATGCTTGAACAAAGATCCAGCCCCTAAAATGCTTGAAACCAGGTAATGCCCCACAATCTGGATCCTGGGTGCCGTCCACATGAAGCTTGAACCCGGGTTTTGTGAATCTTTAACCTGGGTCCCACCCCAACAGGCTTGAACCCAGAATCAGCCCACTCAATGCTTGAACAAGGTTCCTGCCCCTGCAGGGCTTGAACACAAGTCAAGCCCCAGTGAGTCTTGAACCCGGTTCTGCACCTGGGAGGCTTGAACTCCTGTCCCGTCCGCTCAGGCTTGAACCTGGGTCCACGTGAGGGTTGAATTAATGCCCTGCCCCATGAGGCTTAAACCTGGGTACTGCCCCCACCAGAGGCTTGAACTCAGGGCCCGCCCCCTTAATACTTGAATATGGGTCCCAGTCCCCATCCCTCAGGCTTGAAACACAGTCCCAGCCCTGCTAGGCTTGAATCTGGGCCATACGTCCTCTAGGATGGAACCCAGGAGGCTTGAACATGAGTCCTTGCACTCTGTAGTGTATATGCTTCACCAGGTACACCAACACTGGGGCCTCCTCAAGAGAGCTACTTTGCTCACCCCTAGTAACTTTTTTTCTATGTAGTTCTTTTTGCCTTTAATAACACGAACATAATGTTGCTAAAATAATGCACTCAGAAACTTAGCCATGGTGCTATCTCTCCAGCTCTATTCCTTTTTAAAAATATATCTATATTTTTAATTATATTTATTTATTGGTAGGTAGTAACTGACAGGGAATAGGGAGACAGAAAAGAGAGACCCCTGCAGCCCTGCTTCATGACTCGTGAAGCTTTCCCCCTGCAGGTTGGGACCAGGGACTCGAAAGTGGGTCTTTGCACACTGTAACATGTGAGCCCAGTCAGGTGTGTCACCACCTGGCCCCATTATTCTTTAGTTTAGTGGGAAACATGGAGGAAGTGAGAAAGGCATAGTAGACAGACAGACATAAAGGAGTTGCAACACTGCACAGCTCCACCTCAAGTCGAGTTTCCCCCGACTACCCAGCTGCTCTTTAAGGCTCACCTCAACTGTCCTCTCCTGCACGATGAGGAAGCCCTTCCTCTTCTTGCCACTCCAGGTCAGTTACCTCTCAGGCAGGGCAGCCACCTGAGACACTCCAAATGTCTGGAGGGCTCTTAGGTGGATGCAGGCATTCTTTAAACCTTACTTCTTGACCTGTATTGTTGCTGGATATTTGAAGCGCTAGCTCACTAGCTAGGCCAACTCTCTGCCAATGAGAGGATGACTCCTTTTGGCCTCTGGCCACAGGTGTTTCCACTACAAATTCCACAGGTGGCAGTGTTAGGCACAGGCTTTAGTCTAGCTGGCTTCTGGCCACAGCTTGTACTGCTAATGCAAATGGAGTGTGGTAAAGCCAGTAGTCCCTGGGTTCCATGATTAGCCTCTGTGTCCCCTGAGCGGTTTCTGGGTCTGGGAGTGGCCCCCACTTCCCACTAGGCTGCACCCTGGTCCCTTGAGGCTAGATCCTGGGTGCCGCCTCCACAAGGCTTGAACTTGTATCCTGCACACTCAAAGGCTTGACCATGGTTCAGTCCTTGAGCCTTGACCTTGGTCCTGCCCCCACAAGGCTTGAACTTGGGTCCTGCCACTCAAAGGATTGGTGAATGGTCCAGTCCACACTAGCACTAAAGCCAGATGATGCCCCCGCTTGGTTGAATCCAGTTCCTGCCCCCAGTAGGCTTGAACCCAGGAGGCTTGAACCTGAGTCCTTGGACTCTGTAATGCATGTGCTTCAGAGGGGCCACAACACCGGCCCCCCCGCCAGGTGAGCTACTTTGCACACCCATAGGCACTGTTTTCTATGCAGTGCTTTTAGCCTTTAGTAACACAAACATAATTTTCCTAAGTTAATATACTCAGCAACTCAGCCATTAGGCTATCCCTCCAGCTCTATTCGTCTTTTTAAATGTATAAATATGTATATTTAAATTATATTTATTGGATAGAAGCAGGTAGAAATTTAGAGCCAATGGGGAAATAGAGGAGATAGATACCTGCAGCCATGCTTCTCCACTTGTGAAGCTTTACCCCTGAAAGTGGGGACCAGGGGCTAGAACCTGGGTCCTTGCTCACTGTAACATATGCGCCCAAGCAGGGCACCACTACTTGGCCCCATCATTCTTTAGTTAGAGGGAAACATAGAGGGAGTGAGAAAGGGAGAGTAGACTGAGAGAAAGGAGATGCATCAGTGCACCACTACACCTTCCATCAAGTTCCCTCAGGCCACCTGGTTGCCCTTTAAGGCTCAGCTCAGCTCTCATCTCTGCAGGAAGAGGAAGCCCTTCCTGAATGCCAGTGAAGGTCAGGTACCTCTCAGGTAGGACAGCCACTTGAGACACCCCAAAAGATTGGAGGGCACTTAGGTAGATGCAGACATCCTTCAAACTTTATTTCTTCACCTGTATGGTTACTGGATAATTGGAGTGCTAAGCTTGCTACCTAGGCCAACTCTCTACCAATTAGAGGATGTCTCCTTATGGCCACTGGCCCCATGTGTTTCTACTTCAAATTCTTCTGATGGGTATGTTAGGCCCAGACCTTAGTCTAGCTGGCTTCTCAACACAGGGTTTACTGCTAATGCCAATGGAGTGGGAAAAAGTCAGTGGACTCTGGCCCTGTGACTTGCCTCCAGATTCTATGATGGGTTCCTGGGACCCTTGAGGGGTCCTGTTTCCTGCAAGGCTTGAACTCATGTCCCTTGAAGCTTGAATCCAGGTCCCACCCCCTTGAAGAAGCTTGATCCCAGGTCACAACCCCTTGAGGCTTGAAGCCAGGCCCCGCCCCCATTAGGCTTGAACTTGGGTCACCCCCCAGGGGTGTTTGAACCAGGTCCCACTCCCTCAATGCTTGAACAAAGGTCCTGCCCCAGCTAGGCTTGAACCTGGGATTGCCCCCTTGAAGCTTAAACCTGAGCCTTGACCCCTCAATGCTTGAACCTGGGTCCTGCCCTTGCTAGTCTTATACCATTCTGTCCCCAAGGGGCTTGTACCTGGGCACTCCCCATATGAGGCTAGAACCCAGGTCCTGCCCCTGAGGCTTGAACAAATACCCGCCCCCCTGAGGCTTGAAACTGGCTCCTGCACCCACCAGGCTTAAACCCAAGCAATGAGACCTCGATGCTTGTACAAGTATCCAGCCCCTGAAAGGCTTGAACACAGGTATTGCCCGCATAATCTGGATCCCGGGTTCATTCGCCATGAAGCTTGTACCCGGGTTTTGTGAGGCTTTAACCTGGGTCCCACCCCAGGAGGCTTGAACATGGACTCAGCCAACTTGATGCTTGAAAAGGGTCCCACCCCTGCAAGGCAACCAGGTATGCAGTGTCTGTCAGGTTCGCCCACTCTAGTTTGCTGTGTCTGTCTGGATTTCCCCTGGCACAGGGAATCTTTCAGGGACACCCAGGCAAGGGGTGTCTGTCAGGGTTGTGTCTAGGTGTTGGATGTCTGTCAGGGTTTTCCCCAGTTGTAGGGTATCTATCAGGGTAGTCTCCAGGTTCAGGGTGACTGTCATGTGTGCCCAGGTACGAGGTGTCTGTCAGGGTCACGCTGAGTTTCAGACTGTCTGTGGGGGTTGAACCTATGTGCAGGGTGCCTGTCAGTGTAGCACCGAGGTGTGGGCTGTGTGACAGTCATACCCAGGTGCTAGGTGTTTGAAAATGTATCCCCGAGACAAGCGGTGTAAATCAGAGGCGCGCCCTGGTGCGGGATGTCTGTCAGTGGGAGTCCAGGAATGATGTCTCTGTCTGGGTCACTTCCAGGTGCTGGGTGTCAGTAGAGTCACCCTCAGGTGTGGGGTGTCTGTCAGTGTAGCCCTCAGGTGTAGTTTGTCTTTCAGGGGTGCCCTAGTGCCGGGGTGTCTTTAGGGTCGCACCCAGGTGTGGGGTGTCTGTCAAGGAAGTGTCCAGGTTTGGAGTGTCTTTCAAGGTAACCAGGAGGTGTGTGGTGTTTGTGAGGGGCAGGCATATGGTGTCTGTCAGGGTCACATCCAGGTGTGGAGTATTTATCAGGGTCACTTCCACGTGCATGGTGTCTGTCAGGTTAGCACCCAGATGTGGAGTTTCTGTCAGGCGCTCCCAGGTGTGGAGTGTCTTTTAGGGTCACCCACAGGTTTCAGATTTCTGTCATGGAAACCCACTTGTGTAGGGTGTCTTTGAGGGGCACCCAGAAACAGGGTGTCTGTCGGTGTTATGCCTAGGTGTGGGGTGTCTCTCAGTGTCCCCTTCAATGGGTGTATATCAGGGGAGTACAGGTAGGAGATGTCTGTAAGGTAGCCCTCAGGTGCTGGATGTCTGTCAAGGTGGACCCCAGGTTTGCGGTGTCTGTCAGGGGTGCCTAAGTACGGGGTGTCTGTAAGGGTATCCCCAAGGCCAGGTTTCCTGTCAGGGGCACCCAGGCACGGGTTGTCTCTCAGGTTTGCGCCCAGTTTGGGGTGTATGTCTGGGTGTCCCATGGCACAGGGTGTCTTTCAGGGATGCCCAGGCATGGAGTGTCTGGCAGGGTTGTGCCTAGGTGCTGGGTGTCTGTCAGGGTCGTGCCCAGGTGCAGGGTATCTATCAGGGTAGTCTCCAGGTTAAAGGTGACTGTCATGTGTGTCCAGGTACGGAATGTCTGTCACAGTCACGCTGAGTGTGGTCTGTTTTTGGGGGTTGAACCCAGGTGAGCGGGGTGCATGTTATGGTAGCACCCAAGTGTGGGCTGTCTGTCAGGGTCGCGCCTAGGTGCAGGGTGTCTGTCAAGGTATCCCTGAGAAACGTGCCTAGGTGTGGGACGTCTCTCAGTGTCCCCTCCAAGTACAGGGTATATATCAGGGGAGCACTGGTGGGAGGTGTCTGTAGGGTAGCCCTCAGGTGCTGGATGTCTGTCAAGGTGGCCCCCAGGTGGCCCCGAAGGTGGTGCGGTTTCTGTCAGGGGAACCTAGGTGCGGGGTGTTTGTAAGGGTATCCCTGAGGCCAGGTTGCCTGTCAGGGGCGCCCAGGCACAGGTTGTCTCTCAGTTTTGCACCCACTTGTGAGATGTCTGTCAGGGTCACCCCCCAGTTCTGGGTGGCACCCAGGTGTCTGTAGGGTCACCCTCACGTGTGGGTTGCCTTTGAGGGTCAAACAAGTTGGGGTGTCTGTCAGCGTCAAGGACAGGTGTGTGGAATCTATCAGGCTTGCTTTCAGGTACACGGTATCTGTCAGGATAGCCCCAAGGCGAGGGTTGTCTGTTAGTTGCGCTGAAGTGCCGGGTCTCTGTGTAGCCCCCATGTGCCTGGTGTCTGTCTGGGTATTACCCAGGTGTGGAGTGGTAATGAGGGCACAGTTTTTCACTGTCCACACTGAGATTCTTCAAGCTCTGTAGTGACTTTTTTCCAGACTATGGGAGAAATGACTGACTGCGCTCAATGTGGGTCACAAGGAAACTGTTTGGGGGGAAATAGACAGGTAAACCTGGGAACATCTCCCTGATTCATCCTTGGTTCACCGCCAGAATGGGGGGTGTGTGGGGTATCCTCCATGTACTGGGTGTCTGTCAAATTTACTCAGTCGCAGGGTGTCTGTCAGCATCACCCCCAGGAGTGGGGTGTCTGTAGGTGTTGTGCCCTGTGTGGGGTGTTGTTAGGGTCACCCCCAGGCACTGATTGTCAGTGCTGTCAGGTGCTTGGTGTCTATTAGGTTCTACACTAGGGGTGGGATGTCTGTATAGTCACCCTTACGTGCAGGGTGTCTGTCAGGTACATCCAGGTGTGGGATGTCTGGCAGGCCACCAGGTATGCACTGTTTGTCTGGTCCCCCCCACCAGTTTGGGTTGTCTTGTCTGGGTGTCCCCTGGCAGAGGGTGTCTTTCAGGCATGCCCAAGCATGGGGGGGGTCTGTCAGGGTTGTGCCTAGGTGCTGGGTGTCTGTCAGGGTCGTCCCCAGGTACAGGGAAATCTATCAGGGTAGTCTCCAGGTTCTGGGTGACTGTAATGTGCGCCCAGGTCATGCTGCAATGTGGGCTGTGTGGGGGTTGAACCCAGGTGAACGGGGTGCCTGTCATGGTAGCACCCAAGTGTGGGCTGTCTGTCAGGGTCGCGCCCAGGTGCAAGGTGTCTGTCAAGGTATCCCCAAGACACGCGGTGTAAGTCAGGGGCGTGCTCTGGTGCCGGATGTCTGTCAGGGGGAGTAGAGGAAAGATGTCTCTGTCTGGGTTACTCCCAGGTGTAGGGTGTCTGTCATGTGCACACAGGTGCGGGGTGTGTCAGAATCATGTTGAGGTGTGATTTGTCTGTGTTGTTCGAACACAGGTACAAGGTGTCTGTCACATGCTCCCAGACACAAGTTGTTGCTCAGAGTAGCACCCAGGTGTGGGGTGTCTGTCAGAATAGTGTCCAGATATGGGGTGTCTTGTCAAGGTATCCAGCAGGTGCACAGTGTTTTTGAGGGGCAGGCATATGTAGTCTTTTAGGACTCCTACTTTTAGGAGTGTCTTTTAGGGTCGCCCACAGGTTTCAGGTTTCTGTCATGGACACCCACTTGTGTAGTGTGTTTTTCAGGGGCACCCAGGAACAGGGTGTCTGTCGGTGTTGCGCCTAGGTGTGGGGTGTCTCTCAGTGTCCCCTCCAGGTACAGGGTGTCTATCAGGAGTGCACATGTGCAGGGTGTCTGTAGGGTAGCCCTCAGGTGCCGGATATCTGTCAAGGTGGCCCCCTTATGTTTGCGGTGTTTGTTTGGGGCGCCAAGGTGTGGGGTGTCTGTAAGGGTTTCCCTGAGGCCAGGTTGCCTGTCAGGGCCACCCTGGCATGGGTTGTCACTCAGGTTTGCTCCCAGTTTCGAGAAATCTGTCAGGGTCACCCCCCCCCCCAGTTCTGGGTGGCACCCAGGTGTTGATGTCTGTAGGGTCGCCCTCAGGTGTGGGGTTCCTGTGAGGGTTGAATAAGTTGGGGTGTCTGTCAGCGTTGAGCTCAGGTGCATGGTATCTATCAGGGTTGCTTTCAGGTACAGGGTGTCTGTCTGGGTAGCCCTTAGGCGAGGGTTGTCTGTTCGGTGCGCCGAAGTTCTGAGTGTCAGGATAGCCCCCACGTGCCTGGTGTCTGTCTGGGCATCCCCCAGGCATGGGGTGATAATGACTGGCACAGTTTTTCACTGTTTACACTGAGATTCTTAAAGCTCTGTAGTGACTGTTTTCCAGACTATGGGAGAAATGACTGACTGCACACAATGCGGGTTACAAGGAAATGGTCTAGCGAAATAAACAGGTACACCTGGCAACATCTCCCTCGGTTCATCCCCGGATTGGATTGTGTGTGAGGGTATCCTACATGTACTGGTTGTCTATCAGGGTTACTCATGCGCAGGGTGTCTGCTACCTGCTACCTTGACAGACATCCCGCACCTGAGGGCTACCACACAGACATCCCGAAGCTGTACACCCCTGATAGACACCCTGTACCTGGAGGGGACACCCCATACCTAGGCACAACACCGACAGTCACCCTGTTTCTGGGTGCCCCTGAAAGACACCCTACACAAGTGGGTGTCCATGACAGAAACCTGAAACCTGTGGGTGACCCTAAAAGACACTCCTCACCTGGGAGCACCTGACAGAAACCTCCTTATAGGTGCTAACATGACAGACACCATGCACGTGGAAGCAATTCTGATAGGTACCCCACTCCAGGACGTGACCCTGACAGACACCATACTCCTGCCACTGACAAACACCACGCACCTGCTGGATACCTTGATAGACACCACAAACCTGGACACTACTCAGACAGACACCCCGAATATGGGGGCTACCCTGAGAGACACCACACAACTGAGGATGACCCTACAGACACCCAGCAGCTAGTAACCCATGACAGAATCCCCGAATGGGGGGGAAACACCTCACCTTTGCCGAACCCTGATAGAGAACCCACGCCTTGGGAGCCCTGATATATAATCTATGCCTCGGGTATACCCTGACAGTCACCCCGCGCCCGGGGGGATGCCCAGACAGACACCAGGCATGTGGCGGCTACCCTGACACCTAGTTCTTTAGCACACCGAACAGACAACCCTCGCCTGGGGGCTACCCTGACAGACACCCTGTACCTGAAAGCAACCCTGATAGATAAGATACCAGGCACCTAGGCTTCACCCTGACTGACACCCCACACTAGGGTGCCCCAAACAGACACTAAGGAACTTGGTAACCCTACAGGCATCCCAGACCTGAGGGAGACCCTACACACACCAACACCTGGGTGCCACTGACAGACACCCAGAACAGGGGGTGGGGTGACCCTGACAGACATCTTGCATCTGGGCGCAATCCTGAGAGACAACACGAGTCTTGAACCTGGTTCCGCATCTCAGAGGCTTGAAATCCCATCCCATCCCCTCAGGCTTGAACCTGAATCCCACAAACATGAGCGTTGAATTAATGCCCAGCCCCACGAGGATTAAACCCGGGTACTGCCCCCCCCCCATGCTTGAACTCAGGTCTCATCCCCTTGAGACTTGATCATGGGTCCTGCCCTCTCATCCCCTATGGAGAAACAGTGTCCCAGCACTCTTAGGCTTGAATTTGGGCCCTACCTTTGCCAGGATGGAACCTGAGAGGCTTGAACCAGAGTCCTTGCACTCTGTATTGTATATGCTTCACCAGGTACACCAACACCGGGCCCTCCTCAAGGGAGCTACTGTGCTCACCCCTAGTAACTTTGTTTCTGTGTAGTTCCTTTTGCCTTAATAACAGAAACATTATTTTGCTAAAATAATGCACTCAGCAACTTAGCCATTGTGCTTTCTTTCCAGCTCTATTCCATTAAAAATATATCTATATTTTTAAATTATATTTATTTATTGGCAGGCAGTAATTGACAGGGAATAGGGAGATAGAAGAGAGAGACCTCTGCAGCCCTGCTTCACGACTCGTGAAGATTTCCCCCTGCAGGTAGGGACCAGGGGCTCGAAAATGGGTCTTTGCATACTGTTACATGTGAGCCCAGTCAGGTGTGTCACCACATGGAGTCTTTATTCTTTAGTTTAGAGGGAAACAGAGGGAGTGAGAAAGGCATAGTAGACAGAAAGGAGTTGCAATACTGCACTCTTCCACCTCCCATTGAGTTTCCCCCGGCCACCCAGCTGCTCTTTAAGGCTCACCTCAACAGTCCTCTCCTGCATGAAGAGGAAGCCATTCCTATTCTTGCCAGTCCAGGTCAGGTACCTGTCAGGCAGGGCAGCCACCTGAGACACTCCAAATGTCTGGAGGGCTCTAGGTGGATGCAGGCATTCTTCAAACCTTACTTCTTGACCTGTATGTTTGCTGGATATTTGAAGTGCTAGCTCACTAGCTAGGCCAACAGTCTAGAGAGGCCAACAGTCTAGAGAGGATGACTCCTTTTGGCCTCTGGCCTCAGGTGTTTCCACTTCAGTTTTACAGGTGGGGGTGTTAGGCACAGGCCTGAGTCTAGCTGGCTTCTGGCCCCAGGTTTTACTGCTAATGCCAATGGAGTGTAGTATATCCAGCAGTCCCTGGGTCCTGTGACTTGTCTCTATGTCCTGTTAGCAACTTCCGGGTCCCGTGAAGGGTCCCTGTTTCCCGCAGGTCTTGAACATGGGTCTCGTGAGGCTTGAATCTGGGTCCCGTCCCCGGGAATCTTGAACCTGGCTCCCGCACTGGAGAGGTTGGAACCCTGGTACTGCCCCAGCATGGCTGGAACCCGCCTCCTCGAGGCTTGTACCTGGGTCCTGCCCCCACTTGTCTTGAACTCTGGTCCTGACCCCTTTAGGTTTGATCAAGGGTCCCACCCCCACTAGCCTTGTACCCGGGTCCAGCCCCTGCTAGGCTTGAATCCAAGGCTTGAACCTGGGAGGCTGGAACTTGCACTCTGTAGTGTATGTGCTTCATCAGGTGCACCGAGACCGGGACCCCCCTCAAGAGAGCTACTTTGCTCACCCCTAGTAACTTTTTTCTATGTAGTTCTTTTTGCCTTAATAACACAAACATAATTTTGCTAAAATAATGCACTCAGCAACTTAGCCATTGTGCTAGCTCTCCAGCTCTATTCCTTTTAAAAATATATCTATATTTTTAATTATATTTATTTATTGGCAGGCAGTAATTGACAGGGAATAGGGAGATAGAAGAGAGAGACCCCTGTAGCCCTGCTTCACAACTCGTGAAGCTTTCCCCCTGCAGGTTGGGACCAGGGGCTCGAAAGTAGGTCTTTGCACACTGTAACATGTGAGCCCAGTCAGGTGTGTCACCACCTGGCCCCTTAATTCTTTAGTGGGAAACCTGGAAGGAGTGAGAAAGGCATAGTAGACAGATAGACAGAACAGAGTTGCAACACTGCAGTGTTCTATCTCACGTTGAGTTTCCCCGGGCTACCCATCTGCTCTTTAAGGCTCACCTCAATTGTCCTCTCCTTCAGGAAGAGGAAGCCCTTCCTCTTCTTGCCAGTCCATGTCAGGTACCTCTCAGGCAGGGCAGCCACTTGAGACACCCCAAATGTCTGGAGGGCTCTTAGGTGGATGCAGGTATTCTTGAAACCTTACTTCTCGACCTGTATGGTTTCTGGGTATTTGAAGCACTAGCTCGCTAGTTAAGCCATCAATGAGAGGAGGACTCCTTTTGGTCTCTGGCCACAGGTGTTTCCACTTCTAATTCCACAGGTGGGGGTGTTAGGCACAGACCTTAGTCTAGCTGGCTTCTGGCCACAACTGGTACTGCTAATGCAAATAGAGTTTGGTAAAGCCAGTAGTCCCTGGGTTCCATGATTAGCCTCAGTGTATCATGAGAAGTTTCTGGGTCTGTGAGAGGCCCCCGATTCCCATGAGGCTGCATTCTGTTTCCTTGAGCCTTGAGCCTGGGTCCCCCCCCCACCCCCCGCAAAGCTTGAACTTCAGTCCCGCACAATCAAAGGCTTGATCAATGGTCCAGTCCCCACTAGCACTGAACCCAGGTCTTGCTCCCACTATGGTTGAATCCAGGTCCTGCACCATGGAGGCTTGAAATTGGGAGGCTTGAACCTAAGTCCTTGCACTCTGTAATGAATGTTCTTCACCAGGTGGAACAACACTGGCCCCTTCTCAAGTGAGCTACTTTGTACACCCCTAGGCACTTTTTTCTATGCAGTTCCCTTAGCCTTTAATAACACAAACATAATTTTGCTAAGTTAATATACTCAGTAACTCAGCCATTATGCTATCTCTCCAGCTCTATTCCTCTTTTTAAATGTATAAATATGTATATTTAAATTATATTTATTTATTGGATAGAAGCAGGCAGAAATTTAGAGGCAATGGGGAAATAGAGGAGATAGACACTTGCATCCATGCTTCAACACCTGTGAAGCTTTCCCCCTGAAGGTGGGAACCATGGGCTAGAAACTGGGTCCTTGCTCACTGTAATATGTGCGGCCAAGCTTGCGCACCACCATTTGGCCCCATTATACTTTAGTTTAGAGGGAAACAATGAGGGAGTGAGAAAAGGAGAGTAGACAGACAGACAGGAAGGAGATGCACCACTGCACCACTACACCTTCCATCAAGTTCCCCCAAGCCACCCAGTTGTGCTTTAAGGCTCAGCTCAGCTCTCATCTCATTGGAAGCCCTTCCTGATGGCCAGAGGTCAGGTTTGTCTCAGGTAGGGCAGCCACCTGAGACACCCCAAAAGATTGGAGGGCACTTGGTGGATGCAGACTTCCTTCAAACTTCTTTTCTTGACGTGTATGGTTACTGGATAATTGGAGTGCTAAGCTTGCTACCTAGGCCAACTCTCTACCAATTAGAGGATGCCTCCTTATGGCCACTGGCCCCAGGTGTTTCTACTTCAAATTCCACTGATGGGTGTGTTAGGCCCAGGCCTTAGTCTAGCTGGCTTCTGGACACAGCGTTTACTGCTAATGCCAATAGAGTGGGGTAAAGTCAGTGTACTCTGGGCCCCGTGACTTTCCTCCTGGTCCCATGATGAGTTCGTGGGTCCCTTGAGGGGTCACCGCTTCTCGTGAGGCTTGAACTCATGTCTCTTGAAGCTTGAATCCAGGTCCCACCCCCTCGAAGAAGCTTGAACCCGGTTCAAAACCCCTTGAGGCTTGAAGCCAGGCCCTGCCCTCATGAGGCTTGTACCTGGGTCACTCCCCTGTGATGTCTGAACCAGGACCTGCTCCCTCAATGCTTGAACAAAGGTCCTGCCTTAGGTAGGCTTGATCCAGGGATTACCCCCTTGAAGTTGAAACCCAAGCATTGCTCCCTCAATGTTTGACAAGGTTCTCCCTCCCTCCTCGAGGCTTGAACCTGGGTCCTGAACCTGCTAGTCTTGTACCCGGGTTCTGCCTCCATGGGGCTTGTACCCGGGCACTGCCCATATGAGGATTGAACCCAGGTCCTGCCCCCAAGGCTTGAAGAAAGGCCCTATTCCCCTGTGGCTTGACACTGGCTCCTGCACCCGCCAGGCTTGAACCAAAAAGCAGTGTGCCCTCCATGCTTGAACAAGGATCCAGACCCTGAAAGGCTTGAATCCAGGTAATGCCCCAATCTGGATCTGGATCCTGGGTCCCATACCCATGAAGCTTGAACCTGGGTTTTGTGAGGCGTTAACCTGTGTCCCACCCTAAGACGCTTGAACAGGGACTCAGCCCACTGGATGCTTGAACAAGGGTCCCGCCCCCTGCAAGGCTTGAACACAAGTCAAGCCCGAGGGAGTTTTGAAACTGGTTCAGCACCTGGGAGGCTTGAACTCCTGTCCCGTCCGCTCAGGCTTGAACCTGGGTCCTGCCCACGTGAGGCTTAAATTAATGCCCTGTCCCAGGAGGCTTAAACTGGGGTACTGATCTCTCAGATGCTTCAACTCAGGCCCCACGCCTTTGAGGCTTGAACATGGGTCCTGCCCCCCCATCACCCAGGCTTGAAAAACTGTCCCAGCCCTGCTAGGCTTGAATCTAGGATGGAACCCAGGAGGCTTGAACATGAGTCCTTGCACTCTGTAGTGTATATGCTTCACCAGGTACACCAACACTGGGCCCTCCTCAAGAGAGGTATTTTGCTCAACCCTAGTAATTTTTTCCTATGTAGTTCTTTTTACCTTTAATAACACAAACCTAATTTTGCTAAAGTAATGTACTCAGCAATTTAGCCATTCTGCTATCTCTCCAGCTCTATTCCTTTTTAAAAATTTATCTATATTTAATTATATTTATTTATTGGCAGGCAGTAATTGACAGGGAATAGGGAGATAGAAGAGAGAGACCCCTGCAGCCCTGCTTCACCACTCGAGAAGTGGTTCTTTCACACTGTAACATGTGAGCCCAGTCAGGTGTGTCACCACCTGGCCCCTTTATTCTTTAGAGGCAAACTGGAGGGAGTGAGAAAGGCATAGCAGACAGACAGAAGAAAGGAGTTGCAACACTGCACTCTTCCACCTCCCGTAGAGTTTCCCCGGGCCTCCCAGCTGCTCTTTAAGGCTCACCTCAACTATGCTCTCCTGCAATAAGAGGAAGCCCTTCCTCTTCTTGCCAGTCCAGGTCAGGTACCTCTCAGGCAGGGCAGCCACCTGAGACACTCCAAATATCTGGAGGACTCTTAGGTGGATGCAGGCATTCTTCCAACCTTACTTCTTGTCCTGTATGGTTGCTGGATATTTGAAGCGCTAGCTCACTTCTAGGCCAACTCTCTGCCAATGAGAGGATGACTCCTTTTGGCCTCTGGCCACAGGTGTTTCCACTTCAGTTTTACAGGTGGGGGTGTTAGGCACAGGCCTGAGTCTAGCTGGCTTCTGGCCACAGCTTATACTGCTAATGCAAATGGAGTATGGTAAAGCCATTTGTCCCTGGGTTCCATGATTAACCTCAGTGTCCCCTGAGCAGTTTCTGGTTCCCGTGAGGGGCCCCCGCTTCCCGGCAGACATCACCCTGGTAATCTTGAGGCTAGGACATGGGTGCTGCCTCCACAAGGCTTGAACATGGGTCCTGCACATTCAAGGCTTGATTAATGGTGCAGTCCTTGAGCCTTGACCCTGGGTCCTGCCCTCCGCAAGGCTTGAACTTGGGACCCACACACTCAAGATTTGGTCAATGGTCCAGTCCTCACTAGCACAGAACCCAGGTTCTGTCTCCACTATGGTTGAATCCTGGTCCTGCCCCAGGAGGCTTGAACACAGGAGGCTTGAACCTAAGTCCTTGAACTCTGTAATGGATGTGCTTTACAGGTGCCACAACACTAGGCCCCCCTCAAGCGCTGCTTTGCACATGCATAGGCACTTTTTTCTATGCAGCTCACTCAGTCTTTAATAACAGAAACATAATTTTGCTAAGTTAATATACTCATCAACTCAGCCATTATGCTATCTCTCCAGCTCTATTCCTCTTTTTAAATGTATAAATATGTATATTTAAATTATATTTATTTATTGGATAGAATTAGGCAGAAATTTAGAGGCAATGGGGAAATAGAGGAGACAGACGCCTGCAGCCATACTGCACTACATGTGAAGCTTTCCCCATGAAGGGGGGACCAGGGGCTAGAACCTGGGTCCCTGCTCACTGTAACTTGTGCGGCCAAGCAGGTGCACCACCACTTGACTCCATTATTCTTTAGTTTAGAGGGAAACATGGAGGGAGTGAGAAAGGGAGAGTAGACAGACAGGAAGGAGATGCACCACTGAATCACTACACCTTCCATCCAGTTCCCCCAGGTCACCCGGTTGCACTTTAAGGCTCAGCTCATCTCTCATCTCCTGCAGGAAGAGGAAGCCCTTCATGACTGCCTGTGATGGTCAGGTACCTCTCAGGTAGGGCAGCCACCTGAGACACCCCAAAAGATTAGAGGGCACTTAGGTGGATGCAGACTTCCTTCAAACTTCTTTTCTTGACCTGTATGTTTACTGGATAATTGGAGTGCTAAGCTTGCTACCTAGGCCACCTCTCTACCAATTAGAGGATGACTCCTTTGGCCACTGGCCACAGGTGTTTCTACTTCAAATTCCACTGATGAGTGTGTTAGGCCCTGGCCTTAGTCTAGCTGGCTTCTGGACACAGCGTTTACTGCTAATGCCAATAGAGTGGGGTAAAGTCAGTGTACTCTGGGCCCCGTGACTTGCCTCCGGGTTCCACGATTGGTTTGTGGGTCCCTTGAGGGGTCCGGGGTCCCCACTTTCCACACGGGTTTAACCCATGTCCCTTGAAGCTTGAATCCCGGTCCAACCCCCTCGAAGAAGCTTGAACTTTGGTCACAACCCCTTGAGGCTTGAACCCAGAACCGCCCCCATGAGGCTTGAACCTGGGTCACCCCCCTGGGGTGTTTGAACCAGGTCCCGCTCCCTCAATGCTTGAAAAAGGTCCTGCCCCAGCTAGGCTTGAAATAGGGATTGCCCCCTAGAAGCTTAAACCTGAGCCTTGACCCCTCAAACCATGAACAAGGGTCTCGCCCCCTCGAGGCTTGAACCGGGGTCCTGACCCTGTTTCCCCAAGTGGCTTGTACCCAGTCACTGCCCATATGAGGCTTGAACCCGGGTCCCGCCCCGCTGAGGCTTAAACCTGGCTCCTGCACCCACCAGGCTTAAACCCAAGCAATGAGACCTCGATGCTTGAACAAGGATCCAACCTCTGAAACGCTTGAACACAGGTACTGCCCCACAATCTGGATCCCGGGTTCATTCGCCATGAAGCTTGAACCCGGGTTTTGTGAAGCTTTAACCTGGGTCCCACCCTAAAAGGCTTTAACACAGACTAAGCCCACTCGATGCTTAAACAAGGGTGCTGCCCCTGCAAGGCAACCAGGTATGCAGTGTCTGTCATGTTTGCCCCCCCAGTTTTGGGTGTCTGTCTGGGATTTCCCCAGGCACAGGGAATCTTTCAGGGATGCCCAGGCAAGGGGCATCTGTCAGGGTTGTGCCTAGTTTCTGGATGTCTGTCAGTGTTGTCCCCAGTTGTAGGGTATCTATCTGGGTAGTCTCCTGGTTCAGGGTGACTGTCATGTGTGCCCAGGTACGGGGTGTCTGTCAGGGTCACGCTGAGTTTCAGGCTATCTGTGGGGGTTAAAACTATGTGTGGGGTGCCTGTCAGTATAGCACTGAGGTGTGAGATGTGTGACAGGGTCGTGCCCAGGTGCAACGTGTTTGTCAAGGTATCTCCGAGGCACTCAGTGTAAGTCAGAGGCGCGCTCTGGTGTGGGATGTCTGTCAGTGGGAGTGCAGGAATGATGTCTCTGTCTGGGTCACTCCCAGGTGCTGGGTGTCAGTAGGGTGACCCTCAGGTGTGGGGTGTCTGTCAAGGAAGTGTCCAGATTTGGGGTGTCTTTCAAGGTAACCAGGAGGTGTGCGGTGTTTGTGAGGGGCAGGCATATGGTGTCTGTCAGGGTCACGTCCAGGTGTGGGGTATAGGTACCCCAAGGTTGCTTCCACGTGCGTGGTGTCTGTCAGGTTAGCACCCAGATGTGGAGTATCTGTCAGGCGCTCCCAGCTGTGGAGTGTCTTTTAGGGTCACCCACAGGTTTCAGTTTTCTGTCATGGAAACCCACTTGTGTAAGGTGTCTTTGAGGGGCACCCAGAAACAGGGTGTCTGTCGGTGTTGTGCCTAGGGGTGGGGTGTGTCTCAGTGTCCCCTCCAATTACAGGGTGTATATCAGGGGAGCACAGGTAGGAGATGTCTGTAAGGTAGCCCTCGGGTTCTGGATGTCTGTCAAGGTGGACCCAGGTTTGCGATGTCTGTCAGGGGTGCCTAGGTACGGGGTGTCTGTAAGGGTATCCCCAAGGCCAGGTTGCCTGTCAGGGGCACCCAGGCACGGGTTGTCTCTCAGGTTTGTGCCCAGTTCGGGGTGTATGTCTGGTTGGCCTATGGCACTGGGTGTCTTTCAGGGATGCCCAGGCATGGAGTATCTGACAGGGTTGTGCCTAGGTGCTGGGTATCTGTCAGGGTCGTGCCCAGGTGCAGGGTATCTATCAGGATAGTCTCCAGGTTAAAGGTGACTGTCATGTGTGCCCAGCTACGGGGTGTCTGTCAGAGTCACGCTGAGTGTGGTCTGTTTTTGGGGGTTGAACCCAGGTGAGCGGGGTGCCTTGTCAGGGTAGCACACAGGTGTGGGCTGTCTGTCAGGGTAGCGCCCAGGTGCAGGGTGTCTGTCAAGGTATCCCCGAGGCACGTGGTGTAAGTCAGGGCTGCGCCCTGGTTTCGGAAGTCTATCAAGGGGAGTAGAAGAGAGATGTGTCTGTGTGGTTTACTCCCAGGTGCTGGGTGTCTGTCAGAACTCTCAGTTGCAGGGTGTCTGTCATGTGCGCACAGGTGTGTTGTGTTTGTCAGGGTCATGTTGAGGTGAGAGTTGTCTGTGAGGTTCGAACACAGGTGCACGGTGTTTGTCAGGGCTCTGGGCACAGGTTGTTGCTCAGATTTGCACCTAGGTGAGGGGTGTCTGTCAGGGTATTGTCTAGATTTGGGGTGTCTGTCAAGGTATCCAGCAGGCACGTGGTATTTGTGAGGGGCAGGCGTATGTAGTCTGTAAGGGTCACGTCCAGGTGTGGGGTACCTAACAGGGTCGCTTCCACTTGCGGGGTATCTGACAGGTTATCAACCAGTAGTGGATATTCTGTCAGGCGCTCCCAGGTATGGAATGTCTCTTAGGGTCGCCCACAGGTTTCAGGTTTCTGTCATGGACACCCACTTGTGTATGGTGTCTTTGAGGGTCACCCAGGAGCAGGGTGTCTGTTGGTGTTGCGCCTAGGTGTAGGCTGTCTCTCAGTGTCCCCTCCAGGTACAAGGTGTCTGTCAGGGGTGCATAGGTGCGGGGTGTCTGTAGGGTAGCCCTCAGGTGCCGGATGTCTGTCAAGGTGCCCTCCAGGTTTGTAGTGTCTGTCAGGGGTGCCTAGGTGCGGGGTGTCTGTCAGGTTATCCCCGAGGCCAGGTTGCCTGTCAGGGGCGCTCAGGCATGGGTTGTCTCTCAGGTTTGTACCCAGTTGCGAATGTCTGTCATGGTCACTCCCCTCCCCAGTTCTGGGTGGCACCCAGGTGTTGATGTCTGTAGGGTCGCCCTCAGGTGTGGGTTGCCCATAAGGGTTGAACAAGTTGGGGGTGTCTGTCAGCGTTCAGCCCAGGTGCGTGGTATCTATGTATCAGGGTTGCTTTCAGACACAGGTTGTCTGTCAGGTTAGCCTGGAGGCAAGGGTTGTCTGTGTTAGGGCTGCTGAAGTGCTGTATGTCAGGTTAGCCCCCACAAGCTTGGTGTCTGTCTGGGCATCCCCCAGGCTCAGGGTGGTAATGAGTGGCACAGTTTTTCACTGTCCACACTGAGATTCTCCAAGCTCTGTAGTGACTTTTTTACAGACTGTGGGAGAAATGACTGACTGAGCACAATGCAGGTCACAATGAAAGTTTCTGGTGAAATAGACTGGTACACCTGGGAACGTCTCCCTGATTCACCCTCGGTTCACCGCCAGATTGGGGTTTGTGTTAGGGTATCCTCCATGTACTGGGTGTCTGTAAGGGTCACTCAGGTGCAGGGTGTCTATCAGGGTCACTCCCAGGAGTGGGGTGTCTGTCAGTGTTGCACCCTTTGTGGGGTGTTGTCAGGGTCACCCCCAGGCACTGACTGTCAGTGCAGTCAGGCACAGGGTATCTATCAGGGTAACCACTAGGGGCGGGCTTCTGACACTGGTGTGCAGGTGCGTGGTGTCCCTACAGTTAAACCCAGGTGCGGGGTGTCTGTCAGGGGCACCCAGGTGTGGGTTGTCTGTCAGGGTCTCATCCAGGTGCGGGGTATCTGTTAGGGTAGGTTCCAGGTGCAGGGTCTCTGTCATGGAAGACTCCAGGTGTGAGGTGTCTGTCAGGGGCTACCAGGTATGCAGTGTCTGTGAGGTTCGCTCCCCCACTTTGGGCTGTCTGTCTAGGTGTCCCCTGGCACTGGGTGTTTTTCAGGGATGCCCTGCATGGGGTGTCTGTCTGGGTTGTTCCTAGGTGCTGGGTGTCTGTAAGGGTCATCAGAGATGCAGGGTATGTGTCAGGGTAGTCTCCAGGTTAAGGGTGACTGTCCATGTGTGCCCAGGTACGGGGTGTCTGTCAGAGTCACGCTGAGTGTGGTCTGTTTTTGGGGGTTGAACCCAGGTGAGCGGGGTGCCTGTCAGGGTAGCACTTAGGTGTGGGCTGTCTGTCAAGGTCACGCCCAGGTGCATGGTGTCTGTCAAGGTATTCCCAAGTCACGTGGTGTAATCAGGGCTGCACCCTGGTTTCAGAAGTCTATCAGGGGGAGTAGAGGAGAGATGTGTCTATGTGGTTTACTCCCAGGTGCTGGGTGTCTGTCAGAACTCTCAGGTGCAGGGTGTCTGTCATGTGCGCACAGGTGCATTGTGACTGTCAGGATCATGTTGATGTGCGAGTTGTCTGTGTGGTTCGAACACAGGTTTGCGGTGTTTGTCAGGGGCTCTGGGTACAGGTTGTTGCTCAGATTTGCACCCAGGTGTGGGGTGTCTGTCAGGGTATTGTCTAGATTTGGGCTGTCTGTCAAGGTATCCAGCAGGCACGTGGTGTTTGTGAGGGGCAGGCGTATGTAGTCTGTGAGGGTCACGTCCAGGTGTGGGGTACCTATCAGGGTCACTTCTACTTGCGCAGTATCTGTCAGATTAGCAACCAGATGCAGATTTTCTGTCAGGCGCTCCCAGGTGTGGAGTGTCATTTAGGGTCACCCACAGGTTTCAGGTTTCTGTAATGGACACCCACTTGCGAATGGGCACCCAGGAACAGGGTGTCTGTTGGTGTTGCGCCTAGGTGTAGGGTGTCTCTCAGTGTCCCCTCCAGGTACAGGGTATCTAACAGGGGCGCACAGGTGCGGGGTGTCTGTAGGGTAGCCCTCAGCTGCCGGATGTCTGTCAAGGAGGCCCCCAGGTTTGTAGTGTCTCTCAGGGGTGCCTAGGTGCGTGGTGTCTGTCAGGGTATCCACTAGGCCAGGTTGCCTGTCAGGGGTGCCCAGGCATGGGTTGTCTCTCAGGTTTGCACCCAGTTGTGAATGTCTGTCAGGGTCACCCCCCTAGTTCTGGGTGACACCCAGGTGTTGATGTCTGTAGGGTCGCCCTCAGGTGTGGGTTGCCTGTGAGGGTTGAACAAGTTGGGGTTGTCTGTCAGCGTTGAGCCCAGGTGAGTGGTAACACATGGAGGTATCATGCTCCCCAAATTCAGTTTATACTACAAAGGAATAAGTAATAAAAATGGACAATTTTTTTTTTCTCTGAGCTTGAAAGCTCCATTTCCCCAGAGACCTACCCTACTAGGAAAAGAGAGAGGCAGGCTTGGAGTATGGAGCGACCATTCAATGCCCATGTTCAGCAGGGAAGCAATTACAGAAGCCAGACTTTCCACCTTCTGCATCCCACAATGACCCTGGGTCCATACTCCCAGAGGTATAAAGAATAGGAAAGCTATCAGGGGAGGGGATGGGATACAGAATACTGGTGGTGGGAATTGTGTGGAGTTGTCCCCTCTTATCCTATGGTTTTACTAATGTCTCCTTTTTAAAATAAATAAAAAATAGATAGACAAATTTAAAAAATAGATAATTAGATCAACAGAGCAGAATGGAAAACTCAGAAGTGAGCCCATACATATACAACCACATCATATATGAAAGAGGGGCCAAAATAATTTAATAGGTTAAAGAAGGATCTTCAACATGGTGATGGAAAAAATTGGACAGCCCTATGTAGAAAAGAGGAACTCGATCATTACCTAACACCATACACCAACGTCAAATCAAAATGGATTACAAATCTAGCTGTTAGGCCAGAAACTCTAAAATTTCTAGAAGAAAATATTGTTGAAACATTGCAGGACCTTCACATCAAAGATGCATTTGGAGACTCACCCCCCTAGGCATAGGACATGTAAACAAGAGTAAAAAAATGGGATTGCATGGAACTAAAAAGCTTCTATACAGCAAAAGCAAACTGCATAAGGATAACCAGGTAACCCAGAGATGGAAGAAGGTATTTGCACATCACATATCAATCAAATCAAACATGTACACAGAACTGGTACATATTTACAAAATAAGAAAAATGTAACCCAATAAAAAAAGTAAGTCAGAGAACTAAACAGTTTTCTAAAGGACATATACACATAGCCTACAGACAGATGAATAAATATTCCACTTCACTTATCATCAGAGAAATGCAAATTTAAATTACATTGAGATACCATCTCACACCTGAGAGAATGGCTCAATTCAACAAAACAGGATATGGCAGCTGTTGAATTGGCTGGGGAACAAATGGAAGTCTGCTACATTGCTGGTGTAAATGCAAACTGGTTCAGCCCCTTGAAGACTGTATAGAGAGTTCTTAAATAAAAATGGAAGTACATTATGACTCAGCAATACCACTCTTAAGGATTTATCCAGAGGACACTCAAATACTAATTAGAATATACACAGGCACCCCTATGTTCATAGCTGCATTATTCACAATAGCTGAAGATGGAAGTAGCCAGAATGCCCAGCAACAGATGACTAGTGAAAGAAGTTATGGGATATAAATTTCATGGAATGCTACTTTGCAATAAAAAAGGATGATATTTTGTCTTTTGGGACAAAATGGATGAAACTAGAGGTAATTATGCTTAGTGAAATAAGTAAAGACAACTACCAGATGGTTTTACTCATATGTTAAAACTAGAGATCTGATTTTCATAAACTTTCCAAAAAAATAATAATCCAAACAAAACAGAAGCAAGCAAACTACTTAAAAGACTCATGAAAACTATGTGGCTATATCTAGAGGTTGAAGGGTAGCATAGGAAACTTTTTCTCTTTTTTTTCTTTTTTATAAAAAGGAAACACTGACAAAAGCATAGGATAAGAGAGGCCCAACTCCACATAATTCCCACCACCAGAACTCTGTACCCCATACCCTCCCCTGATAGTTTTCTATTCTTTATCCCTCTGGGAGCGTGGACCCAAGGTCATTATGGGATGCAGAAGGTGGAAGGTCTGGCTTCTGTAATTGCTTCCCCACTGAACATAGGTGCTGACTGGTCAATCCATACTCCCAGCCTGCCTCTCTCTTTCCCTAGTAGGGTGGGGCTCTGAGGAATCAGAGCTCTAGGACACTTTGGTGGGGTTGTCTGTTCACGGAAGTCTGGTTGACATCATGCTAGCACCTGGAACCTGGTGGCTGAAAAGAGAGTTAACATATAAAGCCAAACAAATTGTTGACTAATCATGAACCTAAAGTCTGGAAACTTTCATTGTAGGTGTGTTGTATATTGTAATCTATAATCTTGTAACAAACTATGAATAATAGATAAAAATTGTTTAAAAAATAGTAATTGTATCCACATTGAATTCCACTGGATACACCAGCTTAGTAGAATTCTCTGTTCAGAGTACTGCATAATTTTAAATTTTAGAGAACATATTTCAAGCAAACTTGACCAGAAGGACTTCTGGAGTCTCCTGTGCTGTTGGCACACTACAAACCCAGGTCTGATATAGGTCTAACTAGTATCCTCAAGGCCAGTTTCTCTCATTTCTGTCATAAACATCATGTAGTCATTATTACCCTCATCTCCAAAATGACACGGAAGGCAGCTGAAAATAAAGCAAACAGTTCCTTTGTGACAGTTGGGCTTTCCCATGAAAGTTGTCCTCCTATAGAATGAATTAAACAATACCTTCTCTTTTCTTTGGCCTTTATTAATAGTATATTTAGGTGGTTTGATGCCCTGGAAGTGGGGAATTACAAACCAGGGACTTTATAGTGGTGACAGCAAGCCCTGTGTGATCAGTAGCGGGTCTTCAGAAAAAAGATATCCAATTTCTCTAAGACTTACTCCTATATGTCACATGAGCTAAATACCTATCCCCTCAACCTTTGTTGTTCTGGACTCATTACAGAATATTTAAAAGTGCCCTTGAGGCTGCAAAAGCTGAATAAGGGCAAGAGACTGGCATACTTTAACGATGATTCTTTAGTCACTATCAGGCCACTCCATCAGCTGGGTATAGTCCTGAGATTCCCAAACAGACATGATGGGCCTAGACCTCAAATAAATCCCTCTCCATTATTACTGGTCATCTCTATCAGGAACAAAAAAAGCAGACCCTTTTGTGGGCCCCCATAGGACCTTGCCCTCAACTTGGATCAACAATGGTAGAGAATGTTCGGAGGATGGACAACATACTCTATGCTACATCTGAGGAAAATGGGTCGATATTGGGGCAGCTTGGAATGTTCCTACCCATGACCACAGAATGTGAGCTCAGATCTACAGGGATGTATAGGTCATTTAGGCTCCTAAGCTGAATATGGGCCCCAGACCAAATCAAATTTATAGGGTTTACAGTCAATAATATTTATACTTCTTTCCCATATTAGGGAGCTACTCTCTTCCCTGATCCAGCTTTCTGTTCCTTTTCCTGTCATGACATCACCTCCCCAGACAATAACTTGGATCCACCTACATATCAGATTTCAGGCTCAGGGGGGAAAAAAAACCCAAAACAAACAAACAAAAAAACTAGTATAGCCACAGGCCCTTTGGAATATAACTAAAATATGCCTACTAGCTATCTACAAAATGGAGATTCCCCAACTCTTTATCTGCACTATTCCAGCCTTTAGGTCCATGATCGGTCAACAATTTGTTTGGCTTTGTATGTTAACTCTCTTTCCAGCCACCAGGTTCCAGATGCTAGCATGATGCCAACCAGACTTCCCTGAACAGACAACCCCACCAAAGTGTTCTGGAGCTCTGATACCTCAGAACCCCACCCTACTAGGGAAAGAGAGAGGCAGGCTGGGAGTATGGACTGACCAGTCAACACCTATGTTCAGTGGGGAAGCAATTACAGAAGCCAGACCTTCAACCTTCTGTATCCCACAATAACGTTGGGTCCATACTCCCAGAAAGTAAAAAAATAGGAAAGCTGAGGAGGGTAGATAGCATAATGGTTATGCAAACATACTCTCATGCCTGAGACTCCATTGTTTTCAGGGTATCTCTCTCCCTCTCTGGCGGGGCGGTCTCCAGGGGAAAGGTAACGGGCTCATGACAGGGGTGACACGAAGTAAAAGACACCAGGGGACTCTTAGTATGCCTAGAATCTGAGTCCTCGAGTCCCAGAATCCTAGAGTCCATTTATTAGCAAAGTGGACATGAGTTAAATAGAAAAGCAATGGAGGTAATTATTATTGAAATATGTCAGAAATTACAGGTTTCTTAACAGTCTGCATGCCCCTAAGGTAGGGGACTGGTATGACAGGAATTGATGAGATACAAGACAGTTATTTTCCATGACACAAGCACCTTAATTATCCAAAGGTATTTGAGAGAAGCATAGGGGTTGAACCCATAGGGTGAGACAAAGAGAAGATGAATATCAAAAGGCCATATAGTTTGGAATTTCTCTTGTCTGGGGTCTGAGGTGTGTGATGAAGTGTGTGATAAGGTGTGTTCTTCTACGATCAGAAGGTGACTTTGAATAAGTGAATCTGTGGTCATGTGGCCTGCAGTTAATGGAGGGAAGTACTGGGGTATCTGTGGGCCTGAGAGTCAAGAAGGAAAGAACCAAGTCTGAGTTTCCCCCCTTATGCTCACCTCAGTTGAGAGATACTTACCAAGAGGTTATCTTCTCAGACCTCCATCCAAAGATGGGAGTGGTTCTCCCTAAGCTCTATCAGGCTTACACATGTTCCCAACATGTTGTCCCAGGTTGAATCCCCCACACCACCATAAGCTAGAACTAAGCAGTGTTCTGGTTAAAAAGAAAGAAAGAAAGAAAGAAAGAAAGAAAGAAAGAAAGAAAGAAAGAAAGAAAGAAAGAAAGGAAGAAAGAAAGAAAGAAAGAAAAAGAATAGGAAAGCTATCAGGGGATGGGATGGGATACAGAGATCTAGTGGGAATTGTGTGGAGTTGTACCCCTCTTATCTTATGGTTTTGTCAATGTTTCATTTTTATAAATAAAAAAATTAGGGAGTCAGGTAGTAAGTAGCTCAGCAGGTTAAGTGTACGTGGCGCAAAGCATAAGGACTGGAGTAAGGATCCCAGTTCGAGCCCCTGGCTCCCTACCTGCAGGGGAGTCACTTCACAGGTGGTGAAGCAGGTCTACAGGTATCCATCTTCCTCTCCTCCTCTCTGTCTTCCCCTCCTTTCTCCATTTCTCTCTGTCCTATCCAACAATGACGACATCAATAACAACAATAATAACTACTACAACAATGAATACAACAAGAGCAACAAAAGGAAAAATAAAAAAATTTAAAAAATTAAAGAAATTAAAAAATAAAAAAGTGCCCTTGACCCAAAGAGCACCCTGGGGAACCCTGGAACTCTGCACCCATGACAGAAAGAATTGTGCTTTGGCTCTAATAAGCAATCATTCCACTGATAGTGTTACTCATTCATAAAATGGACTCTGAGGATGAAAGATCCTCAGCCAAAAAATTATACCAAGTTCTGGGCCTCATGAAAGCCAATCCCCACTGTGTGCTTATGGCTGTGGAGGTGTGCAGGGAAAACGAGGTCCTGGAACAGCCAAAGAATGCTCAAGGGATTGGTGAAGATCACTGTGCAGGGAGGCTATGGACATGTGTATAAACAGTCTGTCAGAAATCCATCAGTCTGGACTAATGGATGTCTTCAAGGAATAGGTGTCTGTTTCCAACTAAGATATGATGGAAGACATTACATGGAAAGCAGTAGTTGGTCTCAGGAATACAAACTGGTAATGAGAGGAAACCAAGAGTCAGCTGGATTTTGTGGCTGAGCTGCTACCCTTTAGAATGGGGCACTGTCACCTGAAATCCACTCCAACCTCACTTATATAACACCTCTAGTAGGTGATATGCCCTCTCTAAGTTGAACCTGTGGTCCCAGCACAGGACTTCAATTTATTGTCACTCAGGTTTCTTGGTGGGCAAGTTACCCTTTTGATATCTCCTTAATTTTTTTATTGAGTTTGACTGTTCTTGTGTACCATGTCTCCCCCCCAAGGCATGGGTATATTTGACAAGGAGGTGGTGCTGAGGATGTAGCTTACTTCATCATCTGGGCAAATTTTTTAATTGCTAACTAGATCTATATCTATAAGTGCTGAGTAGAAATGCATACAGCACCCAGACCACAGAGGCCTTCTGAAGTAACACTGGTAATTCTTACATTTCCCTAATGTTCTCTAACATTCATTCCAATTCTAATTCCAAGGATTAAGCCTCTGTCCTACAAGAGGAACTACAATTCTTATTCCCAGAAACTTCCTCCAGATTTTAAGTCTCTAACATACAATGTAAACCAAGTCCATCTGAGTATGGTACAGAGGTGTTTCTGGGGACAAGAGTGGATGGAGGGAACAATTTCATCTGCAGATAAAACAAAGAGAAGATTATGAAAATTAATTTACAAAGATGGCATCACAGTAAATTTAAATAGAGAGGTAATCAATAAATAAAGTAAATGAAAAGATTGCTCAACTCTGTAAGAAGAGTGAAAAGAAGTGAGTGTAATAGGTGGATAAAGACCTCACTCATAATTTGGGGTCAACATTGAGAGATCAGTCATGAAGATAACCACTGCCTAGAATTGAGAACTGAAACTCTAACATTTCTTGTAAGGTTGGGGAAACTGTCCTGCTAGTATTCATTCTAAGAGTGAGACCTCTGGAAGTAGGATCAAATATACTTCCCCACTGGTTTGTGTGTTCAGCTTTTGTCTCAGAGACTTTTCAACTTTGGAAAACAGAAGGTTAGTTGCTGGAGTTAAGTGGTGGAACATTCAGTAGAGTGAACATATGTAAGGTCCCTGGTTCAAGTTCCTGATCCCCACCTGCAATGGGGAAAGCTTCATGAGCAATGAAACCATGCTTCTGGTGTACTCTACCTATCTTGCCTTTAAAAAGGTAAGTTTTTAGTTACCAAATAACACTGTTAAGAAGAAGTGGTAGTGTAGATAGTAACAGTCTTAGAATGAGTAGGTGATAGTATGCCCTACAATTATGGTGGTAGAAAATAATGTATGCTTCTTATTTACTTGCCTGTATATTTTCCACTTGCTCTAAATGTATTAACATATTCAATCCTCACAATAATCCTATAAGGATTCATGGGAGGAGAAGGGGTGCAGCATTAATCCTTCCAGAGGAGGTAGAGAAGCAAAAGAAGTCATGGAGTCATCTAGTCCTGAGGCTAATGTATAGGGAGCAAGTAACTCAATTGAGGGCATTGAGCAGGGGATTTTATTAGAGGTAATAGCATGGATAATTTGAAAAGGACATTGCTGAAATAGCTCAGAGGATACAGTCATTTTGTGATAGACATGTTAGAGTTAGCAAAATACTCGGCAATCTAAAGCAGCTTATATGCAAATTAGGGTGGAAGGATATGAAGGCAATATAAACACAGATAATAAGATACACACACAGACACAGGCACATGCACACCCTACATCAGAAAATAGCAGTAAATAGCTTACCACCACACAACTTAATGTGTTTTTACACTGAAATGACAGAAGATTTTGTTTTGTCTTCTGTTTTTAATAGACAAATTATGTACTTAAAATTTTGATGCCATGTGAGTGTAGGAAGATAGAAAGCAGGGAGATACTGTGAATACTTAGCTCATAGATATGTTGAGATTCACAATGATAATAGTTACCCCAACAATAGTACTGATAACAACTGACATTTACTGAATATATTTAGCTACACTGGTCACTATTACTCAAACTTTACAGGTAAGGAGACTGAGGCTTGAGGGAGTTAAATCACAGAATAAATGAATGAAGGGGCCAACACATATGAGCTCACCGACAAGTACAACCCTGCTTGCATTCTCCAACCTTTCCTCACAGGTGCCATTCTCAGGTATCTTCCCACCTGAGAATGGGTGCCACCCCTTCTAGTCAGAGGTCAAACATTAACTAATCTAATTCAGCAAATATTGACTCCTTGTCCCAGTAACCACCTGGTAGTCAGTCCAGGGTTCACCATCTATAGTTTATTGGGGGTGGAGTGGCAGAAATGTTGGCTCCATCCAGGAAAAGAAATGCATAATTTGTGGAAAGAGAATTTATTTCAGTTGAATTCCAGCTATCATATATTTTTAAGCATTTAGTGAGCATCCATGAGTACTCATTCTGAACATGCATTTCTGCCAGAAATTACTGAATACTGTATATACACTTCCTAAGCTTGTGCACACCAGTGATGCTGCATCTTATTCCTTCTTCATTTTGGTACTTGGATCCTGGCCCCTGGTACATGAGACTATTACTTGTCTTAGATAATTTTTAAAATTTTATTTATTCATTTATTTTTGCCTCCAGGGTTATTGCTGGGGCTCGGTGCCAGCACTGTGAATCCACTGCTCCTGGAAGCCATTTTTTTTTTTTTTTTTACCATTTCTATTGAGAAATGGAGAAAGGAGGGGAAGACAGAGAGAAAGACAGAAACCTGCAGACCTACTTCACTGCTTGTGAAGTGACCCCCCTGCAGGTGGAGAGCTGGGGCTTGAATCCTTAGGCCAGTCCTTAAGTGCTTCATGCCATGTGCACTTAACCCACTGCACAACTGCCTGGCCCTCTATATAAAACTTTTATATGTACTTTTACCTGTACTGTCTACTATAACCTTCTCTGACTCTATGCTCGAGCTTCAGTAGGAGTCATAAAATTGGATACCCTAGATACCCTGGTTACCCCCTGAACAGCTTCTGCTTGATATTATGTGCTTTTTGTATATTATTTGCAAATAGCGTGGAATCCTAACAGTAGACTGGGCAGGTGGTCAGTGAAATCCCTCCCCAACCAATACAAGTTTTCTTGCTGCTGTCTCATTGAACCTTTTCAGTCTCCAATAGTTGCTTCCACCCTTCTTACTGTACTCACCCCTGGCCGTTTCCACACGATGGGGATCTGGGGCATTTCACTGTAGAAAAGAGAGGAGCTATTGGCTGGAAAGTCTGCATCCTCAAACAGGATGGCCTTCTTCAAGCACTCCTGCCTTAGCTGCTCAAAATTTAGGCCTGAAGAGTGGGTGATGTGTGTGTCCTTGGGAGTTGTGAGATCCTTAGGCCCTGAGGTCCGATAGAAGTAAGGCATGGCTGGGCTTCTGAGAGCAGTGTTTCAGGTAGATGATGGATGGGAAGAAATAAAGTGCTGTGCCCAAAAAGAATGAACCAGCCACGGATACCTGACCTGAAAGGTCCTTGGTATCTATAGGTTTTCCTGGGGGTCTCCCTGATATATTAAGATGAGGCACACCCTTATGTCAAATTGTAGAAAAAGTTCTTTAGCTTATAAGGAATTTTTGCAAACCAATAGGGAGTTGCAAGATTCAGCTAGTGCTGAACAAGACAGGGCCTCTGACTAATGCACTGAGGAGACTCTG
Organism: Erinaceus europaeus; assembly: GCF_950295315.1. Classification (NCBI taxonomy): domain Eukaryota; kingdom Metazoa; phylum Chordata; class Mammalia; order Eulipotyphla; family Erinaceidae; genus Erinaceus; species Erinaceus europaeus. The sequence continues at coordinate 33,509,334 of NC_080167.1, forward strand.
TGAGAGAGAGTACTGCTCTATGAGGAAATAGTAAACCAGTTAATCAAACAAGGATGTGCCAGGAAGCACTTGCTTTTCCCAGAGGAAAATGAACTATGTATTTTGTAATCATGTTTCAAATTAAGGAACTTCAGTTTGTGGTTGGAAGGTAGTTCAGTAAATCTTAGTAGTACTTACTATAAGAAGATTTTACAACCTTTTACAGGATGTCTTATATTAGAGCAGGAGTCAACCAACATTTTCTGTCTGCTATTAGAACATATTTCTGATTTAGTTAGTCTATACTGTAATCTCCAAACTTTACAGTTATAATACAATGTTGTTAGGATATATTAGGACACAAAACAAATTTCCCTGGAATAACCAAAGTTGCATATTGCCTATTCAGAAATGAAGGTAGTTGAGAGAATGTGGATCCAAGAATGATACTTTTCCCAGAAATATATCTCTCTGGAAATAGGAAATAAATTTTGTCTCCCTGCACATGAAAGGGGGAGACTGCTTCATAACCTGAGAGTCCTTCATTTTTTTTTCTCTTGTTCCTCAGATAAGGAAAACAGTGCCGGGCTTCTTCTGGTATTTTTCAAATTTGCTTCTTTTAGGGATGGTATCAAAACAAAGATTCCTGGTGATAAATGTTCTGAGTCCTGGTGAAATAGGAGATCAGAGCCCTAAAGTCATCTTCCCTAGAATTTCTCCCCTTTGGAGTATGGACCAAAACTTTTCTGGAGTGAGTACAGAAGGTGGGTGTTCTGGCTTCTGTAATAGCTTCTTTCCTGGTCATAGAAATCAGCAGGTCAATACATACCCCACCCTCCCTGTATCTATCTTTGCCTAGTAGGGCTCTGGATAGGTGAGGTTCCAGGACACAATGGTGAGGTCATCTACCCTAAGAGCTCAGGATAGAAACATAGTAACATTTTCAACTTGCTGGCTGAAAGGCATTGAGATATTAAGCAGGCGAAAATGTTTAATAAACATAAATCAAACAGTAGGAATAGAGCAGATGAGAATAGGCACATTAAGGTGGAAAGAACCTAGGATTCTATTTTAGGCATGCTCCTAAGATCACAGGACTTTAGTAATCTTTGCTTGAGCTTGATAGCTAATGTAGAGGTGGACTACGGATATTGTCTGGGGAGATGGTGTCAAACTCGAGAATAGAACTAGAAAGCCAGACTAGAGATTAGCTCCCAACTTGAAAAAAAAAAATAGCACATGAGCCTGTGTAACTCCAAGTTCCTGTCATTCTGAGCTTACAGTCCATGGTCACCGCTGGGAACATTCTAGGCTGCACTCATTTCAGGGTCATTTTTCCTTGAGTGGCAGAGTAGTATGACACAGCCTTCCTTTGGAAGAATGGAGCAGTCCTTACAATGGCTAGTTCACAGTGACATCAGTTAGAGGTCTAGACTCTTAGTATCTATGGGTAAATCCAAGAATTTCATGACTAGGACCCCATGTGATAAGACAACCTTGTATTGGTCAAAATGACCATCACTAAGTAAGCCAGTCTCTTGCCTTTTTCTAGATTTTGAAGTCTGTTCTTTGTTTCATGAGCTTAGACTTTTTTCCAGTTGTTAAAGCCTTAAATATCATTTATTGTATCCAGATCTGTATTAGGGTTACAGAGTCTGGCGTGAAATTAGGGAGGGATAGATTTTAGCTGGGTCTTAGGTAACCTTGAGGTTTTTTTTTTAGAACATTTTTTACCATAGTTTCTGAATGGCTCTTCAGCTAGTCAAAGTTAGTATTTAGAGTCAAGAAGCCTTGAATTTATAAGTTCAGTAAAAAGTCTTGAGTTTGTACATGACCTCTCAACAGTCAGAAATATCCACTTATCTCAACACATTTTTTTGTTGAGTGTATCTTCAAACTGCTTTATAGAGTACATAGACATTGGAGTTGAGGACATATTGGTTCAACCACCTTTACCCTGGGTGACTGGCAAGGCATATGTGCCAATGTGAATGGGGTTGGTTGAGGTCTCTGGGATCTTTGCTAGCATTAAGGGAACAGAGTGATCCTGCTGAGTCCAGCATGTGAAAGGGTCAGGAATTATTAACTCCTATTTTGTCCTTTCTACCACTTGTCCACAGATAGTCTTATAACCCTCCTTCTGAGTATCATTTGCCATCACTTGTAAAGGTTCCCCTTTTGTATGTTTGCAAAATAAAATATTCTTAAATGGTTCTCTAGTAGAAATCATGGAGCTTCCACTGTCCTATGTCTGGATGTTTTTTTAACTTTGCTTCAAAGTGATTATAAAGAACAGCTATGGAGAGAAATCCACTCATTTTGATGACAGTTCACAGAAATGATAATCAGTCAGATTTCTAAACATTTCTTGATGAAAGTCCCACTCTTCCCATTGACTTGAACAAGGACATTAAAGTGAAATTCAATGTTGTCCCCAGGAGGAATAGAGAGACAAGAGTGAGAGAGCAAGAGATATATTATAGGGATATTGTAATAAACACTGCCTGGTACTAGAACAAAAGTAGAAACACTGACTAGTGGAATAGATTGAGAGCCCAGAAATAAGTCTTCATACATATGGACATCTATTTTTTGACAAGGAGGCCTATACTGTTAAATGGACAAAGAAAAGTCCCTTTAGCAAATGGTACTGGGAAATTGGGTCGAAATGCGAAGAAGAATAAAACTGAACCACAACATTTCATCACACACAAAAGTGAACTTCAAATGGATCAAGGACTTAGATGTTGGCCAGTATCTTCAATCTTTTGGAAGAGCTTTGAAAGTAGAGGTATTAACTCTTCCTTGAAGGTTTTGTAGAATTCATTAGTAAAACTATCTGGTCCTGAACATTTGTTGTTTGGAAGGTTCTTGGTAACTGTTAGAAAATTTTCTTTTGGCTGTGATTGGCCAGTTCATGCTTTCCTAGTTACCCTTTATTTAATTTTGGAAGTTTGTACATATGTAAGAAATCATTCATTTTCTTCCAGGTTCTCTACTTGGTTGGTGGCATATAGTTGTTCATAGAAACCTCTCAAAACACTCTGAATTTCTGTGGTGATATCTCCTCTTTCATTTACATCCTATTGATTTGAGTCTTCTTTTTTGTTGCTGTCAGGTTTATCACTGGGGCTAGGAGCTGGCACTATGAATCCACCACTCCCAGTGACATTTCCCCCTAATTTTTATTAGATTTTACAGAGAGATATTGAGAGATGACAGGGACACAGAGAGAGTGAGAGAAAGATAGACACCTGCGGACCTGCTTCACTGTTTGTGAAGCAAACCCCCTGCGGGGGGGGTGGGTGATGGTTCAGGGGATCAAACCTAGGTCCTTGCACTTGGTAATATGTGAGTTTAAAAGAGTGCATCACCTGCTGGTCCCCAATCTCCCTTAGTTTTTAGTGAGTCTTGCCAATGGTTTGCTCATTTTGTTTACTCTTTTGAAGAACCAATATTTAGCTTCATTGATTGCTGGCGCTCATGCTGGTGGCCTCACAACTAACTCACAGCTAACTGAGGTAAGCTGCTGGCTTCCCTGTTACCAGTTCAAGGGACTGCACAAACAGAAGGGAACTCCAGGGGGAAAATTCAGGTATGAACAATCCATTTTATTCAGAAAAATACAGGGTATATATAGCAGAGTGGAACAAAGAACATTTTTCACATATGTCAATAATCATAGGATTTCCAAGAGGAAATCCTATGATGGGAGAGCCAGGAATGATGAGAATTGATAGGGGTATTGAAAAGGTCAGCATGGTTAGTTACCATGAGGCAAGGGTGCTAATTAACTAAAGGTATTAAGAAAAACTTGGTAGTTAAACCAGCAGAGTGAGAAGAGAAGAGCAGAATAATAAACAGAGAAGAGCAGAATATTGATGTAAGATGTAATGATCAAAGAATGAGGAAATAATGTGTGGATCTCACTGTTAAGTTACTGACAAGGCAGGGTGATGGAGTATGGTTTGTAAGTGATCAAAAATGGTGAGCTGATAGTGAACTTTAAGTCAACTTTCAAGCAGGCAACCATTTGGCTTGTAGCAGGGGAATGGGTTAAGTGTTAGAGGGTGTAGGCCTTTGTGAAGCCTGGGAGACTGACAAGGGGGAACTGAGTCAGGAAAACTTTTCCCTTCAAGATCCATCCTTGGAAGGGAGAGGCTGACAGGTGGGGTGCCTTTTCAGACCTCCATCTTTAGGATGGGGGAGTTCCCCTATGCTCTACCATGCTTTCACATCATCCCACAATTGATATTTTGTATAGCTCTCTTATTATTAATGTTATATATTTCTTCCCCAAATTTGCCTGTTAGTCATTCTGGTTGCTTATTTCTTAATGTGAGCCTGTGAATTTCCCTCTAAATACTGCTTTAGTTGTGTTCCAAATATTTCGATAGCTTGTGTTTTCATTTTCATTATATTATATGAACATTTTAATTTCTTCGTTGATTTCCCCTTTGAAAAAGTAGTTAAATATGGACTGACCTTTTTTGGATAGAAAGCTATAGAGTTATGAGGCTGGGGAGGAGGAAAATGGCATGATACTAAAGATTATTCCTCCAATGCAGTGGCAGTGAGACTCAAACCTGGTTTCCACATAGCAAAAGAGGTGAGCTGTCCAGGTGATATGTTTTGGCTGCTAAGAAAATATCTTTTTTTTCCTCAAAAGTTGTGGGTCTGCATCCCATCTATCCATGCACTCAAACTGACTCCAACCACAGGAATCTCTGACAGGAATTCTAAAAACTCCTACATTTTCTCATAAGATACCTGGTATGAATGTAACCCCTATCTCCACACACAGACATGTTTGTTTTCTTATGCAAGTGGCCTGAAATCACACATTAAAAGTCATAGAGTAAGAAGATGCTTCAGAAAACACAACCCAACTGTATGTTGTCTGAAAGAATTCTACCTAACTCAACAAGACAAACACAGACTCAAAGTGAAAGGATGGAAAACTATTATACAAACCAATGGAACATAAAAAAGAGCAGGAACTGCTATTCTCATATCTGACACAATTGACTTTAAAGTATAAAAAGCAATAAATGTAGGGATGAACATTACTTAATGCTCAGAGCATCAGTATACACACACACACACACACACACACACACACACACACACAATGGAATACAACTCAGCTATTAAAAATGGTGAGTTTAACTTCCTCACCCCGTCTTGGGTGGAAATTAAAGGAATTATGTTGAGTGAGATAAGTCAGAAACTAAAGGACAAATATGGTATAATTATGGGATGATTTCACTCATAGAAATTAGAAAACAAGATCAGAAGGGAAAAGATTAAGCAGAACTTGGACTGGAGTTGGGGTATTGCTCCAAAGTAAAAAACTCTGGAGTGTGGGTAGGAGTTCATGTACCGAAACATGATGGCCTAGTGGGGGTTGAATTATTATGTAGAAAACTGTGAAATGTTACACCTGTACAAACTATTGTATTTTATTGTCCACTGTAAGATATTAACCCCACAATAAAGAAATTACAAAAACCAAATATATAAATACTGGGTAGTATGGAGGATTTGACAGTTAATCTAAAAAATGGCAAATCTAGAGTTAGGATGGTTTAGTAAAATGTGGAAATATATATATTCCTGTGATGATGATTCCACAAACTACTATCTCATCAGTAAAATAATGAATCATGTCAATCTTTTTGGTGGTAAACAGTTAACCCAGAAGAGAACTTACTGTATCATATATGAAGAACTGGGTTTGAACTCCAGTACTACTAGGAAACACCATGGAAGGCAGCTGAATAGCTCTCTATATGGTGGAATTGTGTGGTGCTATCCCCATCATCTTCCATTTCCCTTCATTTTTACAATACATTTTAAAAATTTATTTTATTTATTTATTTATTTATTGCTTGTTTTATTTTATTTAATTTTTTATTTTTATTTAAGAAAGGATTAATTAACAAAACCATAGGGTAGGAGGGGTACAACACCACACAATTCCCACCACCCAATCTCCATATCCCACCCCCTCCACTGATAGCTTTCCCATTCTCCATCCCTCTGGGAGCATGGATCCAGGATCACTGTGGGTTGCAGAAGGTAGAAGGTCTGGCTTCTGTAATTGCTTCCCTGCTGACTGGTCGTTCCATACTCCCAGTCTGCCTCTCTCTTTCCCTAGTAGGGTGTGTCTCTGGGGAAGCTGAGCTCCAGGACAAATTGGTGGGGTCTTCAATCCAGGGAAGCCTGGCCAGCATCCTGATGGCATCTGGAACCTGGTGACTGAAAAGAGAGTTACATACGAAGCTAAACAAATTGTTGAGCAATCATGGACCCAAATCTTGAATTAGTGGAGAGGAAGTGTTAGGGAGGTACTCACTGCAAACTCTAGGGTACTTCTGCTTTCAGGTATATATTTTGCAGTAGTTATAGATACGTGAGAAGATATGCTCTTTCTCACAGAACCTGGTGTATATCTACGTTTTGGGACTTTGTTAGAAAGTGAACCACCTGAGATGGAATTAGAGTATACTATGAAAGGAAAGGTCTCACCTGAGTAATGAAGCTGAAGGGTTGTCATTCCACACGTGAAGTCTCTGGACACAGTCTGAAGTGAAGCATGTTGAGGTGGCAATCGTTTTGTTGGTTAGGTTGTGATCGGCAGATGCAATATTATTTGATATGGATTGGGAGAGGCATACGGGAGAGTGGGCCCTATCCAATGGTTCCAGGACTGGGGGAAGTAGAGGCTCTATAGTGGAGATGTGAGGTTCCTGCTGTCTTAGGGCTCAAAAAGAGAATCAATATAACTATCTATTTACTTTGGTGCCCTACTTACAATTTGGTGAGGTCCTGCTTTTAGTTTCCCTTTCAGATCTTCTTAGTCAGCTTCTGTTGATGAGTGGGATCATCCCATACTCATCTTTATCTTTCTGACTTAGCTCACTTAACATAATTCCTTCTAGCTCTGTCCAAGATGGGTCAGAGAAGGTGGGTTCATTGTTCTTGACAGCTGCATAGTATTCCATTGTGTATATATACCACAGCTTTCTCAGCCACTCATCTGTTGTTGGGAACCTGGGTTGCTTCCAGGTTTTAGCTATTATGAATTGTGCTGCTATGAACATAGGAGTACACACCTCTTTTTGGTTGGGTGTTATGGAGTCCTTGGGGTATAACCCCAGGAGAGGAATTACTGGATCATATGGAAGGTCCATGTCTAGCCTTGTGAGAGTTTTCCAGACTGCTCTCCACAGAGGCTGTACCAATTTACATTCCCACCAGCAATGTAAAAGGGTTCCTCTGTCCCCACAACCTCTCCAGCATTTGTTGCTGCTGTCCTTTTTGATGTATGCCATTCTTACAGGAGTGAGGTGGTATCTTAGTGTTGTCTTAATTTGCATTTCTCTGACAATCAGTGACCTAGAGCAGTTTTTCATATGTTTGTTAGCTTTTTGGATCTCCTCTGTAGTGAATGTTTTGTTCATATCCTCTGCCCATTTTTGGACGGGGTCATTTGCTTTTTTGGTGCTAAGTTTGCTGAGCTCTTTATATATTTTGGTGATTAGTTTCTTGTCTGATGTCTGGCATGTGAAGATCTTCTCCCATTCTGTGAGGGGTTTCTTTGTTTAATAGTTTCTTTGGATGTGCAGAAGCTTTTCAATTTGATGTAGTCCCATTGGTTTGTTTCTGCTTTAGTCTTCCTTGCAATTGGGTTTGATTCATCAAAGATGTCCTTGAGGTGTAGGTGGGAAAGTGTTTTACCAATTTTTCCTCTAAGTATTTGATTGTTTCTGGTCTGACATCTAGGTCTTTGATCCATTTGGAGTTGATTTTTGATTCCGGTGAGATAAAGTGGTTCAATTTCATTCTTCTGCATGTTACAACCCAGTTTCCCCAGCACCATTTATTGAAGAGAGCCTCCTTTTTCCCTGTAATCATTTGGGCCCCCTTATCAAAGATTAGATGCCCATAGGTGTGGGGATTGATTTCTGGGCTTTCAATTCTGTTCCACTGGTCTGTGTTCCTATTTTTGTTCCAGTACCATGCTGTTTTGGTGATGATGGCTTTATAATATAGTTTAAGGTCTGGGAGTGTGATGCCTCCATTTCTGTTTCTTTTCCTTAAGATGGTTTTGGCAATTCTAGGTGTTTTCATGTTCCAGATAAATGATTGTAGTGTTTGTTCTATTCTCTTAAAGAAGCTTGGTGGAACTTTGATGGGTATTGCATTAATCTGTACATGGCTCTGGGGAGAATATTCATTTTGGTGATATTTATTCTTCCAATCCATGAGCATGGGATATCTTTCCATTTCTTGGTATCAGTTTCTATTTCCTTGAGTAGCGACTCATAGTTTTCAGTATACAAGTCTTTCACTTCTTTGGTCAACTTTATTCCTAGATATTTGATTGATTTTGCTGAAACAGTAAATGGGAGTGATTTCTGGATGTCTTCTTAAGATTTAGTGTTTGCATAAAGAAATGCCACTGATTTTTGTACATTGATTTTGTAGCATGACACCTTGCCATATTGCCTAATAACTTCCACTAATTTTCTGATGAATTCTTTAGGTTTTTCTATGTATACTATCATATCATCTGCAAATAGTGAGAGCTTGACTTCTTCCCTTCCAATCTGTATTCCTTTGATTCCTTTCTCTTGCCTGATTGCTATGGCAAGAATTTCCAATACTATGTTGAAGAGTAATGGTGACAGTGGACAGCCCTGTCTAGTCTCCGATCTGAGGGGGAATGCTTTCAGCTTCTGTCTATTGAGTATGATGTTGGCTGTAGGTTTGATATATATAGACTCCACTATCTTGAGGAATTTCCCATCTATTCCCATTTTTTGTAGAGTTTTGAGCATGAATGGGTGTTGGATTTTGTCAAAGGCTTTCTCTGCATCTATTGAGATAATCATGTGGTTTTTGGCTTTGCTTTTATTGATGTGGTGAATGACATTGATTGACTTATGGATGTTGAACCAACCTTGCATTCCTGGGATGAATCCCACTTGGTTGTGATGAACAATCTTTTTGATTTGTTGCTGTATCTGGTTGGCCAAGATCTTGTTTAATATTTTGGCATCTATGTTCATCAGAGATATTGGTCTGTAGTTTTCCTTTTTTGTTCTGTCCCTATCAGCTTTTGGTATCAGGGTGATGTTGGCTTCATAGAAGGTGGAAAGGAGTATTCCTGTGTCTTCAATCTTATGGAAAAGCTTCAGAAGTATGGGTACTAACTGTTTCCTGAAAGTTTTGTAGAATTCATTTGTGAATCCATCTGGTCCAAGACTTTTGTTGTTGGGGAGGTTCTTAATAATGGTGATTGGTGCATTTAGATTTTGTAGTTCTTCTTGGTTCAGTTTTGGAAGGGCATATGATTCTAGGAATTGTTCCATTTCTCCCAGATTCTCTAGCTTGGTGGCGTATAGTTCTTTATAGAAGTTTTGTAGGATTCTCTGGATTTCTGTGGTGTCAGTTGTGATATCTCCTCCATCATTTACAATTCTATTAATTTGAGTCTTCTCTCTTTTTTGTTTGGTGAGAAAAGCTTCACAATCAGTAAAGTAGTGCTACAGATGTCTGTCTGTCTCTATCTCCCCAATTCTTGTCTCTTCCAAATAAATATTTGTAAAAGAATAGAATAAAGAATAAAAAAAGAAATTAAGGAGCAGGGAAGGTGGTAAAGTTTGTGAAACCTGAGACTTACATCTGAAAGGGGGAACCACACTGTTGTCTCTCCCTGCCTGTCACTCCCTCACCCTTTACACTATTATACACTCTGAGGAGCACTGAGCTTGGGTTGGGAGACAGCACCAAGGCCCAGATAGATGTCCAGGTCCAAGTCACTGGGTGTCGTGCTGCACCACAGAGGAGAGAGAGAGAGAGAGGAGATCCGGAGCGGAGAGGGAACACAATTCTTTATTCGCATGGGCACCTCAGAGTTGGGTGAGAGCAGTGGTTTGGCCCACATGGAGCTAGCCAAAATGGCTGCCTCATGCAGCACCCTTTTCTGTGTCTAATGTCTGAGGTGAAAAACGGGCAAGAGAGAGAGGGGTGGAAGAATGGTTTTATAGGGCAAAACCCGGGAGTGACGAGCCGCGACAGGATTGGTTGGGAAGGGCACTTCGAGAATATTGTATTAACTCTCATGGGAACTGGCACTAGCCTGAGGGGACAACATGGCAGAACACGCTCTCCAAGAATGTCCCAACCTTCATGGGAACTGGCACTAGCCTGAGGGGACATCTGCCCAGCACCTGGGGTGACACAGGCAGAGTGTAGGCCTTGCATGTGGAGGCTCTGGGTCACATCCTGGAGCCTCCCAGGATGGAGGACACAGCTCTGATGCCTGTCCCTCCCCTGCTTTCTCACAACTACAGGACCTGATGGCAGAAAACAGGCTAGGGACTCCTGCCTGAGGCCTCTGGCCCATGGAGCCCTGCTCTGCTGTCCCCTCACACATGAGTCACAGAAACCAGAGCCAGGAGATCCCAGAGCAGAGCTGCTTCCTCAGACACTGCCTCTCTCAGCACCCACAAGGTGGCTGGGTGCTCTGCTGTCCCTTCAGTTCTGAGTCACAGAAACCAGAGCCAGGAGACCTCAGAGCAGAGCTCTCAGATGATGCCTCCCTCTGCACCTCACAAGACACCAGAAGCTCAGGTGCTGACTAACATGAGGAGCTTCTGTTTCAAACACAGCAAAGGACCAAGGATACAATCCACCAGGTCAGAGAAACACACTGAGAATCCACATGCTGCTCACCTTCCACAGAACAAGTTACCTGAAGCCACAGGAGAACTGAGAGACCTGTTGCTTAGGAGAGGACTGAACCCTCAGCTGGGAGGCAGGAAAGCACATTCCTGGGACTTGCGCAGAGAGGGTCAGATCAGGGCACTGGTGCGTCCACTAGGACCTCACGAGATGGCCAGTACTCTGCTGATTAACTATCACCAGAGCACTCTACTCTGATGATGTAATCAAACAAATGGAGGGGGCATGCACATGCCTGGACACTGATGACCCTACAGACATCAACACCTGGGTGCCACCCAGAACTGGGGGGTGGGGAGTGGCCATGACAGACATTCGCAACTGGGTGCAAACCTTAGAGACAATCCGTGCCTGTGCGCCCCTGACTGGCAACCTGGCCTCGGGGATACCCTGACAGACACCCCGCACCAAGGCACCCCTGACAGACACTGCAAACCTGGGGGCCACCTTGACAGACATCAGGCACCTGAGGGCTACCCTACAGACACCCTGCACCTGTGTGCCCCTGATAGACACCCTGTACCTGGAGGGGACACTGAGAGACATCCCACACCTAGGCGCAACACCAACAGACACCCTGTTCCTGGGTGCCCCTCAAAGACACCATATGCAAGTGGGTGTCCATGACAGAAATCTGAAACCTGTGGGCAACCCTAAAAGACACTCCACACCTGGGAGCACCTGACAGAAAACCCGCATCTGGTTGCTAACCTGACAGATACCACGCAAGTAGAAGTGACCCTGATAGGTACCCCACACCTAGACGTGACCCTCACAGACTACATACGCCTGCCCCTCACAAACACCACGTGTCTGCTGGATACCTTGACAGACACCCCAAATCTAGACAATATCCTGACAGACACCCCTCACCTGGGTGCAAATCTGAACAACAACCTGTGCCCGGAGCCCCTGACAAACACCGCGCACCTGTGTTTGAACCACACAGACAACTCGCACTTCAACATGATCCTGACAGTCACAACGCACCTGTGCGCACATGACAGACACCCTGCACCTGAGAGTTCTGACAGACACCCAGCACCTGGGAGTAAACCACACAGACACATCTCTCCTCTACTACCCCTGATAGACTTCTGAAACCAGGGTGCAGCCCTGATTACACCGCGTGCCTTGGGAATACCTTGACAGACACCCTGCACCTGGGTGCATCCTTGACAGACAGCCCACACCTGAGTGCTACCCTGACAGGCACCCTGCTCACCTGGGTTCAACCACCAAAAACAACCACACTCAGCGTGACTCTGACAGACACCCCGTACCTGGGCACACATGGACAGTCACCCTTAACCTGGAGACTACCCTGACACATACCCTGCATCTCTAATGACCCTTACAGACACCCAGCACCTAGGCACAACCCAGACAGACACCCCATGCAGGGCATCCCTGAAAAACACCCAGTGCCAGGGGACACCTAGACAGACAGCCCAAAGTGGGGGAGCAAACCTCACAGACACTGCATACCTGGTAGCCCCTGACAGACACCCCACACCTGGGGTCTTCCATGACAGAGACCCTGCACGTGGATCCAACCCTGACAGATACCCCGCACCTGGATGAGACCCTGACAGACAACCCACACCTGGGTGCCCCTGACAGACACCCCGCACCTGGGTGTAACTGTAGGGACACCACGCACCTGCACGCCAGTGTCAGACAGCCGGCCCCTAGTGGTTACCCTGATAGACACCCTGTGCCTGACTGCACTGACAGTCAGTGCCTGGGGGTGACCCTGACAACATCCCACAAAGGCCGCAACACTGACAGATACCCCACTCCCGGGGGTGACCCTGATAGACACCCTGCACCTGAGTGACCCTTACAGACACCCAGTACATGGAGGATACCCTAACACAAACCACAATCTGGCGGTGAACCGAGGGTGAATCAGGGAGATATTCCCAGGTGTACCAGTCTATTTCACCAGAAACTTTCATTGTGACCTGCATTGTGCTCAGTCAGTCATTTCTCCCAAGTCTGTAAAAAAGTCACTACAGAGCTTGGAGAATCTCAGTGTGGACAGTGAAAAACTGTGCCACTCATTACCACCCCGAGCCTGGGGGATGCCCAGACAGACAGCAAGCTTGTGGGGGCTAACCTGACATACAGCACTTCGGCGCCCCTAAAAGACAACCCTCGCCTCCAGGCTAACCTGACAGACAACCTGTGTCTGAAAGCAACCCTGATACATAGATACCACGCACCTGGGCTGAACGCTGACAGACACTCCCAACTTGTTCAACCCTCACAGGCAAACCACACCTGAGGGTGATCCTACAGACATCAACACCTGGGTGCCACCCAGAACTGGGGGGCGGGGGGAACCATGACAGACATTCACAACTGGGTGCAAACCTGAGAGACAACCCATGCCTGGGCGCCCCTGACAGGCAACCTGACCTCGGGGATACCCTGACAGACACCCCGCACCTAGGCACCCCTGACAGACACTGCAAACCTGGGGGCCACCTTGACAGACATCAGGCACCTGAGGGCTACCCTACAGACACCCTGCACCTGTGTGCCCCTGATAGACACCCTGTACCTGGAGGGGACACTGAGAGACATCCCACACCTAGGCGCAACACCAACAGACACCCTGTTCCTGGGTGCCCCTCAAAGACACCATATGCAAGTGGGTGTCCATGACAGAAATCTGAAACCTGTGGGCGACCCTAAAAGACACTCCACACCTGGGAGCACCTGACAGAAAACCCGCATCTGGTTGCTAACCTGACAGATACCACGCAAGTAGAAGTGACCCTGATAGGTACCCCACACCTAGACGTGACCCTCACAGACTACATACGCCTGCCCCTCACAAACACCACGTGTCTGCTGGATACCTTGACAGACACCCCAAATCTAGACAATACCCTGACAGACACCCCTCACCTGGGTGCAAATCTGAGCAACAACCTGTGCCCGGAGCCCCTGACAAACACCGCGCACCTGTGTTTGAACCACACAGACAACTCGCACTTCAACATGATCCTGACAGTCACAACGCACCTGTGCGCACATGACAGACACCCTGCACCTGAGAGTTCTGACAGACACCCAGCACCTGGGAGTAAACCACACAGACACATCTCTCCTCTACTACCCCTGATAGACTTCTGAAACCAGGGTGCAGCCCTGATTACACCGCGTGTCTTGGGAATACCTTGACAGACACCCTGCACCTGGGCACATCCTTGACAGACAGCCCACACCTGAGTGCTACCCTGACAGGCACCCTGCTCACCTGGGTTCAACCACCAAAAACAACCACACTCAGCGTGACTCTGACAGACACCCCGTACCTGGGCACACATGGACAGTCACCCTTAACCTGGAGACTACCCTGACACATACCCTGCATCTCTAATGACCCTTACAGACACCCAGCACCTAGGCACAACCCAGACAGACACCCCATGCAGGGCATCCCTGAAAAACACCCAGTGCCAGGGGACACCTAGACAGACAGCCCAAAGTGGGGGAGCAAACCTCACAGACACTGCATACCTGGTAGCCCCTGACAGACACCCCACACCTGGGGTCTTCCATGACAGAGACCCTGCACGTGGATCCAACCCTGACAGATACCCCGCACCTGGATGAGACCCTGACAGACAACCCGCACCTGGGGGCCCCTGACAGACACCCCGCACCTGGGTGTAACTGTAGGGACACCACGCACCTGCACGCCAGTGTCAGACAGCCGGCCCCTAGTGGTTACCCTGATAGACACCCTGTGCCTGACTGCACTGACAGTCAGTGCCTGGGGGTGACCCTGACAACATCCCACAAAGGCTGCAACACTGACAGATACCCCACTCCCGGGGGTGACCCTGATAGACACCCTGCACCTGAGTGACCCTTACAGACACCCAGTACATGGAGGATACCCTAACACAAACCACAATCTGGCGGTGAACCGAGGGTGAATCAGGGAGATATTCTTTCTTCTACTCGCCCTGATAGATTTCCAAAACCAGGGCGCAGCCCTGACTTACACCACGTGCCTCGGGGATACCTTGAAAGAGACCCTGCACCTGGGCGCATCCTTGACAGACAGCCCACACCTGAGTGCTACCCTGACAGGCACCCTGCTCACCTGGGTTCAACCCCCCAAAACAGACCACACTCAGCGTGACTCTGACAGACACCCCGTAGCTGGGCACACATTACAGTCACCTTTAACCTGGAGACTATCCTGATAGATACCCTGCACCTGGGCATGACCCTGACAGACAACCAGCACCTAGGCACAACCCTGCCAGACACTCCATGCCTGGGCGTCCCTGAAAGAAACCCTGTGCCATGGGCCAACCAGACATAAACCCCAAACTGGGCACAAACCTGAGAGACAACCCATGCCTGGGCGCCCCTGACAGGCAACCTGGCCTTGGGGATACCCTTACAGACACCCTGTACCTAGGCACCCCTGACAAACACCGCAAACCTGGGGTCCACCTTGACAGACATCCAGAACCCGAGGGCTACCTTACAGACATCTCCTACCTGTGCTCCCTGTAATTGGAGATATACACCCTGTAATTGGAGAGGACACTGAGACACACCCCACCCCTAGGCACAACATCAACAGACACCCTGTTTCTGGGTGCCCCTCAAAGACACCCTACACAAGTGGGTTTCCATGACAGAAACCTGAAACTGGTGGGTGACCCTAAAAGACACTCCACACCTGGGAGTGCCTGACAGAAACTCCACATCTGGGTGCTAACCTGACAGACACCACGCACGTGGAAGCAACCCTGATAGGTACCCCACACCTGGATGTGACCCGGACAGACACCATATGCCTGCCCCTCACAAACACCACACACCTCCTGGCTACCTTGAAAGACACCCCAAATCTGGACACTTCCTTGACAGACACCCCACACCTGAGGGTCACCCTACTGACACCCAGCACCTGGGAGTGACCCAGACAGAGACATCATTCCTGCACTCCCACTGACAGACATCCCACACCAGGGTGCGCCTCTGACTTACACTGAGTGCCCGGGGATACCTTGACAAACACGTTGCACCTGGGCACGACCCTGTCACACATCTCACACCTCAGTGCTATACTGACAGGCACCCCACACATAGGTTTAACCCCCACAGACAGCCTGAGACTCAGCGTGACCCTGACAGACACCCCGTACCTGGGCACACATGACAGTCACCCTGAACCTGGAGACTACCCAGATAGATACCCTACAACTGGGGAAAACACTGACAGACATCCAGAAACTAGGCACACCCTGACAGACACCCCTTGCCTGGGCATCCCTGAAAGATTCCCTGTGCCTGGGGAAATCCCAGACAGACACCCAAAACTGGGGGTGCGAACCTTACAGACACTGCATACCTGGTTGCCTTGCAGGGGCAGCACCCTTGTTTAAGCATCGAGTGGACTTAGCCTGTGTTCAAGCCTTTTGGGGTGGGACCCAAGTTAAAGCTTCACAAAACCCGGGTTCAAGCTTCATGGTGAATGAACCCAGGATCCAGATTGTGGGGCAGTACCTGTGTTCAAGCGTTTCAGAGGCTAGATCCTTGTTCAAGCATCGAGGTCTCATTGCTTGGGTTTAAGCCTGGTGGGTGCAGGAGCCAGGTTCAAGCCTCAGCGGGGCGGGACCCGGGTTCAAGCCTCATATGGGCAGTGACTGGGTACAAGCCACTTGGGGAAACAGGGTCAGGACCCAGGTTCAAGCCTCAGGGGGGCGAGACACTTGTTCATGCTTTGAGGGGTCAAGGCTCAGGTTTAAGGTTCTAGGGGGCAATTCCCTGGTTCAAGCCTAGCTGGGGCAGGACCTTTTTCAAGCATTGAGGGAGAGGGACCTGGTCCAAACACCCCAGGGGGATGACCCAGGTTCAAGCCTCATGGGGGCGGTTCTAGGTTCAAGCCTCAAGGGGTTGTGACCAAAGTTCAAGCTTATTCGAGGGGGTGGGACCTGGATTGAAGCTTCAAGGGACATGGGTTCAAGCCTTGCAGGAAACAGGACCCCTCAAGGGTCCCAGGAACCCATCAGGGAACCTGGAGGCAAGTCACAGGGCCCAATGTCCACTGACATTTCCACACTCCATTGGCATTAGCAGTAAACGCTGTGTCCAGAAGCCAGCTAGACTAAGGCCTGGGCCTAACATAGCCATCAGAAGAATTTGAAGTAGGAACACCTGGGGCCAGTGGCCATAAGGAGGCATCCTCTAATAGGAGAGTTGTCCTAGGTAGCAAGATTAGAACTCCAATTATCTAGTAACCATACAGGTCAAGAGATAAAGTTTGAAGTATGTCAGCATCCCCCTAAGTGCCCTCCATTCTTTTGGGGTGTCTCAGGTGGCTGGCCTACCTGAGAGGTACCTGACCTTCACTGGAAGTCAGGAAGGGCTTCCTCTTCATGCAGGAGATGAGAGCTGAGTGCCATTGGGTGGACTGGGGAAATTTGATGGAAGGTGTAGTAATGCAGTGGTGCATCTCCTTTCTCTCTGTCTGTCTACTCCCACTTTCTCTCTGTCTGTCTACTCCCCCTTTCTCACTCTCTGCATGTTTCCCTCTAAACTAAAGAATAATGGGGCCAAGTGGTGATACACCTGCTTAGTTGCATAAGTCACTGTGAGCAGGGAGTCAGGTTCTATTCCCTGGTCCCCACATTCAGGGGGAAAGCTTCACAAGTGGTAAAACATGGCTGCAGGAGTCTATCTCCTCTATTTCCCCATTGCCTCTACATTTCTGCCTGCTTCTATCCAATAAATAAATACAATTTTAATATACATATTTATACCTTTAAAAAGAGGAATAGGACTGGAGAAATAGCATAATGGCTGAGTTACTGAGTATATTAACTTAGCAAAATTATGTTTGTGTTATTGAAGGCTAAAAGAACTGAACAGAACAAAGTGCCTAGGGGTATATAATGTAGCTCAGTAGCAGGGGGACCGGTGTTGTGGCACCTGGTGAAGCACATACATTACAGAGTGCAAAGACTCAGGTTCAAGACTCCTGTGTTCAAGCCTCCTGGGGGCAGGACCTGGATTCAACCATAGTGGGGCAAGAACTGAGTTCAGTGCTAGTTGGGATTGGACCATTGGTCAACATTTGAGTGTGTGGAACCCAAGTTGAAGCATTGCGGTGGGGCGGGACCCTGGCTCATGGCTCAAGGACTGGACCATTCATCAAGCCTTGAATGTGCGGGATCCAATTTCAAGCCTTGTGGCAGCCGCACCCATGTTCCAGCCTCAAGGGACCTGGCTGCAGCCTCATGGGAAGCAGGGGCCCCACACGGCACCCAGAAACCGCTCAGGGGACACAGAGCTTAATCAGGGAACCCAGGGACAACTGGCTTTACCACACTCCATTTGCGTTAACTGTACAAGGTGTGGCCAGAAGCTAGCTAGACTAAGGCCTGTGCCTAACACCGCCACCTGTGGAATTTGAAGTGGAAACACCTGTGGCCAGAGGCCAAAAGGGGTCATCCTCTCATTGGCAGAGAGTTGGCCTAGCTAGAGAGCTAGTGCTTCAAATATCCAGCAACCATACAGGTCAAGAAGCAAGGTTTGAAGAATGCCTGCATCCACCTACGAGCCCTCCAGACATTTGGGGTGTCTCAGGTGGCTGCCCTGCCTGAGAGGTACCTGACCTGGACTGGCAAGAAGAGGAAGGGCTTCCTCTTTGTGCAGGAGAGGACAGTTGAGGTGAGCCTTAAAGAGCAGCTGGGTGGCCCGGGGTAACTCGACAGGAGGTGCAGCAGTGCAGTGTTGCAACTATTTGCTGTCTGTCTGTCTACTATGCCTTTCTCACTCCCTCCATGTTTCCCTCTACACTAAAGAATAAAGGGTCTAGGTGGTGACATACCTGACTGGGCTCACATGTTACAGTGTGCAAAGACCCTCTTGCGAGCCCCTGGTCCTTACCTGCAGGGGAAAACCTTCACGAGTGGTGAAGCAGCAGGGCTGCAGGGGTCTCTTTCTTCTATCTCCCTATTCCCTGTCAATTACTGCTTGCAAATAAATAAATATAATTTATAAATATAGATATATTTTAAAAAGGAATAGAGCTGGAGAGATAGCACAATGGCTAAGTTGCTGAGTGCATTATTTTAGCAAAATTATGTTTGTGTTAAGGCAAAAAGAACTACATAGAAAAAATGTTACTAGGGGTGAGCATAGTAGCTCCCTTGAGAGGGGCCCGGTGTTGCTGTACCAGGTGAAGCATATATACTACCGAGTGGAAGGACTCAGGTTCAAGTCTCCTGGGTTCCATCCTAGCAGAGGCAGGGCACAGATTCTAGCCTAGCAGGGCTGGGACAGTGTTTCATGCCTGGGCGATGGGGGGGGGGGGGCGGTACCCATGTTCACCTCAAGGGAGGGGGACCTGAGTTCAAGCTTGGGGGGGGCAGTACCAGGGTTTAAGCCTCTTGGGGCAGGGCATTAATTCAAGCCTCAAGTTGGCAGGATCCAGGTTCAAGCCTGAGGGGATGGGACAGGAGTTCAAGCCTCCCAGGTGCGGAACTGGGTTCAAGACTCGCTGAGGCTTGACTGTGTTCAAGCTCTGCTGGAGTGGGACCCTTGTTCAAGCACTGAGTGTTCTGAGTCTGGGTTCAAGCCTTTTAGGGTGGGACTCAGGCTAAAAGCCTCACAAAACCTAGGTTCAATCTTCATGGGGACGCGACCCAGTATAAAGATCCAGATTGTGGAGTCATTCCCTGGGTTCAAGACTTTCGGGGGCTGGATCCTTGTTCAAGCATCGAGGGCACACAGCTTGGGTTCAAGCCAGTGGGTACAGGAGCCAGTTTCAAGCCTCATGGGGGCGGGGCCTTTGTTCAAGCCTAGAGGGCAGGACCTGGGTTCAAGCCTTATATGGGCAGTGCCCGGGTACAAGCCCCATGGAGGCAGAACCTGGGTATAAGCCTAGCAGGTTCAGGACCTAGGTTCAAGCCTCGAGGGGTCGAGACCCTTGTTCAAACATTGAGGGGGCAAGGCTCAGTTTTAAGCTTCAAGGTGGCAATCCCTGGTTCAAGCTTAGCTGGGGCAGGACCTTTGTTCAAGCATTGAGGGAGCAAGCCCAGGTTCAAACATCCCATGGGGGTTACCCAGGTACAAGCGTCATGGGGGCGGGGCTGGGTTCAAGCCTCAAGGGGTTGTGACCTGGGTTCAAGCTTCTTCGAGTGAGTGGGACCGGGATTCAAGCTTTAAGGGACATGGGTTAAACCCGTGCGGGAAGTGGGGACCCCGGACCCCTAAGGGACACATGAACCAATCGTGGGACCCGGAGGTAAATCACGGGGCCCAGAGTACACTGACTTTACACCACTCTATTGGCATTAACAGTAAACGCTGTGTCCAGAAGCCAGCTAGACTAAGGCCAGGGCCTAACACACTCATCAATGGAATTTGTAGTAGAAACACCTGTGTCAAGTGGCCAAAATTGGTAGAGAGGTGGCCTAGGTAGCAAGCTTAGCACTCCAATTATCCAGTAAACATACAGGTCAAGAAAAGAAGTTTGAAGGAAGTCTGCATCCACCTAAGTGCCCTCCAATCTTTTGGGGGTCTCAGGTGGCTGCCCTACCTGAGAGGTACCTGACCATCACAGGCAGTCATGAAGGGCTTCCTCTCACTGCAGCAGATGAGAGATGAGCTGAGCCTTAAAGTGCAACCGGGTGGCCTTGGGGGAACTGGATGGAAGGTGGAGTGATTCAGTGGTGCATCTCCTTCCTGTCTGTCTACTCTCCCTTTCTCACTCCCTCCATGTTTCCCTCTAAACTAAAGAATAATGGAGTCAAGTGGTGGTACACCTGCTTGGCCGCACATGTTACAGCGAGCAGGGACCCAGGTTCTAGCCCCTGGTCCCCCCTCCATGGGGAAAGCTTCTCAAGTAGTGCAGTATGGCTGCAGGCGTCTATCTCCTCTATTTCCCCATTGCCTCTAAATTTCTGCCTGCTTCTATCCAATAAATAAATATAATTTAAATATACATATTTATACATTTAAAAAAGAGGAATAGTGCTGGAGAGATAGCATAATGGCTGAGTTGATGAGTATATTAACTTAGCAAAATTATGTTTTTGTTATTAAAGACTGAGTGAGCTGCATAGAAAAAAGTGCCTATGCATGTGCAAAGCAGCGCTTGAGGGGGGCCTGGTGTTGTGGCACCTGTAAAGCACATCCATTACAGAGTTCAAGGACTCAGGTTCAAGCCTCCTGTGTTCAAGCCTCCTGGCGCAGGACCAGGAGTCAACCATAGTGGATACAGGACCTGGGTTCTGTGCTAGTGAGGACTGGACCATTGACCAAATCTTGAGTGTGTGGGACCCAGGTTCAAGCCTTGCGGAGGGCAGGGCCCAGGGTCAAGGCTCAAGGACTGGACCATTCATCAAGCCTTGAATGTGTGGGACCCATGTTCAAGCCTTGTGGAGGCGGCACCCACGTTCTAGCCTCAAGATTACCAGGGTGATGTCTGGCGGGAAGCGGGGGCCCCTCACGGGACCCAGAAACTGCTCAGGGGACACTGAGTTTAATCATGGAACCCAGGGACGACTGGCTTTACCACACTCCATTTGCATTAGCAGTATAAGCTGTGGCCAGAAGCCAGCTAGACTCAGGCCTGTGCCTAACACCTCAACTGTAAAATTGAAGTGGAAACACTTGTGGCCAGAGGCCAAAAGGAGTTATCCTCTCATTGGCAGAGAGTTGGCCTAGAAGTGAGCTAGCGCTTCAAATATCCAGCAACCATACAGGTCAAGAAGTAAGGTTTGAAGAATGCCTGCATCCACCTAAGAGTCCTCCAGACTTTTGGAGTGTCTCAGGTGGCTGCCCTGCCTGAGAGGTACCTGACCTGGACTGGCAAGAAGAGGAAGGGCTTCCTCTTATTGCAGGAGAGCATAGTTGAGGTGAGCCTTAAAGAGCAGCTGGGAGGCCCGGGGAAACTCTACGGGAGGTGGAAGTGTGTAGTGTTGAACTATTTTCTGTCTGTCTACTATGGCTTTCTCACTCCCTCCAGTTTGCCTCTAAAGAATAAAGTGGCCAGAGGAATACCAAAGGAGACCACCCGGACCTAAACAAGACAGGACTAGAATGACCACAGGAACCCAGTAAATCACCCGTGAGTACAAACACACGTGGCTGGTGACAGAGAGGAGAGAGGGGTCTAAGGAGAGAATAAGTGACTGCTAACAGTTCAACAGTTTATTAGTGGAGACACCACCTCCAGTCTGCTCCACAACAAGGGGACAGCTGAAGGGAGGAAAGGACTCCCCAGAGACTCACCAAGTGCAACTGTGAGTCTCCATTGCTACTACCCTCAGAATCTGGAGCAGCAACAGGGAGGGACACCAGGGGACAGAGATCTAACCGGGAAACTCAGGAGAAGACCTATACCTCAGTGACATAGCTGAGGTTCAGTGAAAGTCTCTTTGCATAACCACTGGATTATCTCTGCCACACCCTGCTTTATCTCTTGGTCAGGAGTCAGTGATTAAGCTAAGAAGCCTATTGACTGTTTAAAAGCCCTCAGGCTCCCATTGCCTACAGGGAAGAAAAGAAAAAAGGCTTTTACACCACTGAGCTCCAACTCAGATATTGAAAAAACTGTTAACTTCCACCACGGTAAACCCTTTAATTAAATTACTTAGACACAAGTCAATCCAGGCAATAGTGATCAATAATTTGAAAAGTACTGATAAAGGGAACTCATAACATAATATATAAAATGGTTAAAACATCAAGAAAAAAATATTGGAGACTCGAACCAGGACAAGAGTCCAGCTAAAAGTCCTCCAGAAGGTGAAGCACAAAACAACGAGTTCAACATCCAAACATTTGCTAAGGAAATAATAACAGGAGTGAGTAAAGAATTTGAAAAAATTGTAATCAGAAATGCAGGAACAACAAATGAGAATATGGAAGAATATTCTAATTATCTCATGGTTATTAGAGAGCTGAAAGCTGAAATCGCTGAGCTAAGAAGGCAACTAGCTGAACAAGCTAAAACAGTATCAGAGCAGGGCAACAAAATAGATGAACTCCAGAAAATAGTAGAGGGCAGAGAGAATAGAATCTATGAGGCTGAAGACAGAATTAGCAAGATTGAGGATGAATTAGAGACAACTAAAAAAGAAGTAAGAGATCTCAAAAAGAGATTAAGAGATGCTGAAAACAACAACAGAGTCCTATGGGATGACTTCAAAAGAAACAATATACGCATTATTGGCTTACCAGAGGAAGAAAGAGAAGGAGAGGAAGAAAGCATTCTCCAGGCCATAATAGCTGAAAATTTCTCTAGTCTAGACAACACCAAAGACATAAAGATTCAAGAAGCCCAGAGGGTCCCAAACAGAATTAACCCAGACCTAAAGACAGCAAGACATGTCATACTTAGAATGGAAAGGAATAAGGATAAAGAAAGGATCCTCAAGGCTGCAAGAGAAAAACAGAGTCACCTACAAAGGAAAACCCATAAGATTAGCAGCAGACTTCTCCATACAAACACTACAGGCCAGAAGAGAATGGCAAGATATCTATCGAGTGCTCAATGAGAAAGGCTTTCAGCCAAGAATACTATATCCTGCTAGACTGTCATTCAGACTAGATGGAAGCATCAAAACCTTCTCAGACAAGCAACAGTTGAAGGAAGCAACCATCACCAAGCCTGCCCTGAAAGAAGTTCTGAAAGGTCTCCTATAAACAACCAGACCACCACAAATAGGACATATATCAAAACACTCTAAAACTCTACAAGAAAGGCGTTAAAATATCTTCAATCTTTGATATCAATCAATGTCAATGGCCTGAATTCACCTATTAAAAGACACAGAGTAGGAAGATGGATCAGAAAACACAACCCAACAATATGTTGTCTACAGGAAACTCACCTAACGCAACAAGACAAACACAGACTTAAAGTGAAAGGATGGAAAACTATCATACAAGCCAATGGCTCACAAAAAAGGGCAGGAACAGCTATTCTCATATCTGACATGATAGACTTTAAAATAGATAAGATTTAAAAAGATAGGAATGGACACTACTTAATGCTCAGAGGATCAGTCAATCAAGAGGACTTAACAATTATTGACATCTATGCACTCAATGAGAAGCCATCTAAATACATCAAACGTCTACTGAAAGAGCTACAGCAATATATTAACAGTAACACAATCATAGTAGGGGACTTCAACATCCCACTATCTCAACTTGACAGATCATCCAGGAAGAAAATCAGTAACGACATAAGGGAGCTAAATGAAGAGATAGATAAACTAGAACTATTGGACATTTTCAGAGCCATTCATCCCAAGAAACTGGAATACACATTTTATTCAAATCCACATGGATCAGTCTCAAGGATAGACCATATATTAGGCCACAAAGACAGCATCAGCCAATTTAAGAGCACTGAAATCATCCCAAGCATCTTCTCAGACCACAGTGGAATTAAACTAACACTTAACAATCAACAAAAGATTAGTAACAGTCCCAAAATGTGGAAGCTCAACAGTACACTTCTTAACAACTTCTGGGTCAAAGAGGAAATCAAGGAAGAAATCAAAATGTTTCGAGAGTTCAATGAAAATGAAGACACAAGCTATCAAAATATTTGGGACACAGCTAAAGCAGTCCTAAGAGGGAAATTCATAGCTATACAAGCACACATTAGGAAACAAGAAAAGGAACAAATAAACAGCCTGATTGCACATCTTAGAGACCTAGAAGAAGAACAACAAAGGAATCCTAAAGCAACCAGAAGGACAGAAATCACTAAAGTTAGGGCAGAAATAAATAACATTAAGAATAGGAAAACCATACAAAAGATCAATGAAAGTAAATGTTGGTTCTTCGAAAGAGTGAACAAAATCGACAAACCTTTAGCCAGACTCACAAAACAAAAAAGGGAAAAGACCCAAATAAATTGTATAGTAAATGAAAGAGGAGATATCACAACAGACATTGCAGAAATTCAACATATCATGCGAGGCTTCTATGAACAACTATATGCCACCAAGCTAGAGAACCTGGAAGAAATGAATGATTTCCTAGATACCTACCAACTTCCAAAACTAAGTAAAGAGGAAGTGGATAACATGAACAGGCCCATCACAGCTAATGAAATTGAAACAGTTATCAAAAATCTTCCCAAAAATAAAAGTCCTGGACCAGATGGTTTTACAAATGAATTCTATAAAACTTTCAAAGAAGAACTAATACCTCTACTTTTAAAAGTCTTCCAGAAGATTGAAGACACTGGAATACCCCCTGCCAGTTTCTATGAAGCCAACATCACCCTGATACCAAAAGCAGCCAGGGACATAACCAAAAAAGAAAACTACAGACCAATATCTCTGATGAACATAGATGCGAAAATATTGAACAAAATTCTAGCCAACCGGATACAGCAGTATATCAAAAAGATTGTTCATCATGACCAAGTGGGGTTTATCCTAGGCATGCAAGGTTGGTTTAATATACGTAAGTCAATCAATGTGATCCACCACATCAACAAAAGCAAGACCAAAAACCACATGGTCATATCAATAGATGCAGAGAAAGCCTTTGACAAAATACAACATCCCTTTATGATCAAAACACTACAAAAATGAGAATAGATGGAAAATTCCTGAAGATAGTGGAGTCTATATATAGCAAACCTACAGCCAACATCATACTCAATGGTGAAAAACTGGAAGCATTTCCACTCAGATCAGGTACTAGACAGGGAGGCCCACTATCACCATTACTATTCAACATAGTGTTGGAAGTTCTTGCCATAGCAATCAGGCAGGAGCAAGAAATTAAAGGCATACAGATTGGAAGAGAAGAAGTCAAACTCTCCTTATTTGCAGATGACATGATAGTATACATGGAAAAACCTAAGGAATCCAGCAAGAAGCTTTTGGAAATCATCAGGCAATACAGTAATGTGTCAGGCTATAAAATTAACATTCAAAAGTCAGTGGCATTCCTCTATGCAAACACTAAGTTAGAAGAAATTGAAATCCAGAAATCAGTTCCTTTTTCTATAGCAACAAAACTGTAAAATATCCAGGAGTAAACCTAACCAAAGAAGTGAAAGACTTGTATACTGAAAATTATGAGTCACTACTCAAAGAAATTGAAAAAGACACAAAGAAGTGGAAAGATATTCCATGTTTATGGGTTGGTAGAATTAACATCATCAAAATGAATATATTACCCAGAGCCATCTACAAATTTAATGCTATCCCCATCAAGATCCCAAGCACATTTTTTAGGAGAATAGAAAAATTGCTACAAATGTTTATCTGGAACCAGAAAAGACCTAGAATTGCCAAAACAATCTTGAGAAAAAAGAACAGAACCGGAGGCATCACACTCCCAGATTTCAAACTGTAGTATAGGGTCATTGTCATCAAAACTGCTTGGTACTGGAACATGAACAGACACACTGACCAGTGGAATAGAATTGAGAGCCCAGAAATGAGGCCCCATACCTATGGACATCTAATCTTTGACAAAGGGGCCCAGACTATTACATGGGGAAAGCAGAGTCTCTTCAACAAATGGTGTTGGAAACAATGGGTTGAAACATGCAGAAGAATGAAACTGAATCACTGTATTTCACCAAATACAAAAGTAAATTCCAAGTGGATCAAGGACTTGGATGTTAGACCAGAAACTATCAGATACTTAGAGGAAAATATTGGCAGAACTTTTTTCCGCATAAATTTTAAAGACATTTTCAATGAAATGAATCCAATTACAAGGAAGACTAAGGCAAGTATAAACCTATGGGACTACATAAAATTAAAAAGCTTCTTCACAGCAAAAGAAACCACTACTCAAACCAAGAGACCCCTCACAGAATGGGAGAAGATCTTTACATGTTATACATCTGATAAGAGTTTAATAACCAACATATATAAAGAGCTTGCCAGACTCAACAACAAGACAACAAATAACCCCATCCAAAAATGGGGGGAGGACTTGGACAGAATATTCACCACAGAAGAGATCCAAAAGGCCGAGAAACACATGAAAAAATGCTCCAAGTCTCTGATTGTCAGAGAAATGCAAATAAAGACAACAATGAGATACCACTTCACTCCTGTGAGAATGTCATACATCAGAAAAGGTAACAGTAGCAAATGCTGGAGAGGGTGTGGGGTCAAAGGAACCCTCCTGCACTGCTGGTGGGAATGTCAATTGGTCCAACCTCTGTGGAGAACAGTCTGGTGAACTCTCTGAAGGCTAGAAATGGACCTACCCTATGACCCTGCAATTCCTCTCCTGGGGATATATCCTAAGGAACCCAACACATCCATCCAAAAAGATCTGTGTACACATATGTTCTTGGCAGCAAGAACAATTTGTAATAGCCAAAACCTGGAAGCAACCCAGGTGTCCAACAACAGATGAGTGGCTGAGCAAGTTGTGGTATATATACACAATGGAATACTACTCAGCTGTAAAAAATGGTGACTTCACTGTTTTCAGCCGATCTTGGATGGACCTTGAAAATATCATGTTGAGTGAAATAAGTCAGAAACAGAAGGATGAATATGGGATGATCTCACTCTCAGCCCAAAGTTGAAAAACAAGATTAGAAAAGGAAACACAAGTCAAACCTGAAATGAAATTGGAGTATTATACCAAAGTAAAAGACTCTGGGGTGGGTGGGTGGGTGGGTGGGGAGAATACAGGTCCATGAAAGATGATGAATGACATAGTGGGGGTTGTATTGTTAAATGGGAATCTGGGGAATGTTATGCATGTACAAACTATTGTATTTACTGTTGAATGTAAAACATTAATTCCCCAATAAAGAAATAAATTTGAAAAAAAAGAATAAAGGGGCCAGGTGGTGACACACCTGACTGGGCTCACATGTTACAGTGTGAAAGACCCTCTTCTCGAGTGGTGAAGCAGGGCTGCAGGGGTCTCTCTCTTCTATCTCCCTATTCACTATTAATTACTGACTGCCAATAAATAAATATAATTTTAAAATACAGATAAATTTTTAAAAAGGAATAGAGCTGGAGAGATAGCACAATGGCAATGGCTAAGTTGCTGAGTACATTATTTTAGCAAAATTAGGTTTGTGTTATTAAAGGTAAAAAGAACTACATAAGAAAAAATTCCTAGGGTTGAGCAAAGTAGCTCTCTTGAGGAGGGACCAGTGTTGGTGTACCTGGTGAAGCACATACACTACAGAGTGCAAGGACTCATGTTCAAGCCTCCTGGGTTACATCCTAGATTCAAGCCTAGAAGGGCTGGGACAGTTTTTTAAGCCTGGGCGATGGGGGGGGGCAGGACCCATGTTCAAGCCTCAAAGGCACGGGGCCTGAGTTGAAGCATCTGAGAGATCAGTACCCCAGTTTAAGCCTCCTGGGACAGGGCATTAATTTAAGCCTTATGTGGGCAGGACCCAGGTTCAAGCCTGAGCGGACGAGATAGGAGTTCAAGCCTCCCAGGTGCTGAACCAGTTTCAAAACTCCCTCAGGCTTGACTTGTGTTCAAGCCTTGCAGGAGCGGGACACAGGTTAACGCCTCACAAAACCCAATTCAAGCTTCATGGGTATGGGACCCAGGATCCAGATCCAGATTGGGGCATTACCTGGATTCAAGCCTTTCAGGGTCTGGATCCTTGTTCAAGCATGGAGGGCACACTGCTTTTTGGTTCAAGCCTGTCGGGTGCAGGAGCCAGTGTCAAGGCACAGGGGAATGGGGCCTCTGTTCAAGCCTTGGGGGCAGGACCTGGGTTCAATCCTCTTATGGGCTGTGTCCGGGTACAAGCCCCATGGAGGCAGAACCCGGGTACAAGACTAGCAGGTTCAGGACCCAGGTTCAAGCCTTGAGGAGGGAGGGAGACCCTCGTCAAACATTGAGGGAGCAATGCTTGTGTTTCAGCTTCAAGGGGGCAATCCCTGGATCAAGCCTACCTAAGGCAGGACCTTTGTTCAAGCATTGAGGGAGCAGGTCCTGGTTCAGACATCACAGGGGAGTGACCCAGGTACAAGCCTCATGAGGGCAGGGCCTGGGTTCAAGCCTCAAGGGGTTCTGAACCGGGTTCAAGCTTCTTCGAAGGGGTGGGACCTGGATTCAAGCTTCAAGAGACATGAGTTCAAGCCTCACAAGAAGCGGGGACCCCTGAAGGGACCCACGAACCCATCATGGGACGCGGAGGCAAGTCGCGGGGCCCAGAGTACACTGACTTTACCCCACTCTATTGGCATTAGCAGTAAACGCTGTGTCCAGAAGCCAGCTAGACTAAGGCCTGGGCCTAACATAGCCATCAGAAGAATTTGAAGTAGGAACACCTGGGGCCAGTGGCCATAAGGAGGCATCCTCTAATTGGTAGAGTTGACCTAGGTAGCAAGATTAGAACTCCAATTATCCAGTAACCATACAGGTCAAGAGATAAAGTTTGAAGTATGTCAGCATCCCCCTAAGTGCCCTCCATTCTTTTGGGGTGTCTCAGGTGGCTGGCCTACCTGAGAGGTACCTGACCTTCACTGGAAGTCAGGAAGGGCTTCCTCTTCATGCAGGAGATGAGAGCTGAGTGCCACTGGGTAGACTGGGGAAACTTGATGGAAGGTGTAGTGGTGCAGTGGTGCATCTCCTTTCTCTCTGTCTTTCTACTCCCCCTTTCTCTCTGTCTGTCTACTCCCCCTTTCTCACTCTCTGCATGTTTCCCTCTAAACTAAAGAATAATGGGGCCAAGTGGTGATACACCTGCTTAGGTGCATATGTTACAGTGAGCAGGGAGTCAGCTATTCCCTGGTCCCCACATTCAGGGGGAAAGCTTCACAAGTGGTAAAACATGGCTGCAGGAGTCTATCTCCTCTATTTCCCCATTGCCTCTACATTTCTGCCTGCTTCTATCCAATAAATACATACAATTTAAATATACATATTTATACCTTTAAAAAGAGGAATAGGACTGGAGAGATAGCATAATGGCTGAGTTACTGAGTATATTAACTTAGCAAAATTATGTTTGTATTATTGAAGGCTAAAAGAACTGCACAGAACAAAGTGCCAAGGGGTATGTAAAGTAGCTCACTAGCAGGGGGCCCGGTGTAGTGGCACCTGGTGAAGCACATACATTACAGAGTGCAAGGACTCAGGTTCAAGCCTCCCGTGTTCAAGCCTCCTGGGGGCAGGACCTGGATTCAACCATAGTGGGGCAAGAACTGAGTTCAGTGCTAGTTGGGATTGGACCATTGATCAACCCTTTTGAGTGTGTGGAACCCAAGTTCAAGCCTTGCGGGGGGGCAGGACCCTGGCTCACGGCTCAAGGACTGGACCATTCATCAAGCCTTGAATGTGCGGGATCCAATTTCAAGCCTTGTGGCAGCCGCACCCATGTTCCAGCCTCAAGGGACCTGGGTGCAGCCTCATGGGAAGCAGGGGCCCCACACGGCACCCAGAAACCGCTCAGGGGACACAGAGGTTAATCAGGGAACCCAGGGACAACTGGCTTTACCACACTCTATTTGCGTTAACTGTACAAGGTGTGGCCAGAAGCTAGCTAGACTAAGGCCTGTGCCTAACACCGCCACCTGTGGAATTTGAAGTGGAAACACCTGTGGCCAGAGGCCAAAAGGGGTCATCCTCTCATTGGCAGAGAGTTGGCCTAGCTAGAGAGCTAGTGCTTCAAATATCCAGCAACGATACAGGTCAAGAAGCAAGGTTTGAAGAATGCCTGCATCCACCTACGAGCCCTCCAGACATTTGGGGTGTCTCAGGTGGCTTCCCTGCCTGAGAGGTACCTGACCTGGACTGGCAAGAAGAGGAAGGGCTTCCTCTTTGTGCAGGAGAGGACAATTGAGGTGAGCCTTAAAGAGCAGCTGGGTGGCCCGGGGTAACTCGACAGGAGGTGCAGCAGTGCAGTGTTGCAACTATTTTCTGTCTGTCTGTCTACTATGCCTTTCTCACTCCCTCCATGTTTCCCTCTAAATTAAAGAATAAAGGGTCTAGGTGGTGACATACCTGACTGGGCTCACATGTTACAGTGTGCAAAGACGCTCTTGCGAGCCCCTGGTCCTTACCTGCAGGGGAAAACCTTCACGAGTGGTGAAGCAGCAGGGCTGCAGGGGTCTCTCTCTTCTATCTCCCTATTCCCTGTCAATTACTGCCTGTCAATAAATACATATAATTTAAAAATATAGATATATTTTAAAAAGGAATAGAGCTGGAGAGATAGCACAATGGCTAAGTTGCTGAGTGCATTATTTTTGCTAAATTGTGTTTGTGTTATTAAGGCAAAAAGAACTACATAGAAAAAAAGTTACTAGGGGTGAGCAAAGTAGCTCCCTTGAAGAGGGCCGGGTGTTGCTGTACCAGGTGAAGCATATATACTACAGAGTGCAAGGACTCAGGTTCAAGTCTCCTGGGTTTCATCCTAGCAGAGGCAGGGCACAGATTCTAGCCTCGCAGGGCTGGGACAGTGTTTCATGCCTGGGCAATGGGGTGGGGGGCGGTACCCATGTTCACATCAAGGGAGGGGGACCTGAGTTCAAGCTTGGGGGGGCAGTACCAGGGTTTAAACCTCTTGGGGCAGGGCATTAATTCAAGCCTCAAGTTGGCAGGATCCAGGTTCAAGCCTGAGGGGACGGACAGGAGTTCAAGCCTCTCAGGTGCGGAACCAGGTTCAAGACTCGCTGGGGCTTGACTTGTGTTCAGGCCCTGCTGGAGTGGGACCCTTGTTCAAGCATCGAGTGTTCTGAGTCTGGGTTCAAGCCTCTTAGGGTGGGACTCAGGCTAAAAGCCTCACAAAATCCAGGTTCAATCTTCATGGGGACACGACCCAGGATAAAGATCCAGGTTGTGGAGTCATTCCCTGGGTTCAAGACTTTCGGGGGCTGGATCCTTGTTCAAGCATGGACGGCACACAGCTTGGGTTCAAGCCTGTGGGTGCAGGAGCCAGTTTCAAGCCTCCTGGGGGCGGGGCCTTTGTTCAAGCCTAGAGGGCAGGACCTGGGTTCAAGCCTTATATGGGCAGTGCCCAGGTACAAGCCCCATGGAGGCAGAACCTGGGTATAAGCCTAGCAGGTTAAGGGCCCAGGTTCAAGCCTCGAGGGGTCAAGACCCTTGTTCAAACATAGAGGGTCAAGGCTCAGTTTTAAGCTTCAAGGGGGCAATCCCTGGTTCAAGCCTAGCTGGGGCAGGACCTTTGTTCAAGCATTGAGGGAGCAAGCCCAGGTTCAAACATCCCATGGGGTTACCCAGGTACAAGCGTCATGGGGGCGGGGCTGGGTTCAAGCCTCAAGGGGCTGTGACCGGGTTCAAGCTTCTTCAAGGGAGTGGGACCGGGATTCAAGCTTTAAGGGACATGGGTTAAACCCGTGCGGGAATTGGGGACCCTGGACCCCTCAAGGGACCCACGAACCAATCGTAGGACCCGGAGGCAAGTCACGGGGCCCAGAGTACACTGACTTTACCCCACTCTATTGGCATTAGCAGTAAACGCTGTGTCCAGAAGCCAGCTAGACTAAGGCCAGGGCCTAACACACTCATCAATGGAATTTGAAGTAGAAACACCTGTGTCCAGTGGCCAAAGGAGGTAAACTCACCATTTTTAATAGCTGAGTTGTATTCCATTGTGTGTGTGTGTGTGTGTGTGTGTATACTGATGCTCTGAGCATTAAGTAATGTTCATCCCTACATTTATTGCTTTTTATACTTTAAAGTCAATTGTGTCAGATATGAGAATAGCAGTTCCTGCTCTTTTTTATGTTCCATTGGTTTGTATAATAGTTTTCCATCCTTTCACTTTGAGTCTGTGTTTGTCTTGTTGAGTTAGGTAGAATTCTTTCAGACAACATACAGTTGGGTTGTGTTTTCTGAAGCATCTTCTTACTCTATGACTTTTAATGTGTGATTTCAGGCCACTTGCATAAGAAAACAAACATGTCTGTGTGTGGAGATAGGGGTTACATTCATACCAGGTATCTTATGAGAAAATGTAGGAGTTTTTAGAATTCCTGTCAGAGATTCCTGTGGTTGGAGTCAGTTTGAGTGCATGGATAGATGGGATGCAGACCCACAACTTTTGAGGAAAAAAAAGATATTTTCTTAGCAGCCAAAACATATCACCTGGACAGCTCACCTCTTTTGCTATGTGGAAACCAGGTTTGAGTCTCACTGCCACTGCATTGGAGGAATAATCTTTAGTATCATGCCATTTTCCTCCTCCCCAGCCTCATAACTCTATAGCTTTCTATCCAAAAAAGGTCAGTCCATATTTAACTACTTTTTCAAAGGGGAAATCAACGAAGAAATTAAAATGTTCATATAATATAATGAAAATGAAAACACAAGCTATCGAAATATTTGGAACACAACTAAAGCAGTATTTAGAGGGAAATTCACAGGCTCACATTAAGAAATAAGCAACCAGAATGACTAACAGGCAAATTTGGGGAAGAAATATATAACATTAATAATAAGAGAGCTATACAAAATATCAATTGTGGGATGATGTGAAAGCATGGTAGAGCATAGGGGAACTCCCCCATCCTAAAGATGGAGGTCTGAAAAGGCACCCCACCTGTCAGCCTCTCCCTTCCAAGGATGGATCTTGAAGGGAAAAGTTTTCCTGACTCAGTTCCCCCTTGTCAGTCTCCCAGGCTTCACAAAGGCCTACACCCTCTAACACTTAACCCATTCCCCTGCTACAAGCCAAATGGTTGCCTGCTTGAAAGTTGACTTAAAGTTCACTATCAGCTCACCATTTTTGATCACTTACAAACCATACTCCATCACCCTGCCTTGTCAGTAACTTAACAGTGAGATCCACACATTATTTCCTCATTCTTTGATCATTACATCTTACATCAATATTCTGCTCTTCTCTGTTTATTATTCTGCTCTTCTCTTCTCACTCTGCTGGTTTAACTACCAAGTTTTTCTTAATACCTTTAGTTAATTAGCACCCTTGCCTCATGGTAACTAACCATGCTGACCTTTTCAATACCCCTATCAATTCTCATCATTCCTGGCTCTCCCATCATAGGATTTCCTCTTGGAAATCCTATGATTATTGACATATGTGAAAAATGTTCTTTGTTCCACTCTGCTATATATACCCTGTATTTTTCTGAATAAAATGGATTGTTCATACCTGAATTTTCCCCCTGGAGTTCCCTTCTGTTTGTGCAGTCCCTTGAACTGGTAACAGGGAAGCCAGCAGCTTACCTCAGTTAGCTGTGAGTTAGTTGTGAGGCCACCAGCATGAGCGCCAGCAATCAATGAAGCTAAATATTGGTTCTTCAAAAGAGTAAACAAAATGAGCAAACCATTGGCAAGACTCACTAAAAACTAAGGGAGATTGGGGACCAGCAGGTGATGCACTCTTTTAAACTCACATATTACCAAGTGCAAGGACCTAGGTTTGATCCCCTGAACCATCACCCACCCCCCCCGCAGGGGGTTTGCTTCACAAACAGTGAAGCAGGTCCGCAGGTGTCTATCTTTCTCTCACTCTCTCTGTGTCCCTGTCATCTCTCAATATCTCTCTGTAAAATCTAATAAAAATTAGGGGGAAATGTCACTGGGAGTGGTGGATTCATAGTGCCAGCTCCTAGCCCCAGTGATAAACCTGACAGCAACAAAAAAGAAGACTCAAATCAATAGGATGTAAATGAAAGAGGAGATATCACCACAGAAATTCAGAGTGTTTTGAGAGGTTTCTATGAACAACTATATGCCACCAACCAAGTAGAGAACCTGGAAGAAAATGAATGATTTCTTACATATGTACAAACTTCCAAAATTAAATAAAGGGTAACTAGGAAAGCATGAACTGGCCAATCACAGCCAAAAGAAAATTTTCTAACAGTTACCAAGAACCTTCCAAACAACAAATGTTCAGGACCAGATAGTTTTACTAATGAATTCTACAAAACCTTCAAGGAAGAGTTAATACCTCTACTTTCAAAGCTCTTCCAAAAGATTGAAGATACTGGCCAACATCTAAGTCCTTGATCCATTTGAAGTTCACTTTTGTGTGTGATGAAATGTTGTGGTTCAGTTTTATTCTTCTTCGCATTTCGACCCAATTTCCCAGTACCATTTGCTAAAGGGACTTTTCTTTGTCCATTTAACAGTATAGGCCTCCTTGTCAAAAAATAGATGTCCATATGTATGAAGACTTATTTCTGGGCTCTCAATCTATTCCACTAGTCAGTGTTTCTACTTTTGTTCTAGTACCAGGCAGTGTTTATTACAATATCCCTATAATATATCTCTTGCTCTCTCACTCTTGTCTCTCTATTCCTCCTGGGGACAACATTGAATTTCACTTTAATGTCCTTGTTCAAGTCAATGGGAAGAGTGGGACTTTCATCAAGAAATGTTTAGAAATCTGACTGATTATCATTTCTGTGAACTGTCATCAAAATGAGTGGATTTCTCTCCATAGCTGTTCTTTATAATCACTTTGAAGCAAAGTTAAAAAAACATCCAGACATAGGACAGTGGAAGCTCCATGATTTCTACTAGAGAACCATTTAAGAATATTTTATTTTGCAAACATACAAAAGGGGAACCTTTACAAGTGATGGCAAATGATACTCAGAAGGAGGGTTATAAGACTATCTGTGGACAAGTGGTAGAAAGGACAAAATAGGAGTTAATAATTCCTGACCCTTTCACATGCTGGACTCAGCAGGATCACTCTGTTCCCTTAATGCTAGCAAAGATCCCAGAGACCTCAACCAACCCCATTCACATTGGCACATATGCCTTGCCAGTCACCCAGGGTAAAGGTGGTTGAACCAATATGTCCTCAACTCCAATGTCTATGTACTCTATAAAGCAGTTTGAAGATACACTCAACAAAAAAATGTGTTGAGATAAGTGGATATTTCTGACTGTTGAGAGGTCATGTACAAACTCAAGACTTTTTACTGAACTTATAAATTCAAGGCTTCTTGACTCTAAATACTAACTTTGACTAGCTGAAGAGCCATTCAGAAACTATGGTAAAAAATGTTCTAAAAAAAAAACCTCAAGGTTACCTAAGACCCAGCTAAAATCTATCCCTCCCTAATTTCACGCCAGACTCTGTAACCCTAATACAGATCTGGATACAATAAATGATATTTAAGGCTTTAACAACTGGAAAAAAGTCTAAGCTCATGAAACAAAGAACAGACTTCAAAATCTAGAAAAAGGCAAGAGACTGGCTTACTTAGTGATGGTCATTTTGACCAATACAAGGTTGTCTTATCACATGGGGTCCTAGTCATGAAATTTTTGGATTTACCCATAGATACTAAGAGTCTAGACCTCTAACTGATGTCACTGTGAACTAGCCATTGTAAGGACTGCTCCATTCTTCCAAAGGAAGGCTGTGTCATACTACTCTGCCACTCAAGGAAAAATGACCCTGAAATGAGTGCAGCCTAGAATGTTCCCAGCGGTGACCATGGACTGTAAGCTCAGAATGACAGGAACTTGGAGTTACACAGGCTCATGTGCTATTTTTTTTTTTCAAGTTGGGAGCTAATCTCTAGTCTGGCTTTCTAGTTCTATTCTCGAGTTTGACACCATCTCCCCAGACAATATCCGTAGTCCACCTCTACATTAGCTATCAAGCTCAAGCAAAGATTACTAAAGTCCTGTGATCTTAGGAGCATGCCTAAAATAGAATCCTAGGTTCTTTCCACCTTAATGTGCCTATTCTCATCTGCTCTATTCCTACTGTTTGATTTATGTTTATTAAACATTTTCGCCTGCTTAATATCTCAATGCCTTTCAGCCAGCAAGTTGAAAATGTTACTATGTTTCTATCCTGAGCTCTTAGGGTAGATGACCTCACCATTGTGTCCTGGAACCTCACCTATCCAGAGCCCTACTAGGCAAAGATAGATACAGGGAGGGTGGGGTATGTATTGACCTGCTGATTTCTATGACCAGGAAAGAAGCTATTACAGAAGCCAGAACACCCACCTTCTGTACTCACTCCAGAAAAGTTTTGGTCCATACTCCAAAGGGGAGAAATTCTAGGGAAGATGACTTTAGGGCTCTGATCTCCTATTTCACCAGGACTCAGAACATTTATCACCAGGAATCTTTGTTTTGATACCATCCCTAAAAGAAGCAAATTTGAAAAATACCAGAAGAAGCCCGGCACTGTTTTCCTTATCTGAGGAACAAGAGAAAAAAAAATGAAGGACTCTCAGGTTATGAAGCAGTCTCCCCCTTTCATGTGCAGGGAGACAAAATTTATTTCCTATTTCCAGAGAGATATATTTCTGGGAAAAGTATCATTCTTGGATCCACATTCTCTCAACTACCTTCATTTCTGAATAGGCAATATGCAACTTTGGTTATTCCAGGGAAATTTGTTTTGTGTCCTAATATATCCTAACAACATTGTATTATAACTGTAAAGTTTGGAGATTACAGTATAGACTAACTAAATCAGAAATATGTTCTAATAGCAGACAGAAAATGTTGGTTGACTCCTGCTCTAATATAAGACATCCTGTAAAAGGTTGTAAAATCTTCTTATAGTAAGTACTACTAAGATTTACTGAACTACCTTCCAACCACAAACTGAAGTTCCTTAATTTGAAACATGATTACAAAATACATAGTTCATTTTCCTCTGGGAAAAGCAAGTGCTTCCTGGCACATCCTTGTTTGATTAACTGGTTTACTATTTCCTCATAGAGCAGTACTCTCTCTCACAGAGTCTCCTCAGTGCATTAGTCAGAGGCCCTGTCTTGTTCAGCACTAGCTGAATCTTGCAACTCCCTATTGGTTTGCAAAAATTCCTTATAAGCTAAAGAACTTTTTCTACAATTTGACATAAGGGTGTGCCTCATCTTAATATATCAGGGAGACTCCCAGGAAAACCTATAGATACCAAGGACCTTTCAGGTCAGGTATCCGTGGCTGGTTCATTCTTTTTGGGCACAGCACTTTATTTCTTCCCATCCATCATCTACCTGAAACACTGCTCTCAGAAGCCCAGCCATGCCTTACTTCTATCGGACCTCAGGGCCTAAGGATCTCACAACTCCCAAGGACACACACATCACCCACTCTTCAGGCCTAAATTTTGAGCAGCTAAGGCAGGAGTGCTTGAAGAAGGCCATCCTGTTTGAGGATGCAGACTTTCCAGCCAATAGCTCCTCTCTTTTCTACAGTGAAATGCCCCAGATCCCCATCGTGTGGAAACGGCCAGGGGTGAGTACAGTAAGAAGGGTGGAAGCAACTATTGGAGACTGAAAAGGTTCAATGAGACAGCAGCAAGAAAACTTGTATTGGTTGGGGAGGGATTTCACTGACCATCTGCCCAGTCTACTGTTAGGATTCCACGCTATTTGCAAATAATATACAAAAAGCACATAATATCAAGCAGAAGCTGTTCAGGGGGTAACCAGGGTATCTAGGGTATCCAATTTTATGACTCCTACTGAAGCTCGAGCATAGAGTCAGAGAAGGTTATAGTAGACAGTACAGGTAAAAGTACATATAAAAGTTTTATATAGAGGGCCAGGCAGTTGTGCAGTGGGTTAAGTGCACATGGCATGAAGCACTTAAGGACTGGCCTAAGGATTCAAGCCCCAGCTCTCCACCTGCAGGGGGGTCACTTCACAAGCAGTGAAGTAGGTCTGCAGGTTTCTGTCTTTCTCTCTGTCTTCCCCTCCTTTCTCCATTTCTCAATAGAAATGGTAAAAAAAAAAAAAAAAATGGCTTCCAGGAGCAGTGGATTCACAGTGCTGGCACCGAGCCCCAGCAATAACCCTGGAGGCAAAAATAAATGAATAAATAAAATTTTAAAAATTATCTAAGACAAGTAATAGTCTCATGTACCAGGGGCCAGGATCCAAGTACCAAAATGAAGAAGGAATAAGATGCAGCATCACTGGTGTGCACAAGCTTAGGAAGTGTATATACAGTATTCAGTAATTTCTGGCAGAAATGCATGTTCAGAATGAGTACTCATGGATGCTCACTAAATGCTTAAAAATATATGATAGCTGGAATTCAACTGAAATAAATTCTCTTTCCACAAATTATGCATTTCTTTTCCTGGATGGAGCCAACATTTCTGCCACTCCACCCCCAATAAACTATAGATGGTGAACCCTGGACTGACTACCAGGTGGTTACTGGGACAAGGAGTCAATATTTGCTGAATTAGATTAGTTAATGTTTGACCTCTGACTAGAAGGGGTGGCACCCATTCTCAGGTGGGAAGATACCTGAGAATGGCACCTGTGAGGAAAGGTTGGAGAATGCAAGCAGGGTTGTACTTGTCGGTGAGCTCATATGTGTTGGCCCCTTCATTCATTTATTCTGTGATTTAACTCCCTCAAGCCTCAGTCTCCTTACCTGTAAAGTTTGAGTAATAGTGACCAGTGTAGCTAAATATATTCAGTAAATGTCAGTTGTTATCAGTACTATTGTTGGGGTAACTATTATCATTGTGAATCTCAACATATCTATGAGCTAAGTATTCACAGTATCTCCCTGCTTTCTATCTTCCTACACTCACATGGCATCAAAATTTTAAGTACATAATTTGTCTATTAAAAACAGAAGACAAAACAAAATCTTCTGTCATTTCAGTGTAAAAACACATTAAGTTGTGTGGTGGTAAGCTATTTACTGCTATTTTCTGATGTAGGGTGTGCATGTGCCTGTGTCTGTGTGTGTATCTTATTATCTGTGTTTATATTGCCTTCATATCCTTCCACCCTAATTTGCATATAAGCTGCTTTAGATTGCCGAGTATTTTGCTAACTCTAACATGTCTATCACAAAATGACTGTATCCTCTGAGCTATTTCAGCAATGTCCTTTTCAAATTATCCATGCTATTACCTCTAATAAAATCCCCTGCTCAATGCCCTCAATTGAGTTACTTGCTCCCTATACATTAGCCTCAGGACTAGATGACTCCATGACTTCTTTTGCTTCTCTACCTCCTCTGGAAGGATTAATGCTGCACCCCTTCTCCTCCCATGAATCCTTATAGGATTATTGTGAGGATTGAATATGTTAATACATTTAGAGCAAGTGGAAAATATACAGGCAAGTAAATAAGAAGCATACATTATTTTCTACCACCATAATTGTAGGGCATACTATCACCTACTCATTCTAAGACTGTTACTATCTACACTACCACTTCTTCTTAACAGTGTTATTTGGTAACTAAAAACTTACCTTTTTAAAGGCAAGATAGGTAGAGTACACCAGAAGCATGGTTTCATTGCTCATGAAGCTTTCCCCATTGCAGGTGGGGATCAGGAACTTGAACCAGGGACCTTACATATGTTCACTCTACTGAATGTTCCACCACTTAACTCCAGCAACTAACCTTCTGTTTTCCAAAGTTGAAAAGTCTCTGAGACAAAAGCTGAACACACAAACCAGTGGGGAAGTATATTTGATCCTACTTCCAGAGGTCTCACTCTTAGAATGAATACTAGCAGGACAGTTTCCCCAACCTTACAAGAAATGTTAGAGTTTCAGTTCTCAATTCTAGGCAGTGGTTATCTTCATGACTGATCTCTCAATGTTGACCCCAAATTATGAGTGAGGTCTTTATCCACCTATTACACTCACTTCTTTTCACTCTTCTTACAGAGTTGAGCAATCTTTTCATTTACTTTATTTATTGATTACCTCTCTATTTAAATTTACTGTGATGCCATCTTTGTAAATTAATTTTCATAATCTTCTCTTTGTTTTATCTGCAGATGAAATTGTTCCCTCCATCCACTCTTGTCCCCAGAAACACCTCTGTACCATACTCAGATGGACTTGGTTTACATTGTATGTTAGAGACTTAAAATCTGGAGGAAGTTTCTGGGAATAAGAATTGTAGTTCCTCTTGTAGGACAGAGGCTTAATCCTTGGAATTAGAATTGGAATGAATGTTAGAGAACATTAGGGAAATGTAAGAATTACCAGTGTTACTTCAGAAGGCCTCTGTGGTCTGGGTGCTGTATGCATTTCTACTCAGCACTTATAGATATAGATCTAGTTAGCAATTAAAAAATTTGCCCAGATGATGAAGTAAGCTACATCCTCAGCACCACCTCCTTGTCAAATATACCCATGCCTTGGGGGGGAGACATGGTACACAAGAACAGTCAAACTCAATAAAAAAATTAAGGAGATATCAAAAGGGTAACTTGCCCACCAAGAAACCTGAGTGACAATAAATTGAAGTCCTGTGCTGGGACCACAGGTTCAACTTAGAGAGGGCATATCACCTACTAGAGGTGTTATATAAGTGAGGTTGGAGTGGATTTCAGGTGACAGTGCCCCATTCTAAAGGGTAGCAGCTCAGCCACAAAATCCAGCTGACTCTTGGTTTCCTCTCATTACCAGTTTGTATTCCTGAGACCAACTACTGCTTTCCATGTAATGTCTTCCATCATATCTTAGTTGGAAACAGACACCTATTCCTTGAAGACATCCATTAGTCCAGACTGATGGATTTCTGACAGACTGTTTATACACATGTCCATAGCCTCCCTGCACAGTGATCTTCACCAATCCCTTGAGCATTCTTTGGCTGTTCCAGGACCTCGTTTTCCCTGCACACCTCCACAGCCATAAGCACACAGTGGGGATTGGCTTTCATGAGGCCCAGAACTTGGTATAATTTTTTGGCTGAGGATCTTTCATCCTCAGAGTCCATTTTATGAATGAGTAACACTATCAGTGGAATGATTGCTTATTAGAGCCAAAGCACAATTCTTTCTGTCATGGGTGCAGAGTTCCAGGGTTCCCCAGGGTGCTCTTTGGGTCAAGGGCACTTTTTTATTTTTTAATTTCTTTAATTTTTTAAATTTTTTTATTTTTCCTTTTGTTGCTCTTGTTGTATTCATTGTTGTAGTAGTTATTATTGTTGTTATTGATGTCGTCATTGTTGGATAGGACAGAGAGAAATGGAGAAAGGAGGGGAAGACAGAGAGGAGGAGAGGAAGATGGATACCTGTAGACCTGCTTCACCACCTGTGAAGTGACTCCCCTGCAGGTAGGGAGCCAGGGGCTCGAACTGGGATCCTTACTCCAGTCCTTATGCTTTGCGCCACGTACACTTAACCTGCTGAGCTACTTACTACCTGACTCCCTAATTTTTTTATTTATAAAAATGAAACATTGACAAAACCATAAGATAAGAGGGGTACAACTCCACACAATTCCCACTAGATCTCTGTATCCCATCCCATCCCCTGATAGCTTTCCTATTCTTTTTCTTTCTTTCTTTCTTTCTTTCTTTCTTTCTTTCTTTCTTTCTTTCTTTCTTTCTTTCTTTCTTTCTTTC
The DNA here is from genome assembly GCF_950295315.1 of Erinaceus europaeus. Lineage (NCBI taxonomy): Eukaryota > Metazoa > Chordata > Mammalia > Eulipotyphla > Erinaceidae > Erinaceus > Erinaceus europaeus. The sequence continues at coordinate 33,551,364 of NC_080167.1, forward strand.
TTTCTTTTTAACCAGAACACTGCTTAGTTCTAGCTTATGGTGGTGTGGGGGATTCAACCTGGGACAACATGTTGGGAACATGTGTAAGCCTGATAGAGCTTAGGGAGAACCACTCCCATCTTTGGATGGAGGTCTGAGAAGATAACCTCTTGGTAAGTATCTCTCAACTGAGGTGAGCATAAGGGGGGAAACTCAGACTTGGTTCTTTCCTTCTTGACTCTCAGGCCCACAGATACCCCAGTACTTCCCTCCATTAACTGCAGGCCACATGACCACAGATTCACTTATTCAAAGTCACCTTCTGATCGTAGAAGAACACACCTTATCACACACTTCATCACACACCTCAGACCCCAGACAAGAGAAATTCCAAACTATATGGCCTTTTGATATTCATCTTCTCTTTGTCTCACCCTATGGGTTCAACCCCTATGCTTCTCTCAAATACCTTTGGATAATTAAGGTGCTTGTGTCATGGAAAATAACTGTCTTGTATCTCATCAATTCCTGTCATACCAGTCCCCTACCTTAGGGGCATGCAGACTGTTAAGAAACCTGTAATTTCTGACATATTTCAATAATAATTACCTCCATTGCTTTTCTATTTAACTCATGTCCACTTTGCTAATAAATGGACTCTAGGATTCTGGGACTCGAGGACTCAGATTCTAGGCATACTAAGAGTCCCCTGGTGTCTTTTACTTCGTGTCACCCCTGTCATGAGCCCTTTACCTTTCCCCTGGAGACCGCCCCGCCAGAGAGGGAGAGAGATACCCTGAAAACAATGGAGTCTCAGGCATGAGAGTATGTTTGCATAACCATTATGCTATCTACCCTCCTCAGCTTTCCTATTTTTTTACTTTCTGGGAGTATGGACCCAACGTTATTGTGGGATACAGAAGGTTGAAGGTCTGGCTTCTGTAATTGCTTCCCCACTGAACATAGGTGTTGACTGGTCAGTCCATACTCCCAGCCTGCCTCTCTCTTTCCCTAGTAGGGTGGGGTTCTGAGGTATCAGAGCTCCAGAACACTTTGGTGGGGTTGTCTGTTCAGGGAAGTCTGGTTGGCATCATGCTAGCATCTGGAACCTGGTGGCTGGAAAGAGAGTTAACATACAAAGCCAAACAAATTGTTGACCGATCATGGACCTAAAGGCTGGAATAGTGCAGATAAAGAGTTGGGGAATCTCCATTTTGTAGATAGCTAGTAGGCATATTTTAGTTATATTCCAAAGGGCCTGTGGCTATACTAGTTTTTTTGTTTGTTTGTTTTGGGTTTTTTTTCCCCCCTGAGCCTGAAATCTGATATGTAGGTGGATCCAAGTTATTGTCTGGGGAGGTGATGTCATGACAGGAAAAGGAACAGAAAGCTGGATCAGGGAAGAGAGTAGCTCCCTAATATGGGAAAGAAGTATAAATATTATTGACTGTAAACCCTATAAATTTGATTTGGTCTGGGGCCCATATTCAGCTTAGGAGCCTAAATGACCTATACATCCCTGTAGATCTGAGCTCACATTCTGTGGTCATGGGTAGGAACATTCCAAGCTGCCCCAATATCGACCCATTTTCCTCAGATGTAGCATAGAGTATGTTGTCCATCCTCCGAACATTCTCTACCATTGTTGATCCAAGTTGAGGGCAAGGTCCTATGGGGGCCCACAAAAGGGTCTGCTTTTTTTGTTCCTGATAGAGATGACCAGTAATAATGGAGAGGGATTTATTTGAGGTCTAGGCCCATCATGTCTGTTTGGGAATCTCAGGACTATACCCAGCTGATGGAGTGGCCTGATAGTGACTAAAGAATCATCGTTAAAGTATGCCAGTCTCTTGCCCTTATTCAGCTTTTGCAGCCTCAAGGGCACTTTTAAATATTCTGTAATGAGTCCAGAACAACAAAGGTTGAGGGGATAGGTATTTAGCTCATGTGACATATAGGAGTAAGTCTTAGAGAAATTGGATATCTTTTTTCTGAAGACCCGCTACTGATCACACAGGGCTTGCTGTCACCACTATAAAGTCCCTGGTTTGTAATTCCCCACTTCCAGGGCATCAAACCACCTAAATATACTATTAATAAAGGCCAAAGAAAAGAGAAGGTATTGTTTAATTCATTCTATAGGAGGACAACTTTCATGGGAAAGCCCAACTGTCACAAAGGAACTGTTTGCTTTATTTTCAGCTGCCTTCCGTGTCATTTTGGAGATGAGGGTAATAATGACTACATGATGTTTATGACAGAAATGAGAGAAACTGGCCTTGAGGATACTAGTTAGACCTATATCAGACCTGGGTTTGTAGTGTGCCAACAGCACAGGAGACTCCAGAAGTCCTTCTGGTCAAGTTTGCTTGAAATATGTTCTCTAAAATTTAAAATTATGCAGTACTCTGAACAGAGAATTCTACTAAGCTGGTGTATCCAGTGGAATTCAATGTGGATACAATTACTATTTTTTAAACAATTTTTATCTATTATTCATAGTTTGTTACAAGATTATAGATTACAATATACAACACACCTACAATGAAAGTTTCCAGACTTTAGGTTCATGATTAGTCAACAATTTGTTTGGCTTTATATGTTAACTCTCTTTTCAGCCACCAGGTTCCAGGTGCTAGCATGATGTCAACCAGACTTCCGTGAACAGACAACCCCACCAAAGTGTCCTAGAGCTCTGATTCCTCAGAGCCCCACCCTACTAGGGAAAGAGAGAGGCAGGCTGGGAGTATGGATTGACCAGTCAGCACCTATGTTCAGTGGGGAAGCAATTACAGAAGCCAGACCTTCCACCTTCTGCATCCCATAATGACCTTGGGTCCACGCTCCCAGAGGGATAAAGAATAGAAAACTATCAGGGGAGGGTATGGGGTACAGAGTTCTGGTGGTGGGAATTATGTGGAGTTGGGCCTCTCTTATCCTATGCTTTTGTCAGTGTTTCCTTTTTATAAAAAAGAAAAAAAAGAGAAAAAGTTTCCTATGCTACCCTTCAACCTCTAGATATAGCCACATAGTTTTCATGAGTCTTTTAAGTAGTTTGCTTGCTTCTGTTTTGTTTGGATTATTATTTTTTTGGAAAGTTTATGAAAATCAGATCTCTAGTTTTAACATATGAGTAAAACCATCTGGTAGTTGTCTTTACTTATTTCACTAAGCATAATTACCTCTAGTTTCATCCATTTTGTCCCAAAAGACAAAATATCATCCTTTTTTATTGCAAAGTAGCATTCCATGAAATTTATATCCCATAACTTCTTTCACTAGTCATCTGTTGCTGGGCATTCTGGCTACTTCCATCTTCAGCTATTGTGAATAATGCAGCTATGAACATAGGGGTGCCTGTGTATATTCTAATTAGTATTTGAGTGTCCTCTGGATAAATCCTTAAGAGTGGTATTGCTGAGTCATAATGTACTTCCATTTTTATTTAAGAACTCTCTATACAGTCTTCAAGGGGCTGAACCAGTTTGCATTTACACCAGCAATGTAGCAGACTTCCATTTGTTCCCCAGCCAATTCAACAGCTGCCATATCCTGTTTTGTTGAATTGAGCCATTCTCTCAGGTGTGAGATGGTATCTCAATGTAATTTAAATTTGCATTTCTCTGATGATAAGTGAAGTGGAATATTTATTCATCTGTCTGTAGGCTATGTGTATATGTCCTTTAGAAAACTGTTTAGTTCTCTGACTTACTTTTTTTATTGGGTTACATTTTTCTTATTTTGTAAATATGTACCAGTTCTGTGTACATGTTTGATTTGATTGATATGTGATGTGCAAATACCTTCTTCCATCTCTGGGTTACCTGGTTATCCTTATGCAGTTTGCTTTTGCTGTATAGAAGCTTTTTAGTTCCATGCAATCCCATTTTTTTACTCTTGTTTACATGTCCTATGCCTAGGGGGGTGAGTCTCCAAATGCATCTTTGATGTGAAGGTCCTGCAATGTTTCAACAATATTTTCTTCTAGAAATTTTAGAGTTTCTGGCCTAACAGCTAGATTTGTAATCCATTTTGATTTGACGTTGGTGTATGGTGTTAGGTAATGATCGAGTTCCTCTTTTCTACATAGGGCTGTCCAATTTTTTCCATCACCATGTTGAAGATCCTTCTTTAACCTATTAAATTATTTTGGCCCCTCTTTCATATATGATGTGGTTGTATATGTATGGGCTCACTTCTGAGTTTTCCATTCTGCTCTGTTGATCTAATTATCTATTTTTTAAATTTGTCTATCTATTTTTTATTTATTTTAAAAAGGAGACATTAGTAAAACCATAGGATAAGAGGGGACAACTCCACACAATTCCCACCACCAGTATTCTGTATCCCATCCCCTCCCCTGATAGCTTTCCTATTCTTTATACCTCTGGGAGTATGGACCCAGGGTCATTGTGGGATGCAGAAGGTGGAAAGTCTGGCTTCTGTAATTGCTTCCCTGCTGAACATGGGCATTGAATGGTCGCTCCATACTCCAAGCCTGCCTCTCTCTTTTCCTAGTAGGGTAGGTCTCTGGGGAAATGGAGCTTTCAAGCTCAGAGAAAAAAAAAATTGTCCATTTTTATTACTTATTCCTTTGTAGTATAAACTGAATTTGGGGAGCATGATACCTCCATGTGTTACCACTCACCTGGGCTCAACGCTGACAGACAACCCCAACTTGTTCAACCCTCACAGGCAACCCACACCTGAGGGCGACCCTACAGACATCAACACCTGGGTGTCACCCAGAACTAGGGGGGTGACCCTGACAGACATTCACAACTGGGTGCAAACCTGAGAGACAACCCATGCCTGGGCACCCCTGACAGGCAACCTGGCCTAGTGGATACCCTGACAGACACCACGCACCTAGGCACCCCTGAGAGACACTACAAACCTGGGGGCCTCCTTGACAGACATCCGGCAGCTGAGGGCTACCCTACAGACACCCCGCACCTGTGCGCCCCTGTTAGATACCCTGTACCTGGAGGGGACACTGAGAGACACCCTACACCTAGGCGCAACACCAACAGACACCCTGTTCCTGGGTGCCCATTCGCAAGTGGGTGTCCATTACAGAAACCTGAAACCTGTGGGTGACCCTAAATGACACTCCACACCTGGGAGCGCCTGACAGAAAATCTGCATCTGGTTGCTAATCTGACAGATACTGCGCAAGTAGAAGTGACCCTGATAGGTACCCCACACCTGGACGTGACCCTCACAGACTACATACGCCTGCCCCTCACAAACACCACGTGCCTGCTGGATACCTTGACAGACAGCCCAAATCTAGACAATACCCTGACAGACACCCCACACCTGGGTGCAAATCTGAGCAACAACCTGTACCCAGAGCCCCTGACAAACACCGCAAACCTGTGTTCGAACCACACAGACAACTCGCACATCAACATGATCCTGACAGTCACAATGCACCTGTGCGCACATGACAGACACCCTGCACCTGAGAGTTCTGACAGACACCCAGCACCTGGGAGTAAACCACATAGACACATCTCTCCTCTACTCCCCCTGATAGACTTCTGAAACCAGGGTGCAGCCCTGATTACACCACGTGACTTGGGAATACCTTGACAGACACCATGCACCTGGGCGTGACCTTGACAGACAGCCCACACCTAAGTGCTACCCTGACAGGCACCCCGCTCACCTGGGTTCAACCCCCAAAAACAGACCACACTCAGCGTGACTCTGACAGACACCCCGTACCTGGGCACACATGGACAGTCACCCTTAACCTGGAGACTACCCTGACACATACCCTGCATCTCTGATGACCCTTACAGACACCCAGCACCTAGGCACAACCCAGACAGACACCCCATGCAGGGCATCCCTGAAAAACACCCAGTGCCAGGGGACACCTAGACAGACAGCCCAAAGTGGGGGAGCGAACCTCACAGACACTGCATACCTGGTAGCCCCTGACAGACACCTCACACCTGGAGTCTTCCATGACAGAGACCCTGCACCTGGAACCTACCCTAACAGATACCCCGCACCTGGATGAGACCCTGACAGACAACCCACACCTGGGTGCCCCTGACAGACACCCCGCACCTGGGTTTAACTGTAGGGACACCACGCACCTGCACACCAGTGTCAGAAGCCCGCCCCTAGTGGTTACCCTGATAGATACCCTGTGCCTGACTGCACTGACAGTCAGTGCCTGGGGGTGACCCTGACAACACCCCACAAAGGGTGCAACACTGACAGACACCCCACTCCTGGGAGTGACCCTGATAGACACCCTGCACCTGAGTGACCCTTACAGACACCCAGTACATGGAGGATACCCTAACACAAACCCCAATCTGGCGGTGAACCGAGGGTGAATCAGGGAGACGTTCCCAGGTGTACCAGTCTATTTCACCAGAAACTTTCATTGTGACCTGCATTGTGCTCAGTCAGTCATTTCTCCCACAGTCTGTAAAAAAGTCACTACAGAGCTTGGAGAATCTCAGTGTGGACAGTGAAAAACTGTGCCACTCATTACCACCCTGAGCCTGGGGGATGCCCAGACAGACACCAAGCTTGTGGGGGCTAACCTGACATACAGCACTTCAGCAGCCCTAACACAGACAACCCTTGCCTCCAGGCTAACCTGACAGACAACCTGTGTCTGAAAGCAACCCTGATACATAGATACCACGCACCTGGGCTGAACGCTGACAGACACCCCCAACTTGTTCAACCCTTATGGGCAACCCACACCTGAGGGCGACCCTACAGACATCAACACCTGGGTGCCACCCAGAACTGGGGAGGGGAGTGACCATGACAGACATTCGCAACTGGGTACAAACCTGAGAGACAACCCATGCCTGAGCGCCCCTGACAGGCAACCTGGCCTCGGGGATAACCTGACAGACACCCCGCACCTAGGCACCCCTGACAGACACTACAAACCTGGAGGGCACCTTGACAGACATCCGGCACCTGAGGGCTACCCTACAGACACCCCGCACCTATGCACCCCTGACAGACACCTTGTACCTGGAGGGGACACTGAGAGACAGCCTACACCTAGGCGCAACACCAACAGACACCCTGCTCCTGGGTGACCCTCAAAGACACCATACACAAGTGGGTGTCCATGACAGAAACCTGAAACCTGTGGGCGACCCTAAGAGACATTCCATACCTGGGAGCGCCTGACAGAATATCCACTACTGGTTGATAACCTGTCAGATACCCCGCAAGTGGAAGCGACCCTGTTAGGTACCCCACACCTGGACGTGACCCTTACAGACTACATACGCCTGCCCCTCACAAATACCACGTGCCTGCTGGATACCTTGACAGACACCCCAAATCTAGACAATACCCTGACAGACACCCCTCACCTAGGTGCAAATCTGAGCAACAACCTGTGCCCAGAGCCCTGACAAACACCGTGCACCTGTGTTCGAACCTCACAGACAACTCTCACCTCAACATGACCCTGACAAACACAACACACCTGTGCGCACATGACAGACACCCTGCAACTGAGAGTTCTGATAGACACCCAGCACCTGGGAGTAAACCACACAGACACATCTCTCTTCTACTCCCCTTGATAGACTTCCGAAACCAGGGCGCAGCCCTGACTTACACCACGTGCCTCAGGGATACCTTGACAGACACCCTGCACCTGGGCGCTACCCTGACAGACAGCCCACACCTGTGTGCTACCCTGACAAGGCACCCCGCTCACCTGGGTTCAACCCCCAAAAACAGACCACACTCAGCGTGACTCTGACAGACACCCCGTAGCTGGGCACACATGACAGTCACCTTTAACCTGGAGACTATCCTGATAGATACCCTGCACCTGGGCACGACCCTGACAGACACCCAGCACCTAGGCACAACCCTGCCAGACACTCCATGCCTGGGCATCCCTGAAAGACACCCAGTGCCATAGGCCAACCAGACATACACCCCGAACTGGGCACAAACCTGAGAGACAACCCGTGCCTGGGTGCCCCTGACAGGCAACCTGGCCTTGGGGATACCCTTACAGACACCCCGTACCTAGGCACCCCTGACAGACATCGCAAACCTGGGTCCACCTTGACAGACATCCAGAACCCGAGGGCTACCTTACAGACATCTCCTACCTGTGCTCCCCTGATATACACCCTGTAATTGGAGGGGACACTGAGACACACCCCACCCCTAGGCACAACACCGACAGACACCCTGTTTCTGGGTGCCCCTCAAAGACACCTTACACAAGTGGGTTTCCATGACAGAAAACTGAAACCTGTGGGTGACCCTAAAAGACACTCCACAGCTGGGAGCGCCTGACAGATACTCCACATCTGGGTGCTAACCTGACAGACACCACGCACGTGGAAGCAACCTTGGGGTACCTATACCCCACACCTGGACGTGACCCTGACAGACACCATATGCCTGCCCCTCACAAACACCGCACACCTCCTGGTTACCTTGAAAGACACCCCAAATCTGGACACTTCCTTGACAGACACCCCACACCTGAGGGTCACCCTACTGACACCCAGCACCTGGGAGTGACCCAGACAGAGACATCATTCCTGCACTCCCACTGACAGACATCCCACACCAGAGCGCGCCTCTGACTTACACTGAGTGCCTCGGAGATACCTTGACAAACACGTTGCACCTGGGCACGACCCTGTCACACATCTCACACCTCAGTGCTATACTGACAGGCACCCCACACATAGTTTTAACCCCCACAGATAGCCTGAAACTCAGCGTGACCCTGACAGACACCCCGTACCTGGGCACACATGACAGTCACCCTGAACCAGGAGACTACCCAGATAGATACCCTACAACTGGGGACAACACTGACAGACATCCAGAAACTAGGCACAACCCTGACAGACGCCCCTTGCCTGGGCATCCCTGAAAGATTCCCTGTGCCTGGGGAAATCCCAGACAGACACCCAAAACTGGGGGGGCAAACATGACAGACACTGCATACCTGGTTGCCTTGCAGGGGCAGCACCCTTGTTTAAGCATCGAGTGGGCTTAGTCTGTGTTCAAGCCTCCTGGGGTGGGACCCAGGTTAAAGCTTCACAAAACCCGGGTTCAAGCTTCATGGCGAATGAACCCGGGATCCAGATTGTGGGGCAGTACCTGTGTTCAAGCGTTTCAGAGGTTGGATCCTTGTTCAAGCATCGAGGTCTCATTGCTTGGGTTTAAGCCTGGTGGGTGCAGGAGCCAGGTTTAAGCCTCAGCGGGGTGGGACCCGGGTTCAAGCCTCATATGGGCAGTGACTGGGTACAAGCCACTTCGGGAAACAGGGTCAGGACCCTGGTTCAAGCCTCGAGGGGGCGAGACCCTTGTTCATGGTTTGAGGGGTCAAGGCTCAGGTTTAAGCTTCTAGGGGGCAATCCCTATTTCAAGCCTAGCTGGGGCAGGACCTTTTTCAAGCATTGAGGGAGCGGGACCTGGTTCAAACACCCCAGGGGGGTGACCCAGGTTCAAGCCTCATGGGGGCGGTTCTGGGTTCAAGCCTCAAGGGGTTGTGACCAAAGTTCAAGCTTCTTCGAGGGGGTTGGACCGGGATTCAAGCTTCAAGGGACATGGGTTAAACCCGTGTGGAAAGTGGGGACCCCGGACCCATCAAGGGACCCACAAACCAATCGTGGAACCCGGAGGCAAGTCACGGGGCCCAGAGTACACTGACTTTACCCCACTCTATTGGCATTAGCAGTAAACGCTGTGTCCAGAAGCCAGCTAGACTAAGGCCAGGGCCTAACACACTCATCAGTGGAATTTGAAGTAGAAACACCTGTGGCCAGTGGCCAAAGGAGTCATCCTCTAATTGGTAGAGAGGTGGCCTAGGTAGCAAGCTTAGCACTCCAATTATCCAGTAAACATACAGGTCAAGAAAAGAAGTTTGAAGGAAGTCTGCATCCACCTAAGTGCCCTCTAATCTTTTGGGGTGTCTCAGGTGGCTGCCCTACCTGAGAGGTACCTGACCATCACAGGCAGTCATGAAGGGCTTCCTCTTCCTGCAGGAGATGAGAGATGAGCTGAGCCTTAAAGTGCAACCGGGTGACCTGGGGGAACTGGATGGAAGGTGTAGTGATTCAGTGGTGCATCTCCTTCCTGTCTGTCTACTCTCCCTTTCTCACTCCCTCCATGTTTCCCTCTAAACTAAAGAATAATGGAGTCAAGTGGTGGTGCACCTGCTTGGCCGCACAAGTTACAGTGAGCAGGGACCCAGGTTCTAGCCCCTGGTCCCCCCTTCATGGGGAAAGCTTCACATGTAGTGCAGTATGGCTGCAGGCGTCTGTCTCCTCTATTTCCCCATTGCCTCTAAATTTCTGCCTAATTCTATCCAATAAATAAATATAATTTAAATATACATATTTATACATTTAAAAAGAGGAATAGAGCTGGAGAGATAGCATAATGGCTGAGTTGATGAGTATATTAACTTAGCAAAATTATGTTTCTGTTATTAAAGACTGAGTGAGCTGCATAGAAAAAAGTGCCTATGCATGTGCAAAGCAGCGCTTGAGGGGGGCCTAGTGTTGTGGCACCTGTAAAGCACATCCATTACAGAGTTCAAGGACTTAGGTTCAAGCCTCCTGTGTTCAAGCCTCCTGGGGCAGGACCAGGATTCAACCATAGTGGAGACAGAACCTGGGTTCTGTGCTAGTGAGGACTGGACCATTGACCAAATCTTGAGTGTGTGGGTCCCAAGTTCAAGCCTTGCGGAGGGCAGGACCCAGGGTCAAGGCTCAAGGACTGCACCATTAATCAAGCCTTGAATGTGCAGGACCCATGTTCAAGCCTTGTGGAGGCAGCACCCATGTCCTAGCCTCAAGATTACCAGGGTGATGTCTGCCGGGAAGCGGGGGCCCCTCACGGGAACCAGAAACTGCTCAGGGGACACTGAGGTTAATCATGGAACCCAGGGACAAATGGCTTTACCATACTCCATTTGCATTAGCAGTATAAGCTGTGGCCAGAAGCCAGCTAGACTCAGGCCTGTGCCTAACACCCCCACCTGTAAAACTGAAGTGGAAACACCTGTGGCCAGAGGCCAAAAGGAGTCATCCTCTCATTGGCAGAGAGTTGGCCTAGAAGTGAGCTAGCGCTTCAAATATCCAGCAACCATACAGGTCAAGAAGTAAGGTTGGAAGAATGCCTGCATCCACCTAAGAGTCCTCCAGATATTTGGAGTGTCTCAGGTGGCTGCCCTGCCTGAGAGGTACCTGACCTGGACTGGCAAGAAGAGGAAGGGCTTCCTCTTATTGCAGGAGAGCATAGTTGAGGTGAGCCTTAAAGAGCAGCTGGGAGGCCCGGGGAAACTCTACGGGAGGTGGAAGAGTGCAGTGTCGCAACTCCTTTCTTCTGTCTGTTTGCTATGCCTTTCTCACTCCCTCCAGTTTGCCTCTAAAGAATAAAGGGGCCAGGTGGTGACACACCTGACTGGGCTCACATGTTACAGTGTGAAAGAACCACTTCTCGAGTGGTGAAGCAGGGCTGCAGGGGTCTCTCTCTTCTATCTCCCTATTCCCTGTCAATTACTGCCTGCCAATAAATAAATATAATTTTAAAATATAGATAAATTTTTAAAAAGGAATAGAGCTGGAGAGATAGCAGAATGGCTAAATTGCTGAGTACATTACTTTAGCAAAATTAGGTTTGTGTTATTAAAGGTAAAAAGAACTACATAGGAAAAAATTACTAGGGTTGAGCAAAATACCTCTCTTGAGGAGGGCCCAGTGTTGGTGTACCTGGTGAAGCATATACACTACAGAGTGCAAGGACTCATGTTCAAGCCTCCTGGGTTCCATCCTAGATTCAAGCCTAGCAGGGCTGGGACAGTTTTTCAAGCCTGGGTGATGGGGGGGCAGGACCCATGTTCAAGCCTCAAAGGCGTGGGGCCTGAGTTGAAGCATCTGAGAGATCAGTACCCCAGTTTAAGCCTCCTGGGACAGGGCATTAATTTAAGCCTCACGTGGGCAGGACCCAGGTTCAAGCCTGAGCGAACGGGACAGGAGTTCAAGCCTCCCAGGTGCTGAACCAGTTTCAAAACTCCCTCGGGCTTGACTTGTGTTCAAGCCTTGCAGGGGGCGGGACCCTTGTTCAAGCATCCAGTGGGCTGAGTCCCTGTTCAAGCGTCTTAGGGTGGGACACAGGTTAACGCCTCACAAAACCCAGGTTCAAGCTTCATGGGTATGGGACCCAGGATCCACATCCAGATTGGGGCATTACCTGGATTCAAGCCTTTCAGGGTCTGGATCCTTGTTCAAGCATGGAGGGCACACTGCTTTTTGGTTCAAGCCTGGTGGGTGCAGGAGCCAGTGTCAAGCCACAGGGGAATAGGGCCTTTCTTCAAGCCTTGGGGGCAGGACCTGGGTTCAATCCTCATATGGGCAGTGCCCGGGTACAAGCCCCATGGAGGCAGAACCCGGGTACAAGACTAGCAGGTTCAGGACCCAGGTTCAAGCCTCGAGGATGGAGGGAGAACCTTGTCAAACATTGAGGGAGCAATGCTTGGGTTTCAACTTCAAGGGGGTAATCCCTGGATCAAGCCTACCTAAGGCAGGACCTTTGTTCAAGCATTGAAGGAGCAGGTCCTGGTTCAGACATCACAGGGGAGTGACCCAGGTACAAGCCTCATGAGGGCAGGGCCTGGCTTCAAGCCTCAAGGGGTTTTGAACCGGGTTCAAGCTTCTTCGAGGGGGTGGGACATGGATTCAAGCTTCAAGAGACATGAGTTCAAGCCTCACGAGAAGCGGGGACCCCTCAAGGGACCCACGAACTCATCATGGGACCCGGAGGAAAGTCACGGGGCCCAGAGTACACTGACTTTACCCCACTCTATTGGCATTAGCAGTAAACGCTGTGTGAGAAGCCAGCTAGACTAAGGCCTGGGCCTAACACACCCATCAGTGGAATTTGAAGTAGAAACACCTGGGGCCAGTGGCCATAAGGAGGCATCCTCTAATTGGTAGAGAGTTGGCCTAGGTAGCAAGATTAGCACTCCAATTATCCAGTAACCATACACGTCAAGAAAAGAAGTTTGAAGGAAGTCTGCATCCACCAAGTGCCCTCCAATCTTTTGGGGTGTCTCAGGTGGCTGCCCTACCTGAGACAAACCTGACCTCTGGCCATCAGGAAGGGCTTCCAATGAGATGAGAGCTGAGCTGAGCCTTAAAGCACAACTGGGTGGCTTGGGGGAACTTGATGGAAGGTGTAGTGATGCAGTGGTGCATCTCCTTCCTGTCTGTCTGTCTACTCTCCTTTTCTCACTCCCTCATTGTTTCCCTCTAAACTAAAGTATAATGGGGCCAAATGGTGGTGCGCAAGCTTGGCCGCACATATTACAGTGAGCAAGGACCCAGTTTCTAGCCCATGGTTCCCACCTTCAGGGGGAAAGCTTCACAGGTGTTGAAGCATGGATGCAAGTGTCTATCTCCTCTATTTCCCCATTGCCTCTAAATTTCTGCCTGCTTCTATCCAATAAATAAATATAATTTAAATATACATATTTATACATTTAAAAAGAGGAATAGAGCTGGAGAGATAGCATAATGGCTGAGTTACTGAGTATATTAACTTAGCAAAATTATGTTTGTGTTATTAAAGGCTAAGGGAACTGCATAGAAAAAAGTGCCTAGGGGTGTACAAAGTAGCTCACTTGAGAAGGGGCCAGTGTTGTTCCACCTGGTGAAGAACATTCATTACAGAGTGCAAGGACTTAGGTTCAAGCCTCCCAATTTCAAGCCTCCATGGTGCAGGACCTGGATTCAACCATAGTGGGAGCAAGACCTGGGTTCAGTGCTAGTGGGGACTGGACCATTGATCAAGCCTTTGATTGTGCGGGACTGAAGTTCAAGCTTTGCGGGGGGTGGGGGGGGGACCCAGGCTCAAGGCTCAAGGAAACAGAATGCAGCCTCATGGGAATCGGGGGCCTCTCACAGACCCAGAAACTTCTCATGATACACTGAGGCTAATCATGGAACCCAGGGACTACTGGCTTTACCAAACTCTATTTGCATTAGCAGTACCAGTTGTGGCCAGAAGCCAGCTAGACTAAGGTCTGTGCCTAACACCCCCACCTGTGGAATTAGAAGTGGAAACACCTGTGGCCAGAGACCAAAAGGAGTCCTCCTCTCATTGATGGCTTAACTAGCGAGCTAGTGCTTCAAATACCCAGAAACCATACAGGTCGAAAAGTAAGGTTTCAAGAATACCTGCATCCACCTAAGAGCCCTCCAGACATTTGGGGTGTCTCAAGTGGCTGCCCTGCCTGAGAGGTACCTGACATGGACTGGCAAGAAGAGGAAGGGCTTCCTCTTCCTGAAGGAGAGGACAATTGAGGTGAGCCTTAAAGAGCAGATGGGTAGCCCGGGGAAACTCAACGTGAGATAGAACACTGCAGTGTTGCAACTCTGTTCTGTCTATCTGTCTACTATGCCTTTCTCACTCCTTCCAGGTTTCCCACTAAAGAATTAAGGGGCCAGGTGGTGACACACCTGACTGGGCTCACATGTTACAGTGTGCAAAGACCTACTTTCGAGCCCCTGGTCCCAACCTGCAGGGGGAAAGCTTCACGAGTTGTGAAGCAGGGCTACAGGGGTCTCTCTCTTCTATCTCCCTATTCCCTGTCAATTACTGCCTGCCAATAAATAAATATAATTAAAAATATAGATATATTTTAAAAGGAATAGAGCTGGAGAGCTAGCACAATGGCTAAGTTGCTGAGTGCATTATTTTAGCAAAATTATGTTTGTGTTATTAAGGCAAAAAGAACTACATAGAAAAAAGTTACTAGGGGTGAGCAAAGTAGCTCTCTTGAGGGGGGTCCCGGTCTCGGTGCACCTGATGAAGCACATACACTACAGAGTGCAAGTTCCAGCCTCCCAGGTTCAAGCCTTGGATTCAAGCCTAGCAGGGGCTGGACCCGGGTACAAGGCTAGTGGGGGTGGGACCCTTGATCAAACCTAAAGGGGTCAGGACCAGAGTTCAAGACAAGTGGGGGCAGGACCCAGGTACAAGCCTCGAGGAGGCGGGTTCCAGCCATGCTGGGGCAGTACCAGGGTTCCAACCTCTCCAGTGCGGGAGCCAGGTTCAAGATTCCCGGGGACGGGACCCAGATTCAAGCCTCACGAGACCCATGTTCAAGACCTGCGGGAAACAGGGACCCTTCACGGGACCCGAAAGTTGCTAACAGGACATAGAGACAAGTCACAGGACCCAGGGACTGCTGGATATACTACACTCCATTGGCATTAGCAGTAAAACCTGGGGCCAGAAGCCAGCTAGACTCAGGCCTGTGCCTAACACCCCCACCTGTAAAACTGAAGTGGAAACACCTGAGGCCAGAGGCCAAAAGGAGTCATCCTCTCTAGACTGTTGGCCTCTCTAGACTGTTGGCCTAGCTAGTGAGCTAGCACTTCAAATATCCAGCAAACATACAGGTCAAGAAGTAAGGTTTGAAGAATGCCTGCATCCACCTAGAGCCCTCCAGACATTTGGAGTGTCTCAGGTGGCTGCCCTGCCTGACAGGTACCTGACTGGACTGGCAAGAATAGGAATGGCTTCCTCTTCATGCAGGAGAGGACTGTTGAGGTGAGCCTTAAAGAGCAGCTGGGTGGCCGGGGGAAACTCAATGGGAGGTGGAAGAGTGCAGTATTGCAACTCCTTTCTGTCTACTATGCCTTTCTCACTCCCTCTGTTTCCCTCTAAACTAAAGAATAAAGACTCCATGTGGTGACACACCTGACTGGGCTCACATGTAACAGTATGCAAAGACCCATTTTCGAGCCCCTGGTCCCTACCTGCAGGGGGAAATCTTCACGAGTCGTGAAGCAGGGCTGCAGAGGTCTCTCTCTTCTATCTCCCTATTCCCTGTCAATTACTGCCTGCCAATAAATAAATATAATTTAAAAATATAGATATATTTTTAATGGAATAGAGCTGGAAAGAAAGCACAATGGCTAAGTTGCTGAGTGCATTATTTTAGCAAAATAATGTTTCTGTTATTAAGGCAAAAGGAACTACACAGAAACAAAGTTACTAGGGGTGAGCACAGTAGCTCCCTTGAGGAGGGCCCGGTGTTGGTGTACCTGGTGAAGCATATACAATACAGAGTGCAAGGACTCTGGTTCAAGCCTCTCAGGTTCCATCCTGGCAAAGGTAGGGCCCAAATTCAAGCCTAAGAGTGCTGGGACACTGTTTCTCCATAGGGGATGAGAGGGCAGGACCCATGATCAAGCCTCAAGGGGATGGGACCTGAGTTCAAGCATGGGGGGGGGGGCAGTACCTGGGTTTAATCCTCGTGGGGCTGGGCATTAATTCAACGCTCATGTTTGTGGGATTCAGGTTCAAGCCTGAGGGGATGGGATGGGATTTCAAGCCTCTGAGATGCGGAACCAGGTTCAAGACTCGTGTTGTCTCTCAGGATTGCGCCCAGATGCAAGATGTCTGTCAGGGTCACCCCACCCCCTGTTCTGGGTGTCTGTCAGTGGCACCCAGGTGTTGGTGTGTGTAGGGTCTCCCTCAGGTCTGGGGTGCCTGTAGGGTTACCAAGTTCCTTAGTGTCTGTTTGGGGCACCCTAGGTGTCAGTCAGGGTGAAGCCTAGGTGCCTGGTATCTTATCTATCAGGGTTGCTTTCAGGTACGGGGTGTCTGTCAGGGTAGCCCCCAGGCGAGGGTTGTCTGTTCGGTGTGCTAAAGAACTAGGTGTCAGGGTAGCCGCCACATGCCTGGTGTCTGTCTGGGCATCCCCCCAGGCGCGGGGTGACTGTCAGGGTATACCCGAGGCATAGATTATATATCAGGGCTCCCAAGGCGTGGGTTCTCTATCAGGGTTCGGCAAAGGTGAGGTGTTTCCCCCCCATTCGGGGATTCTGTCATGGGTTACTAGCTGCTGGGTGTCTGTAGGGTCATCCTCAGTTGAGTGGTGTCTCTCAGGGTAGCCCCCATATTCGGGGTGTCTGTCAGAGTAGTGTCCAGGTTTGTGGTGTCTATCAAGGTATCCAGCAGGTGCGTGGTGTTTGTCAGTGGCAGGAGTATGGTGTCTGTCAGGGTCACGTCCTGGAGTGGGGTACCTATCAGAATTGCTTCCACGTGCATGGTGTCTGTCATGTTAGCACCCATAAGGAGGTTTCTGTCAGGTGCTCCCAGGTGAGGAGTGTCTTTTACCCACAGGTTTCAGGTTTCTGTCATGGACACCCACTTGTGTAGGGTGTCTTTCAGGGGCACCCAGAAACAGGGTGACTGTCGGTGTTGTGCCTAGGTATGGGGTGTCCCCTCCAGGTACAGGGTGTCTATCAGGGGTGTACAGCTTCGGGATGTCTGTGTGGTAGCCCTCAGGTGCGGGATGTCTGTCAAGGTAGCAGGTAGCAGACACCCTGCGCATGAGTAACCCTGACAGACAACCAGTACATGTAGGATACCCTCACACACAATCCAATCCGGGGATGAACCGAGGGAGATGTTGCCAGGTGTACCTGTTTATTTCGCTAGACCATTTCCTTGTAACCCGCATTGTGTGCAGTCAGTCATTTCTCCCATAGTCTGGAAAACAGTCACTACAGAGCTTTAAGAATCTCAGTGTAAACAGTGAAAAACTGTGCCAGTCATTATCACTCCATGCCTGGGGGATGCCCAGACAGACACCAGGCACATGGGGGCTATCCTGACACTCAGAACTTCGGCGCACCGAACAGACAACCCTCGCCTAAGGGCTACCCAGACAGAGACCCTGTACCTGAAAGCAACCCTGATAGATACCATGCACCTGAGCTCAACGCTGACAGACACCCCAACTTATTCAACCCTCACAGGAACCCCACACCTGAGGGCGACCCTACAGACATCAACACCTGGGTGCCACCCAGAACTGGGGGGGGTGACCCTGACAGATTTCTCGAAACTGGGAGCAAACCTGAGTGACAACCCATGCCAGGGTGGCCCTGACAGGCAACCTGGCCTCAGGGAAACCCTTACAGACACCCCACACCTTGGCGCCCCAAACAAACACCGCAAACATAAGGGGGCCACCTTGACAGATATCCGGCACCTGAGGGCTACCCTACAGACACCCTGCACATGTGCACTCCTGATAGACACCCTGTACCTGGAGGGGACACTGAGAGACACCCCACACCTAGGCGCAACACCGACAGACACCCTGTTCCTGGGTGCCCCTGAAAAACACACTACACAAGTGGGTGTCCATGACAGAAACCTGAAACCTGTGGGCGACCCTAAAAGACACTCCTAAAAGTAGGAGTCCTAAAAGACTACATATGCCTGCCCCTCAAAAACACTGTGCACCTGCTGGATACCTTGACAAGACACCCCATATCTGGACACTATTCTGACAGACACCCCACACCTGGGTGCTACTCTGAGCAACAACTTGTGTCTGGGAGCATGTGACAGACACCTTGTACCTGTGTTCGAACAACACAGACAAATCACACCTCAACATGATTCTGACACACCCCGCACCTGTGTGCACATGACAGACACCCTACACCTGGGAGTAACCCAGACAGAGACATCTTTCCTCTACTCCCCCTGACAGACATCTGGCACCAGAGCACGCCCCTGACTTACACCGCGTGTCTTGGGGATACCTTGACAGACACCTTGCACCTGGGCGCGACCCTGACAGACAGCCCACACTTGGGTGCTACCATGACAGGCACCCCGTTCACCTGGGTTCAACCCCCACACAGCCCACATTGCAGCATGACCTGGGCGTACATTACAGTCACCCAGAACCTGGAGACTACCCTGATAGATTACCCTGTACCTGGGGACGACCCTGACAGACACCCAGCACCTAGGCACAACCCTGACAGACCCCCCCCATGCTTGGGCATGCCTGAAAGACACCCTCTGCCAGGGAACACCCAGACAAGACAACCCAAACTGGTGGGGGGGACCAGACAAACAGTGCATACCTGGTGGCCTGCCAGACATCCCACACCTGGATGTACCTGACAGACACCCTGCACGTAAGGGTGACTATACAGACATCCCACCCCTAGTGTAGAACCTAATAGACACCCAGCACCTGACAGCACTGACAATCAGTGCCTGGGGGTGACCCTAACAACACCCCACACAGGGCACAACACCTACAGACACCCCACTCCTGGGGGTGATGCTGACAGACACCCTGCGACTGAGTAAATTTGACAGACACCCAGTACATGGAGGATACCCCACACACCCCCCATTCTGGCGGTGAACCAAGGATGAATCAGGGAGATGTTCCCAGGTTTACCTGTCTATTTCCCCCCAAACAGTTTCCTTGTGACCCACATTGAGCGCAGTCAGTCATTTCTCCCATAGTCTGGAAAAAAGTCACTACAGAGCTTGAAGAATCTCAGTGTGGACAGTGAAAAACTGTGCCCTCATTACCACTCCACACCTGGGTAATACCCAGACAGACACCAGGCACATGGGGGCTACACAGAGACCCGGCACTTCAGCGCAACTAACAGACAACCCTCGCCTTGGGGCTATCCTGACAGATACCGTGTACCTGAAAGCAAGCCTGATAGATTCCACACACCTGTCCTTGACGCTGACAGACACCCCAACTTGTTTGACCCTCAAAGGCAACCCACACGTGAGGGTGACCCTACAGACACCTGGGTGCCACCCAGAACTGGGGGGTGACCCTGACAGACATCTCACAAGTGGGTGCAAAACTGAGAGACAACCTGTGCCTGGGCGCCCCTGACAGGCAACCTGGCCTCAGGGATACCCTTACAAACACCCCGCACCTAGGTTCCCCTGACAGAAACCGCACCACCTTCGGGGCCACCTGGGGGCCACCTTGACAGACATCCAGCACCTGAGGGCTACCCTACAGACACCTCCCACCAGTGCTCCCCTGATATATACCCTGTACTTGGAGGGGACACTGAGAGACGTCCCACACCTAGGCACGTTTCTCAGGGATACCTTGACAGACACCCTGCACCTAGGCGCGACCCTGACAGACAGCCCACACTTGGGTGCTACCCTAACATGCACCCCGCTCACCTGGGTTCAACCCCCAAAAACAGACCACACTCAGCGTGACTCTGACAGACATTCCGTACCTGGACACACATGACAGTCACCTTTAACCTGGAGACTACCCTGATAGATACCCTGCACCTGGGCACGACCCTGACAGACACCCAGCACCTAGGCACAACCCTGCCAGACACTCCATGCCTGGGCATCCCTGAAAGACACCCTGTGCCATGGGACACCCAGACATACACCCCAAACTGGGCGCAAACCTGAGAGACAACCCGTGCCTGGGTGCCCCTGACAGGAAACCTGGCCTTGGGGATACCCTTACAGACACCCCGTACTTAGGCACCCCTGACAGACACCGCAAACCTGGGGTCCACCTTGACAGACATCCAGCACCTGAGGGCTACCTTACAGACATCTCCTACCTGTACTCCCCTGATATACACCCATTGAAGGGGACACTGAGAGACACCCCACACCTAGGCATAACACCGACAGACACCCTGTTTCTGGGTGCCCCTCAAAGACACCCTACACAAGTGGGTTTCCATGACAGAAATCTGAAACCTGTGAGTGACCCTAAAAGACACTCCACACCTGGGAGCGCCTGACAGAAACTCCACATCTGGGTGCTAACCTGACAGACACCATGCACGTGGAAGTGACCCTGATAAATACTCCACACCTGGATGTGACCCTGACAGACACCATATGCCTGCCCCTCACAAACACCACACACCTCCTGGTTACCTTGAAAGACACTCCAAACCTGGACACTTCCTTGACAGACACCCCACACCTGGGTGCGACCCTAAAGACACCCCGGCACTAGGGCACCCCTGAAAGACAAACTACACCTGAGGGCTACACTGACAGACACCCCACACCTGTGGGTGACTCTACTGACACCCAGCACCTGGAAGTGACCCAGACAGAGACATCATTCCTGGACTCCCACTGACAGACATCCCGCACCAGGGCGCGCCTCTGATTTACACCGCGTGTCTCGGGGATACATTTTCAAACACCTAGCACCTGGGTATGACTGTCACACAGCCCACACCTCGGTGCTACACTGACAGGCACCCTGCACATAGGTTCAACCCCCACAGACAGTCTGAAACTCAGCGTGACCCTGACAGACACCTCGTACCTGGGCACACATGACAGTCACCCTGAACCTGGAGACTACCCTGATAGATACCCTACAACTGGGGAAAACCCTGACAGACATCCAACACCTAGACACAACCCTGACAGACACCCCTTGCCTGGGTGTCCCTGAAAGATTCCCTGTGCCAGGGGAAATCCAGACAGACACAGCAAACTAGAGTGGGCGAACCTGACAGACACTGCATACCTGGTTGCCTTGCAGGGGTGGGACCCTTTTCAAGCATCAAGTTGGCTGAGTCCATGTTCAAGCCTCCTGGGGTGGGACCCAGGTTAAAGCCTCACAAAACCCGGGTACAAGCTTCATGGCGAATGAACCCGGGATCCAGATTATGCGGGCAATACCTGTGTTCAAGCCTTTCAGGGGCTGGATACTTGTACAAGCATCGAGGTCTCATTGCTTGGGTTTAAGCCTGGTGGGTGCAGGAGCCAGTTTCAAGCCTCAGGGGGGCGGGTATTTGTTCAAGCCTCAGGGGCAGGACCTGGGTTCTAGCCTCATATGGGGAGTGCCCAGGTACAAGCCCCTTGGGGACAGAATGGTATAAGACTAGCAAGGGCAGGACCCAGGTTCAAGCATTGAGGGGTCAAGGCTCAGGTTTAAGCTTCAAGGGGGCAATCCCAGGTTCAAGCCTAGCTGGGGCAGGACCTTTGTTCAAGCATTGAGGGAGTGGGACCTGGTTCAAACACCCCTGGGGGGTGACCCAAGTTCAAGCCTAATGGGGGCGGGGCCTGGCTTCAAGCCTCAAGGGGTTGTGACCTGGGATCAAGCTTCTTCAAGGGGGTGGGACCTGGATTCAAGCTTCAAGGGACATGAGTTCAAGCCTTGCAGGAAACAGGACCCCTCAAGGGTCCCAGGAACCCATCATAGAATCTGGAGGCAAGTCACAGGGCCAGAGTCCACTGACTTTTTCCCACTCCATTGGCATTAGCAGTAAACCCTGTGTTGAGAAGCCAGCTAGACTAAGGTCTGGGCCTAACATACCCATCAGAAGAATTTGAAGTAGAAACACATGGGGCCAGTGGCCATAAGGAGACATCCTCTAATTGGTAGAGAGTTGGCCTAGGTAGCAAGCTTAGCACTCCAATTATCCAGTAACCATACAGGTGAAGAAATAAAGTTTGAAGGATGTCTGCATCTACCTAAGTGCCCTCCAATCTTTTGGGGTGTCTCAAGTGGCTGTCCTACCTGAGAGGTACCTGACCTTCACTGGCATTCAGGAAGGGCTTCCTCTTCCTGCAGAGATGAGAGCTGAGCTGAGCCTTAAAGGGCAACCAGGTGGCCTGAGGGAACTTGATGGAAGGTGTAGTGGTGCACTGGTGCATCTCCTTTCTCTCAGTCTACTCTCCCTTTCTCACTCCCTCTATGTTTCCCTCTAACTAAAGAATGATGGGGCCAAGTAGTGGTGCCCTGCTTGGGCGCATATGTTACAGTGAGCAAGGACCCAGGTTCTAGCCCCTGGTCCCCACTTTCAGGGGTAAAGCTTCACAAGTGGAGAAGCATGGCTGCAGGTATCTATCTCCTCTATTTCCCCATTGGCTCTAAATTTCTACCTGCTTCTATCCAATAAATATAATTTAAATATACATATTTATACATTTAAAAAGACGAATAGAGCTGGAGGGATAGCCTAATGGCTGAGTTGCTGAGTATATTAACTTAGGAAAATTATGTTTGTGTTACTAAAGGCTAAAAGCACTGCATAGAAAACAGTGCCTATGGGTGTGCAAAGTAGCTCACCTGGCGGGGGGGCCGGTGTTGTGGCCCCTCTGAAGCACATGCATTACAGAGTCCAAGGACTCAGGTTCAAGCCTCCTGGGTTCAAGCCTACTGGGGGCAGGAACTGGATTCAACCAAGCGGGGGCATCATCTGGCTTTAGTGCTAGTGTGGACTGGACCATTCACCAATCCTTTGAGTGGCAGGACCCAAGTTCAAGCCTTGTGGGGGCAGGACCAAGGTCAAGGCTCAAGGACTGAACCATGGTCAAGCCTTTGAGTGTGCAGGATACAAGTTCAAGCCTTGTGGAGGCGGCACCCAGGATCTAGCCTCAAGGGACCAGGGTGCAGCCTAGTGGGAAGTGGGGGCCACTCCCAGACCCAGAAACCGCTCAGGGGACACAGAGGCTAATCATGGAACCCAGGGACTACTGGCTTTACCACACTCCATTTGCATTAGCAGTACAAGCTGTGGCCAGAAGCCAGCTAGACTAAAGCCTGTGCCTAACACTGCCACCTGTGGAATTTGTAGTGGAAACACCTGTGGCCAGAGGCCAAAAGGAGTCATCCTCTCATTGGCAGAGAGTTGGCCTAGCTAGTGAGCTAGCGCTTCAAATATCCAGCAACAATACAGGTCAAGAAGTAAGGTTTAAAGAATGCCTGCATCCACCTAAGAGCCCTCCAGACATTTGGAGTGTCTCAGGTGGCTGCCCTGCCTGAGAGGTAACTGACCTGGAGTGGCAAGAAGAGGAAGGGCTTCCTCATCGTGCAGGAGAGGACAGTTGAGGTGAGCCTTAAAGAGCAGCTGGGTAGTCGGGGGAAACTCGACTTGAGGTGGAGCTGTGCAGTGTTGCAACTCCTTTATGTCTGTCTGTCTACTATGCCTTTCTCACTTCCTCCATGTTTCCCACTAAACTAAAGAATAATGGGGCCAGGTGGTGACACACCTGACTGGGCTCACATGTTACAGTGTGCAAAGACCCACTTTCGAGTCCCTGGTCCCAACCTGCAGGGGGAAAGCTTCACGAGTCATGAAGCAGGGCTGCAGGGGTCTCTCTTTTCTGTCTCCCTATTCCCTGTCAGTTACTACCTACCAATAAATAAATATAATTAAAAATATAGATATATTTTTAAAAAGGAATAGAGCTGGAGAGATAGCACCATGGCTAAGTTTCTGAGTGCATTATTTTAGCAACATTATGTTCGTGTTATTAAAGGCAAAAAGAACTACATAGAAAAAAAGTTACTAGGGGTGAGCAAAGTAGCTCTCTTGAGGAGGCCCCAGTGTTGGTGTACCTGGTGAAGCATATACACTACAGAGTGCAAGGACTCATGTTCAAGCCTCCTGGGTTCCATCCTAGAGGACGTATGGCCCAGATTCAAGCCTAGCAGGGCTGGGACTGTGTTTCAAGCCTGAGGGATGGGGACTGGGACCCATATTCAAGTATTAAGGGGGCGGGCCCTGAGTTCAAGCCTCTGGTGGGGGCAGTACCCAGGTTTAAGCCTCATGGGGCAGGGCATTAATTCAACCCTCACGTGGACCCAGGTTCAAGCCTGAGCGGACGGGACAGGAGTTCAAGCCTCCCAGGTGCAGAACCGGGTTCAAGACTCACTGGGGCTTGACTTGTGTTCAAGCCCTGCAGGGGCAGGAACCTTGTTCAAGCATTGAGTGGGCTGATTCTGGGTTCAAGCCTGTTGGGGTGGGACCCAGGTTAAAGATTCACAAAACCCGGGTTCAAGCTTCATGTGGACGGCACCCAGGATCCAGATTGTGGGGCATTACCTGGTTTCAAGCATTTTAGGGGCTGGATCTTTGTTCAAGCATGGAGGGCACATCACTTGGGTTCAAGCCTGGCAACTGGAGGAGCCAGTTTCAAGCCTCAGGGGAAAAGGGCCTTTGTTCAAGCCTCGGGGGCAGGACCTGGGTTCAAGCCTCATATGGGCAGTGCCTGGGTACAATCCCCTTGGGGCAAAACCCGGGTACAAGACTAGCAAATCAGGGCACATGTTCAAGCCTTGAGGGGGGAGACCCTTGTTCAAGCATTGGGGGCCAATGCTTGGGTTTAAGCATCAAGTGGGCAATCCCTGGTTCAAACCTAGCTGGGGCAGGACCTTTGTTCAAGAATTGAGGGAGCAGGCCTGGTTCAAACATCCCAGGAGTCTGTACCAGGTTCAAGCCTCAAGGGGTTGGGACCCGGGTTCAAGCTTCTTCAAGGGGATGGAACCTGGATTCAAGCTTCAAGGGACATGGGTTCAAGCCTCGTGGCAAGCGGGGACCCCTCAAGGTACCCACGAACCCATCATGGGACCCAGAGGAAAGTCACAGGGCCCAGAGTCCACTGACATTACCCCACTCTATTGGCATTAGCAGTAAACCCTGTGTCCAGAAGCCAGCTAGACTAAGGCCTGGGCCTAACACACCCATCAGTGGAATTTGAAGTAGAAACACCTTTGGCCAGTGGCCATAAGGAGTCATCCTCTAATTGGTAGAGAGTTGGCCTAGGTAGCAAGCTTAGCACTCCGATTATCCAGTACCATACAGGTCAAGAAATAAAGTTTGAAGGGTGTCTGCATCTGCCTAAGTGCCCTCCAATATTGTGGGGTGTCTCAGGTGGCTGCCCTACCTGAGAGGTACCTGACCTTCACTGGCATTCAGGAAGGGCTTCCTCTTCCTGCAGGAGATGAGAGCTGAGCTGAGCCTTTAAGTGCATTGGGTGGCCTGGGAGAACTTGATGGAAGGTTTAGTTGTGCAGTGTTGCATCTCCTTCCTGTCTGTCTGTCTACTCTTCCTTTCTCACTCCCTCCATTTTTCCCGCTAAACTTAAGAATGATGGGGTCAAGTGGTGGTGCACCTGCTTGGCCACACATGTTATAGTGAGCAAGGACCCAGTTTTTAGCCCATGGTCCCCACCTTCAGGGGGAATGCTTCACAAGTGGTGCAGCATGGCTGCAGGTGTCTATCTCCTCTATTTCTCCATTGCCTCTAAATTTCTGCCTGCTTCTAACAATAAATAAATATAATTTAAATATACATATTTATACATTTAAAAAGAGGAATAGAGCTGGAGAAATAGCATAATGGCTGAGTTGATGAGTATATAAACTTAGCAAAATTATGTTTGTGTTATTAAAGGCTAAAAGAACTGCATAGAACAAAGTGCCTAGGGGTATGCAAAGTAGCTCACTTGAGAGGGGGTCAGTGTTGTTGTTATCTGCTAAAGCACATACATTACAGAGTGCAAGGATTCATGTTCAAGCCTCCCGAGTTCAAGCCTCCAGGGTGCAGACCTAGATTCAACCATAGTGGGGGCAAGACCTGGGTTCAGTGCAAGTGGGGACTGGACCATTGATCAAGCCTTTGAGTGTGCAGGACACAAGTTGAAGCTTTCTGGGGGGCGGGACCCAGGTTCAAGGCTCAAGGGATCAGGGTAGAGCCTCGCGGGAAGCGGGGGCCTCTCACGGACCCAGAAACCGCTCAGGGGACACTGAGGCTGATCATGGAACCCAGGGACAACTGGCTTTACCACACTCCATTTGCATTAGCAGTACAAGCTTTGGCCAGAAGCCAGCTAGCCTAAGGCCAGTGCCTAACACCCCCACCTATGGAATTTGTAGTGGAAACACCTGTGGCCAGAGGCCAAAAGGAGTCATCCTCTCATTGGTAGACAGTTGGCTTAACTAGCGAGCTAGTGCTTCAAATATCCAGCCACCATACAGGTCGAGAAGTAAGGTTTCAAGAATGCCTGCATCCACCTAAGAGCCCTCTAGACATTTGGGGTGTCTCAATGGCTGCCCTGCATGAGAGGTACCTGACCTGGAATGGCAAGAAGAGGAAGGGTTTCCTCTTCCTGTAGGAGAGGACTATTGAGGTGTGCCTTAAAGAGCAGCTGGGAGGCACGGGGAAAGTTGATGAGAGGTGGAGCAGTGCAGTGTTGCAACTCCTTTCTGTCTACTATGCCTTTCTCACTCCCTCCATGTTTTCCTCTAAAGTAAAGAATAAAGGGATCATGTGGTGACACACCTGACTGGGCTCACATGTTACAGTGTGCAAAGACCCACTTTCGAGCCCCTGGTCCTGCAGGGGGAAAGCTTCACGAGTGGTGAAGCAGGGCTACAGGGGTCTCTCTCTTCTATCTCCCTATACCATGTCAATTACTACCTACCAATAAATAAATATAATTTAAAAATACAGATATATTTTTAAAAAAGGAATAGAGCTGGAGAGAGAGCACAATGGCTAAGTTGCTGAGTGCATTATTTTAGCAAAATTATGTTTGTTTTTTTAAGGCAAAAATAACTACATAGAAAAAAAGTTACTAGGGGTTGAGGAGGGCCTGGTGTTGGTGTACTTGGTGAAGCATATACACTACAGAGTGCAAGGACTCAGTTTCAAGCCTCCCGGGTTCCATCCTAGTGGAGGTAGGGCCCAGATTTAAGCCTAGCAGGACTGGGACAGTTTTTTAAGCCTAGGGGATAGGGGTGCAGGACCCATGTTCAATCCTCAAGGGGGCGGGACCTGAGTTCAAGCCTCTGGTGGGGGCAGTACCCAGGTTTAAGCCTCATGGGGCAGGGCATTAATTCAAGCCTCACGTGGGCAGGACCCAGGTTCAAGCCTGAGGGGACAGGACAGGAGTTCAAGCCTCCCAGGTGTGGACCCGGGTTCATGACTCGTTGGGGCTTGACTTATGTTCAAACATTGCTGGGGTGGGACCCTTGTTCAAGCATCGAGTGGGCTGATTCCGGGTTCAAGCCTCTTGGGGTGGGACCAGGTTAAAGCCTCACAAAACCCAGGTTCAAGCTTCATGGGTACGGTACCCGGGATCCAGATTGTGGGGCATTACCTGGGTTCAAGCCTTTCAGGGTCTGGATACTTGTTCAAGCATGGAGGGCACACTGCTTGGGTTCAAGCCTGGTGATTGCAGGAGACAGTTTCAAGCCTCAGGGCGGGCAGGGCCTTTCTTAAACCATCAGGGGCAGGACCTGGGTTTGAGCATCATATGGGCAGTGCCAGCGTACAAGCCCTGAGGGGGCAGAACCCAGGTACAATATTAGCAAAGTCAGGACCCAGGTTTAAGCCCCAAGGGGGTGAGACCCTTGTTCAAGCTTTGAGGGGCCAAGGCTCGCATTTAAGCTTCACGGGGTCAATCCCTGGTTCAAGCCTAGCAAAGGCAGGACCTTTGTTCAAGAATTGAGGGGGCAGGCCCTGGTTCCAACATCCAAGGGGTGGTGACCCAGGTTCAAGCCTCATGGTAATGGAGCCTGGGTTCAAGCCCCAAAGTGTTGTGACCTGGGTTCAAGCTTCTTCGAGGGGGCGGGACCTGGATTCAAGCACAAGGGACATGGGTTCAAGCCTTGCAAGTAGCAGGATCCCCTCAAGGGACCCAGGAACCCATCATGGGACCTGGAGGAAAGTCACAGGGCCCTGAGTCCACTGACTTTTCCCCACTCTATTGGCATTAGCAGTAAACCCTTTGTACAGAAGCCAGCTAGACAAAGGCCTGGGCCTAACACACCCATCAGTGGAACTGGAAGTAGAAACACCTGTGGCCAGTGTCCAAAAGGAGTCATCCTCTAATTGGTAGATAGATGGCCTAGGTAGGAAGCTTAGCACTCCAATTATCCAGTAACCATACAGGTCAAGAAATAAAGTTTGAAGGATGCCTGTATCTACCTAAGTACCTTCCAATCTTTTGGGGTGTCTCAGGTGGCTGCCCTACCTGAGAGGTACCCGACCTTCACTGGCAGTCAGAAAGGGCTTCCTCTTCCTGCAGGAGATGAAAGCTGAGCTGAGCCTTAAAGTGCAACCGGCTGGCCTGGGGGAACCTGATGGAAGGTGTAGTGGTGCAGTGGTGCATCTCCTTCCTGTCTGTCTACTCTCTCTTTCACACTCCCTCCATGGTACCCTCTAAACTAAAGAATGATGGAGCCAAGTGGTGGTGCCCCTGCTTGGCCGCACATATTACAGTGAGCAAGGACCCAGGTTCTAGCCCATGTTCCCCACCTTCATGGGGAAAGCTTCACAAGTAGTGCATCATGGCTGCAGGTGTCTATCTCTTATATTTCCCCATTGGTGTTTATCAGCGGCAGGAGTATGGTGTCTGTCAGGGTCACGTTCTAGAGTGGGGTACCTATCAGGGTTTCTTCCACGTGTGTGGTGTCGGTCACGTTAGCACCCAGATATGAGGTGTCTGTCAGGCGCTCCCAGGTGTGGAGAGTCTTTTAGGGTCACCCACAGGTTTCAGGTTTCTGTCATGGACACCCACTTGCGTAGGGTGTCTTTCAGGGGCACCCAGGAACAGGGTGTCTGTCGCTGTCACGCCTAGGTGTGGGGTGTCTCTCAGTGTCCCCTACAGGTACACGGTTCTGTCGGGCACACAGGTGCGGGGTGTCTGTGGGGTAGCTCTCAGGTGCGGGATGTCTGTCAGGGTAACCCCAGGTTTGCAGTGTCTGTCAGGGGAACCTAGGTGCGGGGTGTCTGTCAGGGTATCCCCGAGGCCAGGTTTCCTGTCAGGGGCACCCAGGCATGTGTTGTCTCTCAGGATTGCACCCAGGTGCAAGATGTCTGTCATGGTCACCCCACCCCCAGTTCTGGGTGTCTGTCAGAGGCACCCAGGTGTTGGTGTCTGTTAGGTCACCTTCGGGTCTGGGGTGCCTGTGAGGGTTACCCCAGTTCCTTGGTGTCTGTTTTGGGCGCCCTAGTGTGGGGTGAGTGTCAGGGACAAGCCTAAGTGTGTGGTATCTCTCAATCAGCGTTGCTTTCAGGTAAAGGGTGTCTGTCTTTCAGGGTAGCCACCAGGTGAGGGTTGTCTGATCAGTGCACTGAAGTGCTAGGTGTCAGGGTAGCCCCCACATGCCTGGTGTCTGTCGGGGCATCCCCCAGGCGTGGGTTGCATGTCAGGGTATCCCCGAGGCATAGGTTGTCTACTGGGGCTTACCTGGCGCGGGTTGTCTATCAGGGTTCGGCAAAGGTGAGGTGTGTCCCCCCCATTCGGGGAGTCTGTCAGGAGTGACCAGCTGCTGGGTGTCTGTAGGGTCATCCTCAGTTGTGTGGTGTCTCTCAGGGTAGCCCCCATGTGGTTGTCTGTCAGAGTAGAGTCCAGGTGTGGGAGGTGTATCAGGGGGTCTCAAGTGTGGGGTGTCTGTCAGGAGCACACAGAAACGGGGAGTCTATCAGTGTGCACACACGTGCAAGGTGTCTGTCAGGATCGCCACTGGGTGCGGGGTGTCTGTGAGGGTCACTTCCAGGCGCAATGTGTGTACCAAGGTAGCCCCAAGGTACACCTTAGGGGGTGACTGGTAGGGGCTCCTGGGAGCACTGACTGATTTCACCTCATGCAGGGGAGAAACAAACAAACAAAAAACAGTGCCTGTTGGAAGAGGCTGTTACAGCAGGGCACACCTAAGTGATTATTCCCCTCAGAGAGCTCAAAGAGACACCTACAGCACTGCCCTGCATCAGGCTATCTCACAGGCTTTTGCAGCACCATTCACTCCCAGCATTCACTTCTCAGTCTACAGCAATGAATGCAGAGCTCATAGAACAGGGAATGAATCTTGGCTTCTTTTTTTACCAGGAAGAAAGAACAGCAGGTTGTCAATGAGTTTCAAAGTGGTAAGGGATGAGTGGCACATGTTGTCACTGTCTGCACTTTGAGATTCTGCAAGCTCTGTAGTGACTGTTCTCTAGACTTGGGAGAAATGACTGACTGCACCCAATGCGGGTCACAAGAAAACAGTTTCTGGTGAAATAGACTGGTACATCGCCCTGATTAGATAGTTACCTCAGAGAGCTCAAGGAGACATTAAGAGCATTGTCCTGTGACACGCTTTCTCACCCTTTGCAGGACTCTTCACTTGCAGCTTTCAAAATCACGCCTCTGTAGAAGTGAACGCAGGGCTCACTGAACAGGGTTTGAATCTTGGCTTCCTCTTTTGCAGCAAGAATGAACAGAACATTCTCCCCAATGAGTTGTGAAGTTGTAACGTGTGGAGCACCTACCTTGGCACTGACTGCACTTTGAAAATTCTCCAAAGTCCATAGTGACTGCTTTTGAGAAGATAGGAGAAATGACTGTTTCTTTCACCTTTGCTGGTAAGAAAAACAAGCAGTGTCTGTTGGAAGAGTCTGTTACAGCATGGAACATCTCACTCACTGATTGAGTTCCTCTCAGAGAGCTCAAAGACACATCAAGAACACTATCCTGTAGCAGGCTTGATCATGCTTTTGCAGCACTAGTCATTCCTAGCATTCAATTTGCAGTCTACGGAAATGAATGCAGGGTTCATAGAACAGGGAATGAATCTTAGCTTTTCTTCACCAGGAAGAAAGGACAGCAGGTTCTCAATGAGTTTCCAAGTGGTAGTGAGTGGCACAGTTTTTCACTGTCCACACTTTGAGATTCTCCAAGCTCTGTATTGACTGTTTTGTAGACTATGGGGGAAATGACTGATTGCGCCCAATGCAGCTCACAAGAAAACGGTTTCTGGTGAAATAGACTGGTACACATGGGAACATCTCCCTAATTCACCCCCGGTTGACCCCCGGTTAGGGGTGTGTGTTGGGGTATCCTCCATGTACTGGATGTCTGCCAGGGGCACTCAGGAATGGGGTGTCTCTCTCAGGGTCACCCCTAGTAGTCATGTGTTGCACCCTGGGTGGGGTGTTTGTCAGGGTCACCCCCAAGCACTGATTGTCAGTGCATTCAGGCGTGGGTGTCTGTCAGGGTCGTCAGGGTCACCACTAGGCGCGGGCTGTCTGTCACAGGCAGGAAGGTGCAGGGTGTCTGTATAGTCACCCCCAGGTGGGGGTGTCTGTCAGGGGCACCCAGGTGCGGTTTGTCTGTCAGGGTCTCTTCCAGGTGCGGGGTATCTGTCAGGGTCGCTTAGATGTGCGGGATGTCACTCATGGTAGCCCCCAGGTGGAGGATGTCTGGCAGGACAACCAGGTATGCAGTGCTTGTCAGGTTTCCCCCCACACACACAGTTTGTGGTGTCTTGAATGGTGTCCCCTGGCAGAAGGTGTTTTCCAGGCATGTCCAGGCATGGAGGGGTCTGTCAGGGTTGTGCCTAGGTGCTGGGTGTCTGTCAGGGTCGTCCCCAGGTGCAGGGTAATCTATTAGGGTAGTCTCCAGGTTCAGGGTGACTTTCATGTGCGCCCAGGGACGGGGTGTCTGTCAGGGTCATGCTGAGGTGCGGGCTTTCTGTGGGGGTCGAACCCAGGTGTGCAGGGAGTCTGTCAGGGTAGCATCCAAGTGTGGGCTGTCTGTCAGGGTCAAACCCAGGTGCAGGGTGTCTGTCACATTATCCCCGAGGCACGCGGTGTAAGTTCGAGGTGTGCCCTGATGCGGGATGTCTGTCAGGGAGTGACCCAGGAGTGATGTCTCTGTCTGGTTCACTCCCAGGTGCTGGGTGTCTGTCAGGGTAGGCCCCAGGTGCAGGGTGTCTGTCATGTGCGCACAAGTGCGGGGCGTCTGTCAGGGTTATGTTGAGGTGCAAGTTGTCTGTGCGGTGTGAAACCAGGTGTGCAGTGTCTGTCGGGGGCTCCCAGGCACAGGTTGTGGCTCTGATTTGCACCCAGATGTGGGGTGTCCATCTGTGTCATACCCTGTTCTTGGTGTCTGTCAGGGGTGACCAGGTGCTGGTTGTCAGTAGGACCTCCCTAAAGTGAAGGATGTCTGTCAGTGTAGCCCCCAGGTGTGGTGTGTCTGTCAGTGGTGCCCAGGTGCCGGGGTGTCTTTAGGGTCACACCCAGGTGTGGGGTGTCTGTCAGGGTAGTGTCCAGGTTTGGGGTGTCTGTCAAGGTGTTAGTCAGGAGCAGGAGTATGGTTTCTGTCAGGGTCACGTCCTGGAGTGGGGTACCTATCAGGGTTGTTCCACGAGCGTGGTGTCTGTCATGTTAGCACCCAGATGCGAGGAGTCTGTCATGCGCTCCCAGGTGTGGAGTGTCTTTTAGGGTCTCCCACAGGTTTCAGGTTTCTGTCATGGACACCCACTTGCGTAGGGTGTCTTTCAGGGGCACCCAGGAACAGGTGACTGTCGGTATTGTGCCTAGGTGTGGGGTGTCTCTCAGTGTCCCCTCCAGGTACAGGGTTTCTATCAGTGGCGCACAGGTGCGGGGTGTCTGTGGGGTAGTCTCAGGTGCGGGATGTCTGTCAAGGTAGCCCCTAGGTTTGCAGTGTCTGTCAGAGGAATCTAGGTGCGGGATGTCTGTCAGGGTATCCCCGAGGCCAGGTTTCCTGTCAGGGGCACCCAGGCATGTGTTGTCTCTCAGGATTGCACCCAGGTGCAAGATGTCTGTCATGGTCACCCCACCCCCAGTTCAGGGTGTCTGTCAGTGGCACCCATGTATTGGTGTCTGTAGGGTCGCCTCGGGTCTGGGGTGCCTGTCGGTGTTACCCCAGTTCCTTAGTGTCTGTTTGGGGCGCCCTAGTGTGGGGTGTCAGTCAGGGTCAAGCCTAGGTGTGTGGTATCTATCTATCACGGTTTCTTTAAGGTGAAGTTTGTCTCTCAGTTGTAGCCCCCAGGCTAGGGTTGTCTGTTGGGTATGCTGAAGTGCTAGGTGTCAGGCAAGCCCCCACATGCTTGGTGTCTGTCTGGGCATGCCCCAGGTGCTGGGTGCCTGACAGGGTATCCCCAAGGCACAGGTTGTCTATCACGGGTGCCCAGGCGCAGGTTGTCTATCTGGGTTCCCGAAAGGTGAGGTGTGTGTCCCCATTCAGGGAGTCTGTCTGTTTCTTTCACCTTTGTGGGTAAGAAAAACAAGCAGTATCTGTTGGAAGAGTCTGTTACAGCATGGAACATCTTGCTGATTGAGTTCCTCTCAGAGAGCTCAAAGACACATCAAGAACACTATCCTGTAGCAGGCTTGATCACACTTTTGCAGCACTATTCATTCCTAGCATTCAATTGGCAGTCTACGGAAATTAATGCAGTCAGTGCAGTCAGGCATGGGGTGTCTATCAGGGTCACCACTAGAGGCAGGTTGTCAGTTTCGGGCAGGCAGGAGTAGGGTGTCTGTATAGTCACCCCCATTTGGCAGTGTCTGTCAGGGGCACCCAGGTGCGGGTTGTCTATCAGGGTCTCATCCAGGTGCGCTTATCTGTCAATGTCGCTTCCATGTGCGGGTTGTCTGTCATGGTATTCCCCAGGTGTTGGGTGTCTGGTGGGCCACCCGGTATGCAGTGTTTGTCAGGTTCACGCCCCCAGTTTGGGGTGTCTTGTCTGGGTGTTCCCAGGCAGAGGGTGTCTTTCAGGGATGCCCAGGCATTGGGTGTCTTTCAGGAGTGTGCCTAGGTGATGGTTGTCTGCCAGGGTCTTCCCCAGGTTCAGGGTAATCTATCAGGGTAGTCTCCAGGTTCAAGGTGACTGTCCTGTCGCCCAGGTATGGGGTGTCTCTCAGGGTCATGCTGAGGTACGGGCTCTCTGTGGGGGTCGAACTCAGGTGTGCGGGTAGCCTTACATGGTAGCAACCAAGTGTGAGCTGTCTGTCAGTGTCGCGCCCAGGTGCTGGGTGTCTATCACGTAATCCCCGAGGCTCACGGTGTAAATCAGGTACGCGCACTGGTGCGGGATGTCTGTCAGGGAGTGACCCAGGAGTGATGTCTCTGTCTGGATCACTCCCAGGTGCAGGGTGTCTCTCAGGGTAGTCCCCGGTGCAGGGTGTCTGTCATGTGCTCACAAGTGCAAGGTGTCTGTCAGGGTTATGTTGAGGTGCGAGTTGTCTGTGCGATTTGAAACCATGTGCACGGTGTCTGTTGGGGGCTCCCATGCACAGTTTGTGGCTAAGAGTTGCACCCAGATGTGGGGTGTCTGTCTGGGTCATATCCTGTTCTCGGTGTCTGTCAGGGGTGACCAGGTGCTGGGTGTCAGTAGGATCGCCCTAAAGTGAAGGCTGTCTGTCATTGTAGCCCCGAGATATGGTGTGTCTTTCAGTGGTACCCAGGTGATGGGGTGTCTTTAGGGTCGCACCCAGGTGTGGGGTGTCTGTCAGGGTAGAGTCCAGGTTTGGGTGTCTGTCAAGGTGTCCAGCAGTTACACAGTGTTTGTCAGGGGCAGGAGTATGGTGTCTGTCAGGGTCACATCCGGGAGTGTGGTACCTATCAGGGTGGCTTCCACATGCATGATGTCTGTCAGGTTAGCTCCCAGATGCGAGGTGTCTGTCATGCGCTCCCAGCTGTGGAGTGTCTTTTAGGGTCGCCCACAGGTTTCAGGTTTCTGTCATGGACACCCGCTTGCATAGGTTATCTTTCAGGGACACCCAGGAACTGGGTGTCTGTTGGTGTTTTGCCTAGGTTTGGGGTGTCTCTCAGTGTCCCCTCCAGGTACAGGGTGTCTGTCAGGGGCACACAGGTGCAGGGTGTGTGTGGGGTAGCCCTCAGGTGCGGGATGTCTGTCAAGGTAGCCCCCAGGTTTGCAGTGTCTGTCAGGGGAACCTAGGTGCTGGGTGTCTGTCAGGGTATCCCCGATGCCATGTTGCCTGTCAGGGGCACCCAGGCATGCGTTGTCTCTCAGGATTGCACCCAGGTGCAAGATGACTCTCAGGGTCACCCCACCTCCAGTCTTGGTGTCTGTTAGTGGCACCCAGGGCTGGTGTCTGTAGGGTTGCCCTCAGGTCTGGGGGCCCTGTCAGGTTTACCCCAGTTCCTTGGTGTCTGTTTGGGGCACTCTAGTGTGGGGTGTCAGTCAGGATCAAACTTATGTGCATGGTATCTATCTATCAGGGTTGCTTTCCGGTACAGGGTGTCTGTCAGGGTAGACCCAGGCGAGGGTTGTCTGTTAGGTGCGCTGAAGTGCTAGGTGTCAGGGTAGCCCCCACATGCCTGGTGTTTGTCTGTGAATCCCCCAGGCGCGGGTTGCCTGTCAGCATATCCCCGAGGCATAGGTTGTCTATCAGGTGTGCCCAGGCCTGGGTTGTCTATCAGGGTTCCGCAATGATGAGGTATGTTGCCCCCATTCGGGGAGTCTGTCAGGGGTGATTAGCTGCTGCGTGTCTGTAGGGTCATCCTCAGTTGCGTGGTGTCTCTCAGGGTAGCCCACATTTTCGTTGTGTCTCTCAGAGTAGTGTAAATGTGCAGGATGTGTATCAGGGGGTCTCAAGTGCGGAGTGTGTCAGGAGCACACAGGATCAGGGAGTCTATCAGTGTGTGCGCAGGTGTGAGGTGTCTGTCAGGA
Organism: Erinaceus europaeus; assembly: GCF_950295315.1. Lineage (NCBI taxonomy): Eukaryota > Metazoa > Chordata > Mammalia > Eulipotyphla > Erinaceidae > Erinaceus > Erinaceus europaeus. The sequence continues at coordinate 33,587,422 of NC_080167.1, forward strand.
TTGCCACCGGGTGCGGGGTGTCTGTGAGGGTCACTTCCAGGCACAATGTGTGTACCAAGGTAGCCCCAAGATGTGGGGTGACTGGTTGGGCTCCCAGAAGCATTGACTGATTTTACCTCATGCGGGTAAGAAAAAAACAAAACAAAAAACAGTGTTTGTTGGAAGAGGCTGTTACAACAGGGCACACCTAAGTGATTATTTCCCTCAGAGAGCTCAAATAGACACCTACAGCACTGCCCTGCATCAGGCTATCTCACAGGCTTTTGCAGCACCATTCACTCCCAGCATTCACTTCTCAGTCTACAGCAATGAATACAGAGCTCATAGAACAGGGAATGAATCTTGGCTTCTTTTTTACGAGGAAGAAAGAACAGCAGGTTGTCAATGAGTTTCAAAGTGGAAACGGATGAGTGGCACATGTTGTCACTATCTGCACTTTGAGATTCTGCAAGCTCTGTAGTGACTGTTCTCTAGACTATGGGAGAAATGACTGACTGCACCCAATGAGGGTCACAAGAAAATCGTTTCTGGTGAAATAGACTAGTACATCACCCTGATTAGTCAGTTACCTCAGAGAACTCAAGGAGATACTAAGAGCATTGTCCTGTGACACGCTTTCTCACCCTTTGCAGGACTCTTCACTTGCAGCTTTCAAAATCACACCTCTGCAGAAGTGAACGCAGGGCTCACTGAACAGGGTTTGAATCTTGACTTCCTCTTTTGCAGCAAGAAAGAACAGAACATTCTCCCCAATGAGTTGTGAAGTTGTAACGTGTGGTGCACCTTGGCTCTGACTGCATTTTGAAGATTCTCCAAGGTCCATAGTGACTGCTTTTGAGAAGATAGGAGAAATGACTGTTTCTTTCACCTTTGCTGGTAAGAAAAACAAGCAGTGTCTGTTGGAAGAGTCTGTTACAGCATGGAACATCTCACTGATTGAGTTCCTCTCAGAGAGCTCAAAGACACATCAAGAACACTAACCTGTAGCAGGCTTGATCACACTTTTGCAGCACTATTCATTCCTAGCATTCAATTTGCAGTCTACAAAAATGAATGCAGGGTTCATAGAACAGGGAATGAATCTTAGCTTCTTCTTCACCAGGAAGAACGGACAGCAGGTTCTCAATGAGTTTCCAAGTGGTAATGAGTGGCACAGTTTTTCACTGTCCATACTTTGAGATTCTCCAAGCTCTGTAGTGACTGTTTTCTAGACTATGAGGGAAATGACTGACTGCACTTAATGCGGGTCACAAGCAAATGGTTTCTGGTGAAATAGACTGGTAAACCTGGGAACATCTCCCTGACTCATCCCCGTTTCCCCCCTGGTTACGGGTGTGTTTTCGGGTATCCTCCATGTACTTCTGTGTCTGTCAGGGGCTCAGGCGTGGGGTGTATGTCCAGGTCACCCCCAGGAGTGCAGTGTCTGTCAGTGTTGCGTCCTGTTTGGGGTGTTGTCAGGGTCACCCCCTGGCACTGATTGTCAGTGCTATCAGGGATGGGGTGTCTTTCTGGGTCACCACTATGGGCAGGGTGTCTGTCAGGGGCGTGCAAGTGCAGGGTGACTGTAAGGGGTACCCAGGTGCGGGTTGTCTGTCAGGGTCTCATCTAGGTGCGGGGTATCTGTCAGGGTCGTTTCCAAGTGCAGGGTGTCTGTCATGGTTGCCCCCGGTGTGGGGTGTCTGTCAGGGGCTGCCAGGTATGCAGGGTCTCTCATTTTCACCACCCGCCTGTTTTGGGTGTCTGTCTCAGAGTCCCCTGGAACAGGGTGTCTTTCAGTGACACCCAGTCATGGGGTGTCTGTCAGGGTTCTGTCTAGGTGCTGGGTGTCTGTCACGGTTGTCCCCTGGTGCAGGGTATCTATCAGGGTAGTCTCCAGGTTCAGGATGACTACATGGGGGCCCATGTATGGGGTGTTGTCAGGGTCACACTCAGGTGCAGGCTGTCTGTGGGGGTTGATCCCAGGTGTGCGGGCTGACTGTCAGTGTAGCACCCAGGTGTGGGCTGTCTGTCAGGGTCCCTGCACCCAGGTGCAGGTTGTCTGTCACGGTATCCCCAAGGTACGCACTGTAAGTCATGGGCACACCCTATGCGGGATGTCTGTCAGGTAGAGCCTAGGAATGATGTCTTTGTCTGGGTCACTCCCAGGTGCTGGGTGTCTGTCAGGGTAGTCCCCAAATGCAGGGTGTCTGTCATGTGCACACACATTTGGGGTGTCTTTCAGGGTTATGTTGAGGTGCGAGTTGTCTGTGTGGTTTGATCAAATGTGTTCAGTGCCTGTCAGGGACTCCGGGGCACAGGTTGTTGCTCAGAGTTGCACCTAGGTGTGGGGTGTCTGTCAGGGTCACACCCCGTTCTTGGTGTCTGTCATGGGCGACCTGGTGCTGGGTGTCAGTAGGGTTGCCCTCAGGTGCAGGGTGTCTGTCAGTGTAGTTCCCAAGTTTTAAGCCTCTCGGCACCCAAATCGAGCCCCACAGGACCTTGGTAGGAGCCTCGTAGTACCTAGATTGTAGTATCATGGGACCCAAATTGAGCCCTGGAGGACACGTGTTCAAGTCTCATGGGACCTGAGTTTGAGTTCTGTGGGAGGCTGCTATGAGCCTCTTGGGAGCCGAGATCGAGCCTCATGGGCCCATTGTTGAGACTTGGTACCCAAATTCAGATTCAGTGGACGTGTTTTCGAGTCTCACAGGACCCAGTTTCGAGTCTTGTGGTACCTGTGTTCGATCCCTGTGTGTCCCAGTTCGAGTATCTCTGGATCCCTGTTGAGCCTTGCATTACCTGAAATCGGGCCTTGGGGGTCCAGGGTCAAGTCTCGATTGACCTGAATTTAGACTCACAGGATGTGGGTTCAAGCCTCATGAGAACCAGGTTAGAAACTTGCAGGATCTAGGATCAAGCATCGTGGGTCCAAGGTGTGTGCTACATGGGACCAGGTTTCGAGGCTCTCGGCACCCAAATAGTTCCACGCAACCATGTTAGTAGCTTCAGGGTTTCTGTGGAATAGTATCGCGGGACCCAAATTTAGCCGTGGGTGACACAGGTTTGACCCTTGTGGGACCTGGTTTCAAGGCTGATGGGACCCTGGTTTGATCCTGGCAGGAGCCGGGGAGCAATTTCCTGGGCACCGAATTAAGACTCGCAAGACCCAAGAATGACCCTCATAGTAAACAGGTTATTGCTTCAGGGGAACAGGACTCGAGCCTCTCAGCAACAAAATTTAGCCCTTGGGGACCATGTTAAGAGCCTAGTGGGACCTGGGGAGTAGTATCGCGGGTCACGAATTGAGACTTGTGAGACACAGGTTCGTGCCTTGTGGGACCAAGATTGTGCCCAGGTGGACAAGGGTTGGACCCTTGTGGGACCTGGTCTCAAAGCATGCAGGACCATGGTTTGATCTTCGCAGGACTCCAGAGCAGTCTCGTGGGACCCGAATTGTGACTCGAGGGACCTGTGATCAAGCCTCGCGGGACCCACATTTGCGTTTCAAGGGATCAGTTTTTGAGGCTCTCAGCAACCAAATTGAGCCCCATGGGACCTTTTAGGAGCCTTATACAATCCAGGTTTGTGCTTCACAGGACCAGGTTTTGAGCCTCCTAGCACCCAAATTGAGCCCTGTGGGACCATGTTAGGAGCCTCACTGGACACTGGGAGTAGTATCATAGGAAATGAATTGACTCTCGTGCAACCTGGGTTCGATCCTCACGGGACCAGGTCTGAAGGCTGGCAGGACCCTGGTTTGATCCTGAAAGGATCTGGGGAGCAGTCTTGTGGTACCCGAATTGAGACTCGCAGGACACGGTTTGAACCTCACAGGACCCGGGATCGAGCCTCTCGGGTCTCAGTCTTGTGCTTCACGGGACCAGGATTCGAGCCTCTCCACCCAAATTGAGCCCTGGGGGAGAAGTTTTCAAAACTCTCAGGACCCGGTCTCGAGGATGGCAGGAAACTGATTGAATCCTGGCAGGACCCAGGGAACAGTCTCGTGGGACCCTAATTGAGACTCATGGGTCATGGAATTGAGCCTCCAAGCTCCCAGTTTTATGCTTCACAGGACCAGGGTTTGAGAATTTTGGCACCCATATTGAGCCCTGCGGGACCATGTTAGGAGCCTCGCAGACCCGGGGAGAAGTATCGCGAGACCCAAATTGAGCCCTGGGGGACACAGGTTGATTCCTGGCAGGACAAGTTCTCGAGGCTCACAGGACCCTGTTTCAATCCTGGCAGGACACGTGGGGCAGTCTCATGGAACCGTTTTGTGACTTGTGGGACCTGGGATCGAGCCTCGCAGGACCCAGGTTTGTGCTAATAGGGGCCAGGTTTTGAGGCACTCGGCTCCCAAACTGAGCCCCACAGGGCCTTTTAGGACCCTTGAGCGACCCAGGTTTATGCTTCACAGGACCAGGGTTCAAGAATCTCGGCAACCAAATTGAGTCCCGTGGGACCATGTAAGGAGCCTTGTGGCACACAAAGAGTAGTATCATGGAAAATGAATTGACACTCTCGGGAACCCAGTTCGAGTCTCACAGGACCTAGTTTCAAGGCAGGCGGGACTCTGTTTCAATCCTGGTAGCATCTTGGGAGCTGTCTCATGGGAACCAAATTGAGACTCTCATGGGAACCAAATTGAGACTCGCAGGACCCGAGAATGATCCTCGCAGTACCCAGGATTGCGTTTCATGGGAACAGGGTTCGAGCCTCTTGGCACCCAAATTGAGCCCCACAGGACCATGTTAGGAGCCTCGTGGGACTTGGGGAGTAGTATCGCAGGTCCTGAATTGAGACTCATGGGACCTGTGTTCAAGCCTCATGGAACACAGGTTCGGGCCTCATGGAACCCAAAATGAACCCTGGTTGACACGGGTTTGACCCTCATGGAACCTGGTCTCAAGAGTGGCAGAATCATGGTTCAATCCTGGCAGGACACCGGAGCAGTCTCATGGGACCCGAATTGAGACTCATGGGACCCGAGAATGAGCCTCCTGGTACCCAGGTTTGTGTTTCATGGGAACACGGTTCGAGCCTCTTGGCACCCAAATTGAGCACCACAGGACCATGTTAGGAGCCTCATGGGGCCTGGGGAACAGTATCATGGATCCTGAATTGAGACTCACGGGACCTGAGTTCAGGTTCATGACTCATGGAACATGGTATCAGGCTTCCTTTGACCCAAACTGAGCCCTGGTGTACACGGGTTCAACCCTTGCAGGACCTGGTATCGAGGCTGGCAGGACCATGGTTTGATCCTGGCAGGACCCCAGAGCAGTCTCCTGGGACCCATATTGAGACTTGAGGGACCCAGGATTGAGCCTTGCGGGACCCATGTTTGTGTTTCAGAGGACCAGGTTTCAAGCCTCCTAGCACCCAAATTGAGCCCTGTGGGACCATGTTAGGAGCTGCGCTGGACACTGGGAGTAGTATCATAGGAAATGAATTGACACTCGCGGGACCCATGTTCGAAACTCACAACAGGACGAGGTCTGAAGGCTGGCGGGACCCCAGGGAGCAGTCTTGTGGGACCCGAACTGAGACTCGCAGGACACGGTTCGAACCTTACAAGACCCGGAATCGAGACTTTGGGGTCTCAGTCTCGTGCTTCATGTGACCAGGATTCGAGCCTCTCTGCAATCAAATTGAGCCCCACAAGACCTTTTAGGAGCCTCACGGAACCCAGGTTCAAGCTTCACAGGAACAGGATTTGAGCCTCTCAGCATCCAAATTGCGTCCCATGGGACCATGTTAGGGGCCGAGTGGGACTTGGGGAAATAGTATTGCGGGACCTGAATTGACACTTGCTGGACCCAGATTTGAACTTCGCGAGACCCAAATTGTGACCTGGGGGAAACGGTTTCAAACCACACATGACCCGGTCTCAAGGATGGTGGGACACTGATTCAATCCTGGAAGGACCCAGGGAGCAGTTTCATAGGACCCTAATAGAGACTCATGGGACATGGGATAGAGCCTCCAAGCTCCCAGTTTTATGCTTCACAGGACCAGGGTTCGAGAATCTCGGCACCCATATTGAGCCCCGCAGGACCATGTTAGGAGCGTTATGGAACCCATGTTTGAGCTTCACAGGACCAGGGTTCGAGCCTCTCAGCAAACTAATTGAGCTCCACAGGAACATGTTAGGGGTTGAGTGGGACTTCGGGAGTAGTATCGCAGGACCTGAATTGACACTTGCGGGACCCAGGTTTGAGCCTCGCGAGACCCAAATTGAGCCCTGGGGGAGACATTATCAAACCTCATGGGACACGGTCTTGAGGATGGTGGGACACTGACTCAATTCTGGCAGGACCCAGGGAGCAGTATCAATTTGGGACCCAAATTGATACTTGCAGGACCCAGGTTTGCGCTTCATGGAACCAGGATTTGAGCCTCACAGCATCCAAATTGAACCCTGTGGGACCATGTTAGGCACTGCGCAGGACAGGGAGAGTAATATCGCGTGAAATGAATGGACACTCACAGGACCTGTGTTTGACTCTCACAGGACCCAAATTGTGCCCAGGGGAGATGGGTTTGACCGTCGTGGGACCCGGTCTCAAGGCCAGCATGACCCTTTTTGATCCTGGCAGGACCTGGGGAGCAGTCTCATGGAACCCTAATTGAGACTTGCGGGACATGGGATCAAGCCTCCCAGGTCCCAATTTCGTGCTTCATGGAAACAGGGTTTGAGCCTCTTGGCACCTATATATTGAGCCCTGTGGGATCATGTTAGGAGTTTTGAGGAACCCGTGGAGTAATGTCACGGGATCCAAATTGAGCCCTGGGGAACACAGGTTCATTCCTCGCAGGATCTGGTCTCGAGGCTGGTGGGACCCTGGTTTGATCCTGGCAGGACACAGGGAGCAGTTTCATGGAGACGAACTGAGATTTGTAGGACTCTGGTTTGAGCTTCATGGGATCTGGGATCCAGCCTTGCTAGACCAAGGTTTGGGCTTCATGAGACCAGGGTTCAAGACTCTCGGCACCCAAATTGAGACCCGCGGGACCTTGATAGGAGCCTCAAGGGACCCAGGGTGTAGTATCATGGACACAAATTGAGCCCTGGGGGACACAAGTTTGACCCTTGCAGGACCTGGTCTCGAAGCAGGCAGGATCCTGGTTCGATCCTGGTGGGACCCGGGGAGCAGTCTCTGGGGACCTGAATTTAGACTTGCTGGACATGAGATTGAGCCTCACTGGTCCCAGGTTTGTGCTTCATGGGACCAGGTTTCAAGCCCCTCAGCCCCTTATTGAGCCCCGCGGGACATGTTAGGAGCCTCGCAGGACCCAGGAAGTAGTATTTCCAGACCCAAATTGAGCTCAGGGAACAGAGGTTCGTTACTCATGGAACCTGGTCTCGAGTCTGGCGAGACCCTCGATCGATCCTGGCAGGACACAGGGAGCAGTCTCATGGAACCGAATAGAGACTTGAGGAATCTGGGTTTGTGCCTCATGGGACCCAATTTGAGCCCTGGTGGACATGGGTTAGACCCTTGCTGGACCCGGTCTCGAAGCTGGTGGGACACTAGTTCGATTCTGGCAGGACCCAGGGAGCAGTCTCGTGGGACCCGAATTGATATTTGTGGGACCCAGGTTTTCGCTTCAAGGGACCAGGCTTTGAACCTCTTGGCACCCAAATTGAGCCCCTTGGGGCCTTTTAGGAGCCTTGTGGGACCCAGGTTTGAGCTTCATGGGACCAGGGTTCGAGCCTCACGGCAACCAAATTGAGCCCCATGGGACCATGTTAGGGGCAGCACAGGACACGGAGAGTAGTATCACAGGTAATGAATGGACCCATGTGTGTACCTCACAGGACCCAAACTGAGCCTGGGGGAGATGGGTTTGACCCTCGCGGGACCCGGTCTCAAAGCAGGCGTGACCATGGTTTGATCTTCGCAGGACCCCAGAGCAGTCTTGTGGGACCCAAATTGTGACTCAAGGGATCTAGGATCAAGCCTCGTGGACCCAGGTTTGTGCTTCAAGGGATCAGATTTTGAGGCTCTCAGCACCAAAATTGAGCCCCACGGGACCTTTTAGGAGCCTCGCACGACCCAGGTTTGTGCTTCATGGGTCCAGGGTTTGAGCTTCTCGGCAATCAAATTGAGTCCTGTGGGACCATGTTAGGAGCCTTGCGGGACATGGAGAGTAGTTTCAAGGGAAATGAGTTGACACTCACGGGACCTGGGTTATAGCCTCGCGCGACCTGTTTTTGAGGCAGGTGGGACTATGGTGTGATCCTGGTAGGACCTGAGGAGCAGGCTCGTGGGAACCCAATTGAGATTCACTGGACCCGAGAACGAGCCTCGCAATACCCACGTTTGCGCTTCATGGGAACAGGGTTTGAGCCTCTTGGCACCCAAATTGAGCCCCATGGGACCATGTTATGAGCCTCACGGGACCTGAAGAATAGTATCGCAGGTCCTGAATTGAGACTTGGGGGACCTGGATTCGCGACTCACAGAGCACAGTATCGGGCTTTGCGCGACACAAATTGAGCCCTGGTGGACACAGGTTCGACCCTTGCGGGACCTGGCCTCAAGACTGTCGGGACCATGGTTCAATCCTAGCAGGACCCCGGAGCAGTCTCCTGGGACCCAAATTGAGACTTCAGGGACCCGGGATTGAGCCTCACAGGACCAGGTTTTGAGCCTCTCAGCACCCAAATTGAGCCCCCATGGGACCATGTTAGGAGCCTTGCTGGACACGGAGTAGTATCATAGGAAATGAATTGACATTCGCCGGACCCCAGTTCGATCCTGGCAGGACCCAGGGAGCAGTCTTGTTGGACCCGAATTGAGACTCGCAGGACACAGTTCGAACCTCACAGGTCCCAGGATTAAGCCTCTCAGGTCTCAGTCTCACACTTCACGGGACCATGATTTGAGCATCTTGGCACCCAAATTGAGCCCAACACCTTTTAGGAGCCTCACGGAACCCAGGTTCGAGCTTCATGGGACCAGGGTTTGAGCCTCTCGGCAACCAAATTGAGCCCCATGGGACCATGTTAGGGGATAAGTGGGACTTTGGGAGTAGTACCGCTGGACCTGAATTGACACTTGCAGGACCCAGGGTTGAGCCTCGCAAGACCCAAATTGAGCCCTGGGGGAGATGGTTTCAAACCTCATGGGACCCAAAGTCTTGACCCAAAGTCTTGACTCAAAGTAGGTTGTTGCAGGTGAAGGCATAGAAATGCTATGTCTGGGGCCGGACGGTGGTGCACCTGGTTAAGCGCACACTTTACAGTGCTCTAGGACCCAGGTTCAAGCCCTTGGATCCCACTTGCAGTGGGAAAGCTTCATGAGTGGTGAAGCAGGGCTTCAGGTGTCTCTCTGTCTTTTCTTCTCTCTCTTGAGGATAGCGGGACACTGATTCAATCCTGGCAGGACCCAGGGAGCAGTCTCGTGGGACTCAAATTGATATTTGCAGGACCCAGGTTTGTGCTTCAAGGGACCAAGCTTCGAGCCTCTTGGTACCCAATTGAGCCCCTTGGAGCCTTTTAGGTGACATAGGGGACCCAGGTTTGAGCTTCAGGGGGCCAGGGTTCAAGCCTCACGGCAACCAAATTGAGCCCCATGGGACCATGTTAGGGACCGCACAGGACTCGGGAAGTAGTATCGTCATACCTGAATTGACACTTGCAGGACCTGTGTTTGAGCCTGATAGGACCCAAACTGAGCCCTGGGGCAGACGATTTCGAACCTTGCAGGACCCATTGTAGAGCTGGACGGACCCTGGTTCGATCCTGGCATGACCCGGGGAGCAGTCTCATGGAACCGATTTCAGACTTGTGGGACATGGGATAGAACCTTGCTGGTCCTAGTTTTGTGCTTCATGGGACCAGGGTTTGAGCCTCTTGGCCCCATATTGAGCCTTGCAGGACATGTTAGGAGTCTTGGGGGACCCAGGGAGTAGTATGGCCAGACCCAAATTGAGCCCTGGGGGACACAGGTTAGTTCCTCGCAGAACCTGGTCTCGAGGCTAGTGGGACCCTTGATCTATCCTGGCAGGACCTGGGGAGCAGTCTTTTGGAACTGAAATGAGACTTGTGGGGTCCAGGTTGGCACCTTGTGGGACCCAAATTGAGCCCTGGTGGACATGGGTTCGACCCTTGCAGGACCCAGTCTCGAAGCTGGCATGACCCTAGTTCCATCCTTGCAGGACATGGGGAACAGTCTTGTGGGACCGTAAATGAGACTCGAGAAACCTGTATATCGAGCCTTATGGCTCCCAGTTTCGTGCTTCAGCGGACCAGGTTTCGAGCATCTCGGCACCCGTATTGCCCCTTACCGGACCATGTTAGGAGCCTCACAGAACATGGTGAGTAGAATTGCAGGATCCAAATTGAGCCCAAGGGGACACAAGTTTGATCCTCACAGGACCCGGTCTCGAGGCTGGCGGGGCTCTGGTTCGATCCTGGCACAACCTGGGCAGCAGTCTCTTGGACTCGTATTGAGCTTCATTGGACCCAGGGTCAAGCCCCATGGGACTTGGGATCGAGCCATGCTGAATCCAGGTTTATGCTTAACGGGACCAAGGTTCAAGCTTCTCAGCACCCAAATCAATCCGCATGGGACCATGTTAGGAGCTTTGCAGCGTCCATGGAGTAGTATTGCAAGATCCAAATAGAGCCCTGGGTGACACGAGTTCGACCCTCGTGGGACCTGGTTTTGAGACTGGCAGGACCCTGGGGTGATCCTGGCAGGACCTGGGGAGCATTCTAGTGGGACCTGAATTGAGACCTCTAGGACCTGGGATCGAGCATCGTGACATCCAGGTTCACGCTTTACGGGATCAGGGTTCGAGCCTCTCGGCACCAAATTGAGTCCCACACGACCATGTTAAGATTCTGGTGGGACCCGGAGTAGTACAACAGGATAAAAATTGAGCCCTAGATGACATGGGTTCGACCCTCGTGGGACCTGGTTTTGAGTTCAATCCTGGCAGGACCTGGGGAGCACTCTCATTGGACTTGTATTGAGACTCTCAGGAATCGGAATTGAGCCATGTGGGACCCAGGTTTTTGCTTCACAGGACCAGATTTTGAGCCTTTCAACACCCAAATTGAGCCCTGCGAGACCATATTCAGAACCTCACGGGACCCAGGAAGTAGTATCGCGGGACAGTAATTTAGCCCTGGGGTACAAGGGTTCAAGCCTCGTGGGACCAGGTCTCAAAGCTGGTGGGACCCTGGTTTGATCCTGGCAGAGCCAGGGAGCAGTATCATGGGATCCGAATTGAGACTCATGAGACATGGCTTCAAACTGCTCGAGTCCCAGGATCGAGCCTCTCAGGACCCAGGTTCTCGCTTCATGGGACAAGGGTTTGAGGCTCTCAGCACCCAAATTGAGCCCCATGGGACCATGTTAGGAGCCTCCTGGGACCCGGGTAGTAGTACTGTGGGACCTGAATTGACACTTGAGGGACCTAGGTTTGAGCCTTGTAGGACCCAATTTGAGCCCTGGGGGACATGGTTTCGAGCCTCATGGGACCCGGTCTCGAGGTTAGCAGGACCCTGGTTTGATCATAGCAGGACCCAAGAAGCAGTCTCGTCCGACCTGAATTCAGATTTGCAGGACCTGGGTTCGAACCTCATGAGTCCAGCGATCAAGCCTCGTGGGTCCCAGGTTCATGCTTCACAAGACCAGGGTTTAAGCCTCTTGGCACCCAAAGTGAGACCCACCAGACCCTGTTTGGAGCCTCGCAGGACCAGGGGAATAATGTTGGTATGCTTCTGGGATCAGTTCTAGTTATGCTTCTGGGATCCCTTCTGTTACATTGCTTGAGGCTGTGATATTTACATGATCATTCTGTTACATTGGTTTGGTCTCACTCCCCCTGCCTCTGGGAGATTTTGGTTTAGTCCTTGTCTTTTCATGCTTTTCTCTTCTCCCTGCCCCCAATCCTACATATTTCCTTGGTTCCCGATGCTGCCGCCGGAGGAGAGAGAGACAAGACAGAATCATGTGTGATTAGATTAGATTAGTTTTTTGAACCATTCACTCGTGAATAAAATACTGCTTCTCTGCTCAGCCATGTGTCTCTGTTCGTCTGTCTCCCACTGTGAATCTAGCCCAGCATACTGGCGCCCTGAACTTTGACCGACAGAGTAATATCATCAGACCTGAAATGAGACACGCGGCACCCAGATTTGAGCCTCATGTCCCCAGGATTGAGTCTCTTGGGACCCAAAATTAGACTCCCAGCACCTGCTTTCAAGCCTCGTGGGACCTTGGAATGGTCCTCGCATTTCCCAGGCATGTGCTACATGGGAACAGGGTTCAAGTCTCTCAGCACCCAAATGGAGCCATGTGGGATCATGTTAGGAGCTCTGCGGGTTCTGTGGAGTAGAATCGTGGGACCCGAGTTTAATCCTGGGTGACATGGGTTTGACCCTCGTGGGACCTGGTTTCGAAGATGGCAGGACCCTGATTTGATCCTGAGAGGACCCAGGGAGCAGTCTCATAGGAACCAAATTGAGACTCGCGGGACCTGGTTTTGAGGCTGGCAAAACCCTGGTTCGATCCATGCATAACCCTGGGAGCAGTCTAGTGTGACCCATATGGAGATTCATGGGACCTGGCATTGAGCCTTGAGGTTCGCATGATTGTGCTTCACGGGACCAGCATTCGAGCCTCTCAGCACCCAAAGTGAGCCTGAAAATACCCTGTTAGAAGCCTTGTGGGACCCAGGGAGTAGTATTGTGGGACCCAAAATGAGACTCATGGGACCTGGGATCAATCCTAGTGGGTCCCAGTCTTGCCCTTCGTGGGACAAGGGTTTGAGTCTCTCGGCACCTATATTCAGCCCATCAGGACCATGTTAGGAGCATCACGGGAGTAGTATCGCAGGACCCAAATGGAGCCCTGGGAACACAGTTTCAATCCTTGTGTGGCCCGGCCTGGAGGCTGATGGGACACTGGTTTAATCCTGGCAGGACCTGGGGAGCAGTCTCATGGACCTGAATTGAGCTTCACAGGACCCGAGTTCAAGCCTTGCAGACCTGGGATTGAGCCTTGCTGGACCTAGATTTGTGCTTTACAGGACCAGGGTTCAAACCTCTCAGCACCCAAATCAAGCCCCATGGGACCATGTTAGGAGTTTTGTCCTGTCCGTGGAGTAGTATCCCGGGACCCAAATAGAGCTCTGGGTGACATGGGTTTGACCCTCTCAGGACCTGCTTCGAGGCTGGTGGAACCTTGGTTTGATCCTGGCAGGACTTGGGGAGCAGTCTTGTTGGACCCAAATTGAGACTCACAGGATCCGGGATCGAGCATCATGGGATCCAGGTTCGTGCTGTATAGGAACAGAGTTTGAGCCTCTCGGCATCCAAATTGAGCCCCGCAGGACTATGTTAGGAGCCTCCCAGAACCCTGGGAGTAGTAACTCAGGACCCAAATTGAGCCCTGGGTGACATGGTTTCAACCCTCATGTGACCAGGTTTTGAGGCTGGCAGGACCCTGGTTCAATCCTTGTGGGACCTGAGGAACAGTCTCGTGGGACCCGTATGGAGCCTCACAGGACCTGGGATCCAGCCTTGTGTGTCCAGGCTTCAAGACTCTCGGCACCCAACGTGAGCCCCACAAGACCCTGTTAGGATCCTCATGGGACCTGGGGAGTAGTATTGCGAGGCCAGAAATGAGACCGGTGGGACCCAGCTTTGAGCCACGTTTCCCCAGGATCAAGTCTCTCGGGACCCAAAACTAGGCTTCCATTACCCGGGATCATATACCCGGGATTCGCAGGTCCCAGTGCACACTATATGGGACCAGGGTTTGTACCTTTCTGCATCCTAATAGAGCCCCACAGGACCATGTTAGGAGCTTTGTGAGTATTATTTTCGAAAATTAGAAAAGGTATCAATTAAGACAGACACATATTTTTGTTTGCCAAAGTTTGGTATGTGGGCGACATCGATTTGCCAAAGAGCATTGGCTTTTAAGCCTTGGGGGTTAACCCCAAGAGTTTGAATAGCAGGTGTTTTTATGAGACTTGCACAGGAAGAACATGTATCAAGAATATGTTTCAACTGTAGTAAAGGAACATCAGGAAATTGAGCTCGAAGTCTTTAAGATTAACATGGGTTAGGGAATGAAAGTCAGCAGGATCAGAGACAGAGACTAAGAGAGTTCCTGTGGAGGCAAGGCGGTCAGCTGCAGCATTCCTTTCAGACAGGGAACCAGGAAGAGGGCTGTGGGAATGAAGGTGTTGAATATACAGTGGTTGGGTTCGAGAACAGAGCATAGAGACGATTTGAATCAAGAGAGGGGAAAGTGGGTTGTCATCAATTCTCACATAAGAACAAGCAAGCCATGGAAGTAAGTTAACAGTCAAGCCATGGATAAGTTAACAGTATACACACTGTCAGAAAAAAGGTTGAAGGATTCTGGTACAGCTTTTAATGCAAGGAAAACAGCATAAAGTTCTTTGTACTGAGGGGAATTCTCAGGAAGCTCAGTAAAGAAAGGTTTAGGAGATTGTTTTTCTGGGTAATATATAAGAGCAGCAGCTCCCTTTATTCCACCATCTGTGAAGACTGTAGGAGCAGAGGAGATGGGATCTCGAGAGAAAAGTTTAGGTGCTAGTAGAGGCAAAAGAGGTAAGGAAGCTATCAATTTATTAGAAGGAAAATGGTTATCTATTTGTCCTGGAAACCCCACGAAGCTTATGGAAAAACGGGAATGATGGCGTATGAGCCACTCTGTATCTGTGAGAGAAAAGTGAAGAATAATTAAATCTGGTTCTTTCCCTAAGACCTGCACAGACCTAGTTCTTCCTTGGCAAACCACGAATGCTAATGCGTCTATCTCAGTGAGGAGTCTTGGAGCTCTACCTACTGGTGTGTGAAGCCACTTGAGAAGCCCATGGTTCTGCCACAATGGGGGTACCGTGAGGGTGGAGTTAAAGATTAGAAGGTTTACCGAAGAGGATGGGGAGAATCGAACAAGGTGCATGTCCTGGAGGGCCTGGTTAACCCTTTCCAGTGCCAAAGAGGCCTTGGGAGTTAACATACGTTTTGAGGAGGGCTGTTTGTTTCCTTTTAACAGGTCAAACAGTGGTTGGAGGCAGCTAGTAGGCAGATAAAGATACTGCCTAAACCAATTTAAATATCCAAGAAAACTTTGTAAAGAAGCAAGAGTGAGGTTAGAAGGAAAAGGAACACTAGGTTTTAAGGGAAGAATTTGCATTAGAGAAATCTCTGAACCTAAGAAAGATATTGGAGCAATTAGCTGTATCTTCTCAGGAGCTACATTAAGGCCAGTTTTCTTTAAGGCAGGAATAAGAAAATCACGTAGGGCACAGAGATCAGTATCTATTTCTCCCCATATTAAGACGTCATCCATGTAGTGAAAAACAATAAGGCCCTTATGAATATATGGAAAAAGGGCAGACTTAACAGCCTCTTGACAAATTGTAGGACTATTGGCCATGCCCTGGGGGAGCACCACACATTCAAATCTATCAGCAGGGCTAGCGTTATTAATAGAAGGAACAGAGAAGGCAAAATGTTTACAATCTTGCGGATGCAAGGGAATAGAGAAAAAAACAATCTTGTATATTGATAGCTATGATTGGAATTCCCATGGGAATTGCAGAAGCAAGAGTCAAAACCCTTTGGGGGGAGCCCCAGATCTGAATGGTTTTATTTACCACACAGAGATCTTGGAGGAGGCACCATTTTCCTGAGCGCTTTTAATCACAAAGACAGGAGTATCCCATGGGCTTTGAGAATGACGAATGTGTCCCAAGGACAACTGCTCTTGGACGAGCTCTTTTAAAATTTCTAGCTTATCCCTAGGCAAAGGCCACTGTTCCACCCATATAGGCTCATTAGAAAGCCAGACTAAGCAGAGAGTTTGGTTATGAACAGTGGCAGTTAGTATTGGGGGTGCTGATTAGATCTAGTCTCGCAGGAGCGGGTGTTGCGCTCTGCAGAGGCATCTGTAGATATTCTAACATCAAGACATTCCAGAAGATCCCTGCCCAGTAGGTTGGTGCTAATACCAGCTACCAAAGGGTGGAAGTGTCCGGTAGGCCCTTCAGGGTCTTCCCACATGAGTGAATCTCGTGTTAGAAAGGCTTGGGTCAACCCTCCAACTCCATGTAAATGGGGTCCTGGGCAGAGTTCCCAATTTTAGGGAATATCTGCTTGCCTTAAAATCCTCTTTTCTGCTCCCATGTCAATCAGACATTTAAAAGGGATATTTCCAATCCTTACTGTCATAGTAGGGTGACCTTGTTCTAAAACAGGAGTGGTCCACAAAATCACAGGCCCCAAATTTGTACCATTCAGGGGCATGCCATATTTATGAAACTTAGACCAACAAGCTCTCTTCCAATGAAAACCTTTCTGACATCTAGGACAAGGTGTTCATGGCCTCTGGCTCCCTGACTGAAGGCGGGGTTGCCCTGACTGGAGGTGTGGTTGCCCTGACTGGAGTCATGGTTGCAGCTTATCTGGACATTGGTTACACCAATGCCCTTGGCAGCCACACTGAACGCAGGCCCCGTTTTGATTATGTGGGGTAACAGCATAAGCCTGTGTCATAATGAGTGTCCCATAAGAGCCTGGTCTAAGTTCCTGTGTCACTAAATCCAATTATCTGGGTGTTTAAGACTGAGGCATGCCTGACAGAATGCTGGAATCATGCCATCCCAGACAATAGAACGCAGGAGGAGAGAATGGACTTCAGGATTATAAATCTTTCTCTCTAAGGTTAACCACACCCTGGAAATGAAGTCAGCTAAGGATTCATCAGTTTTTTGGTGAAGGGAGTTAATGGGGACTGAGGCCTCTCCTGTGGATGGGGTTAACCTCTCCCATGCTTGTGTTGCACAGATGCGTACTTGTTCAAAATAACTGGTTGGAAACTTGGCCTCTGCCTGCTGAATTCCAGTTTCAAACTCTCCCACTCCAAACAATGCATTAAAATTCCATTCTAGCTGTTTGTGACTATTTTTCTGGGATTGTTTTGAGCATTCATCATGAAAGCATGCCGCTCATTGCAGGTAGAGGGTGTCTGGGAGCACAGCACAAGCTAAATTCCTCCAATCTTGGGTGGTATTAAGGTGCTGGAAAAAGCCTCGTAAAATGGACTTGGTCTATGGGGCATGAATTTCGTCCTCCTTCACTGCCTGCCTGAGTTCTGTGAGATCTTTGGAGGAGTATGGATGCCACACCTGAGGGTTTTGTCTATTGGGGGCCACATTTACCGGGAAGGTGTGGACTTGGTTTGATGACGTGGGGGAAGGAGTCATGGAAGTGGAAGCTGCTGGGGTGGCAGCTGGGGTGGGAGCTGCTGGAAGAGAACTCTTGAGGCAAACTGTAGAGGAATTATGGTGGTTAAGCGCCGAAAACATCTCTTTTAACCCTTGTATCTCAGCCTCAAGGTCTCTTAAAGATGAGGTATCAGCAGAAGGCTTAGGGTGTTTAAGCGCAGCGAACATATCCTTTAACTCTTGTATCTCAGCCTCAAGGTCTCTTAACCTTTTGGCAGGATGCCTTATACATATCCTGAGAGTTGCAAACATAGCCAAGAGAACCCACGGTGCAGCTCCAATTAAAGCATCTCTGAGATAGAGAGCCTGTCCTGTGAGAAAAGAATAGAATGTCTGGGACACCTCCTCATAAAGCAGAAAAAAATCCCATGGTGGGGGGAAACGTGGGACCGCAGAGTCAGGTGGCTGCCACTTACCTGTGTCTGGGTGGCTTTTCTGGACCTCAGCCTGGCCACCCAGTGGGGCATGAGTGTGGGACATGTTGGGCACCAGGTGTCGAACTGCGAAGAGAGAGAGGAGATCTGGAGCGAAGAGTAAACAAATCTTTATTTGCACTGGCACCTCAGAGTTGGGTGAGAGAGAAGCACCTTGGGCCACGTGTAGATAGCAAAAATGGCCACCTCATGCAGCAACCTTCCCTGTGTCTAACCACCAAAGTGAAGGGCCAGCAAGAGAGAGAGGTGCGGAAGAAGAAGGGCTTTTATGGGAGTAGCTTTCACGAGAATGGGAAGGGGGAGGAGTAACCATAGCACTCCAGGGTAGGATAATAACTCTTGTGAGAATGGGAAGGGGGAGGAGTAACCAAAGCACTGCAACTATTGCAGGGAATAGACAATGCCCTGAGGGCATAACATGGCAGAACAGGCACTCTGAGAATGTCCCAACTCTCGAGCGGGAACTAGTAATAGCCTGAGGGGACAACATGGCAGATGTGACTGCATCTGCACAATTTCCCAGCAACCCAGAGAGCAGTCTCATGGGACCCAAATTGAGACTATTGGAACCCGGGATCAAGCCTTGTGGGACCCAGGTTCGTGCTTCATGGGACCAGGATTCGAGCCTCTTGGCACCCAAATTGAGCCCCATGGGACCTTTTAGGAGCCTTGCAAGACCCAGGTTCTCACTTCCTGGGACCAGGGTTTGAGCTTCTCAGCTAACAAATTGAGCCCCGCAAAACCAAGTTAGGAGTCTCGCTCAACCTGGGGAGTAGTATTGCGGGACCTGAATTGACACTCACGGGACCTGGGTTCGAGCCTCGCATGACCCAAATTGAGCCCTGGGGAACAGGGGTTCAAGCCTCATGGGACCCAGTCTCGAGGCTGGCGGGTCCCTGGTTCAAACATGGCATGACTCGGGGAGCAGTCTCGTGGACCCGAATTGAGATTTGTGGGACCCAGGGTCGAGCCTCACAGGACCCAGTATCTAGCCTTGCTAGGTCCAGGTTTGTGCTTCACGAGACCAGGGTTTGTGCCTCTCAGCACCCAAATGAAACCCCACAGGACCATGTTAGGGGATTCGTGGGGTACATGGAGTTGTATCGTGGAACCCAAATAGAGCCCTGGGTGACACGGCTTCTACCCTCGAGTGACCTGGTTTTGAGGCTGACAGGATCCTGGTTTGATCCTGGCAGGACCCAGGGAACAGTCTCATGGGACCGGAATTGAGCCTCTCGGCACCCGGGATCGAGCATCGCGGGATACAGGTTTGCACTTCACGGGACCAGGGTTTGACCCTCTCGGCACCCAAATTGAGCCCCGAGGGACATTTTAGGAGCCTTGCAGGACCCAGGTGTGTGCTCCACGGGACCAGAGTTCGAGTCTCTCGACTACCAAATTGATCCCCGTGGGACCATGTTAGGAGCCTCTTGGGAAGCGGGCAGTAATATGGTGGGACCTGAATTGACACTCATGGGACCTGTGTTTGAGCTTCACAGGACCCATTAAGCCCTGGGGACACAGTTTTAAGCCTCGTGGGACTCAGTCTTGAGGCTGGTGGACCCTGGTTTGATCCTGGCAGGACCCAGGGAGCAGTCTTGTGGGAAACGAATTGAGACTAGCAGGTCTCGGGTTCGAACTTCACAGGTCCCAGGATTGAGCCTCATGGATCCTATGTTCAGGCTTCACAGGACCAGGGTTCGAGCCAATCAGTACCCAAAATGAGCCCCACAAGACCCTGTTAGGAGCCTCGCAGGACCTGGGGGGTAGTATCTCGGGACCCGAAATGAGACTCACGGGACCTGTTTTCAAGCCTCATGTCCCCAGGAACGAGTTTCTGGGGAACCAAAATTAGACTTTCAGGACCCGGGATCGAGCCTCCCATTTCCCATGAGTGAGCTACATGGGACTAGGGTTCAAGCTTCTCAGCATGCAAATCGAGCCCCACATGACCAGGTTAGGAGCTTCGCAGGGTCTGTGGAGTAGTATCAAGGACCCAAATTTACCCGGTGTGACATGGGCTTGACCCTCGCTGGACTTGATTTTGAGGCTGGCAGGACCATGGTTCAATCCTAGCAGGACCCGGGGATTAATATCGTGGGAATTGAATTGAGACTACAGATCTGGGATCGAGCATCACAAGATCAATGTTCGCGCTTTACAGGAACAGGTTTCAAGTATCTCGGCGTCTAAATTGAACCCTGTGTAACCATGTCAGGAGCCTCGAGGAACCTGGGGAGTAGTATCACAGGACCCACATTGAGCCCTGGGTGACATGGGTTCGAGCCTCACAGGACCTGGTTTTGAGGCTGGTGGGAGCTTGGTTCGATCCTGGCAGGACACAGGGAGCAGTCTCATGGGACCCAAATTGAGACTGTCAGGACCCAGGATCAAGCCTCACGGGGCCAAGGTTTGTGCTTCATGGGACAAGGGTTTGAGCCTCTCATCACCCAAAGTGAAACCCAGAAGACCCTGTTAGGAGCCTTGCGGGAACCAGGGAGTCGTACCTCGGGACCAGAAATGAGATTCATGGGACCCAAGTTCGAGCCATGCAGGACCCAAATTGAGCCCTGTGGGACATGGTTTCGAGCCTCGTGGGACCTGGTCTTGAGGCTGGCAGCTCCCTGGATTGATCCTGGCAAGACCTGGGGAGCAGTCTTGTGGGACCAGAACTGAGACTCGCGGGACCCAGGTTCAGACCACACAAGACCCTGGATCGAGCCTCGTGGGTCCCAGCCTCATAATTCATGGGACCAGGGTTCAAGCCTCTCGGCACCCAAATTGAGCTCTGCAGGACCATGTTAGGAACCTCACAGTACCCAGGGAGTGCTATCGCGGTACCAAAATTGAGTTCTGTGGGACAAGGGTTTGAGCCTCGTGGGACCCGGTCTCAAGGCTGGCAGGACCCTGGTTCAATCCTGGCAGGACCCAAAAGCAGTCTCATGGGACATGAAATGAGACTCACAGGACCTGAGTTCAAACCTCATGGGCCCTGGATCAAGCCTCGCATGTCCCAGGATCGCTCTACATGGGACTAGGTTTTGAATCTCTTGGCACCCCAATCAAGCCCTGCAGGACTATTTCAGGAGCCTCATGTGACCCAGGGAGTAGTATCATGGGACATGAATTGATACTCGTGGGACCTGGGTTCAAGCCTTGCAGGACTCAAATTGAGCCATGGAGGACATGGGTTGGAGTCTTGTGGGACCCTGTCTTGAGACTGGAGGAACCCTGCTTTGTTCCTGGCAGGTCCTGGGGAACAGTCTAGTGGGACCCGAATTGAGACTCGAGGGACCCGGGATCGAGCCTCGCCGGTCCCAGTCTCACTTCACGGGACCAGGGTTTGAGTCTCTCGGCACCCATATTGAGCTCTGCAGGACAATGTTAGGACCCTCGCAGGACCCAGGGAGTATTATCTCTGGATCCAAATTGAGCCCTGGGGGCCACAGGTTCGATCTTCAAAGGACCTGGTCTCAAGGCTGGTGGGAACTTGGTTCAATCCTGGCAGGACACGGTGAGCAGTCTTGTGGACCTGAATTGAGGCTCGCAGGACCAAGGTTCGAGCCTGATGGTACCCGGTATCAAGCCTTGCTAGACCCATGTTTGTGCTTCACAGGACCAGGGTTCTAGCCTCTCGGCATGCAAATCAAGCTCCACAGAACCATATTAGGAGTTTCGCAGGGTCCGTGGAGTAGTATCACAGAACCCAAATAGAGCCCTGGGTGACACGGGTTTGACTCTTGGGGGACCTGGTCTCAACACTGGCAGGATCATGGTTTGATCCTGGTAGGACCTGGGGGAGCAGTCTTGTGGGATCCAAATTTAGACTCGACTCGTGGGGCCCAGGATCTAGTGTCCCATTATCCTGGTTCGTGCATTACGGGAACAGGTTATGAGCCACTCAGCACACAAATTTAGCCCACAGGATCATGTTAGGTGCCACGCAGAGCCCAGGGAGTAGTATCACAGGACCAAAATTGAGCCCTGGGTGACACGGGTTCGACCCTCTTGGGACCTGGTTTTGAGTCTGGTGGGACCATGGTTCAATCCTGGCAGGAACTGGGGAGCAGTCTCATGGGACCCAAAATGAGATACTCAGGAGCTGGGATTGAGCCTTGCAGTACCCAGGTTCGTGCTTCATGGGACCAGGGTTCAAGAATCTCTGCACCAAAATTGAGCCCTTGTGGACACGGTTTTGACCCTCGCCAGACCCAGTCTAAAGGCTGGCGCAATCTTGGATCAATTCTGGCAGGACCTCGGAATAGGCTTGTGGGACCCTAATTGAGACTCGACGGACATGGGTTTGAGCCTCTCAGGAATCAAACCAAGCCCCCCGGGACCATGTGAGAGCTTCACAGGTTCCATGAAGTAGTATCAGGGGACCCAAATAGTGCCCTTTGTGACACGGGTTTGACCCTCACAGGACCTTGTTTTGAGGCTGGTGGGACCCTGGTTTGATTCTGGCAGGACCCGGGGACCCATCTCATGGGAACCAAATTGAGACTCGTGGGACCCGGGATCGAGTGACGCGGGATCCAGGTTCACTTTTTACAGAAACAGGGTTCTAGCCTCTCACCACCCAAATTGAGCCCTGTGAAACTGTGTTAGGAGCCTCGTGGGACCAAGGGAATAGTATCGCAGAACCCAAATTGAGACTTCTGGGACCCGGGTTCATGACTTGTAAGACCCAAATTGAGCTTTGGTGGACAAGGATTTGAACCTGGTGGTATCCAGTCTTAAGACTTGCGGGATCCTGGTTCAATCCTGACAGGACCCTGGAGCAGTCTCTTGGGACCTGTATTGAGACTCGCGGGATCTGGGTTCGAACATAACGGATCCCAGGATCAAGCCTCACAGGTCCCAGGTTCGTGCTTCATGGGACCAGAGTTTGAGCCTCTCAGCACCCAAACTGACCCCTTCAGGAATATTTAGGAGCCCCGTGGAACCCAGGTTCGAGCATCACATCACCAGGGTTTGAGCCTCTCAGCTACCAAATTAAGCCACGCAGGACCATGTTAGGAGCCTCACGGGACCTGGGAAGTACTATTGCAGGACCTTAATTAACACTGGGGACCAGAGTTTGAGCTTCGCATGACATAAATTGAGCACTGGGGGACACGGATTCGACCCTTGTGGGATCCAGTCTCGAGGCTGGCGGGACCCTGGTTCGATACTGGCAGGGCCCTGGAGCAGACTTGTGGGACACGAATTGAAACTTGTAGGACCCAGTCTGAGCCAGTGGGAACCAAGTTTGCACTTCATGGGACCAGGGTTTGAGCTCTTGGCACCCAAATTAAGCCTCACAGGACCATGTTGGGAGCCTCACGGTACCAGGGGTATAGTTTCTCGAGACCTGAATTGACTCTCATGGGACCCAGATTCGAGCCTCGCAGGACCCTAATTGAGTCCTAGGGGAGACGGGTACGACCCCCACACGACCTGGTTTTGAGTCAGGTCCGAAAAGGATGTATGTAGGGAAAAGCATGCAAAACAGTGAGGATTAAACCAATGCCCTGGAAGCAGGGCGGTGCTTTGTTAACAGTGGTTATGTAAATAGAATACAGTGTTTAGCAGGGGGAGTAAACCAATGAAACAGAAGGAGTCTTAGAAGCAGAACTTAGAAGCATACCAACATTTCCCCCTTTCTTTTTAACTAATGACCATAGTATCGGGAGTGTGGGGTGAACAGAAGCCTATATCATACAGGCATTTTCAAAAGAACTCACAGAAGACATGGAGGAACAAGTAAGAGAGCAGAAAGAACCAGTGTGATGCCAAGGGTAGGCCTGAGGGGGTGTTTCCTGCCTCAAAGGGCAAGGCCTATCCGGCAAAAGAGCATTTCTTGCCTCTGGGGGCATCTCTTTCCTCTTGGGGTGTTTCATGCCTCAAAGGGCATCTCCTGAATCTGTGGGCAGAGCCTGCAGGTGAGGGGATATGGCCTATAGTGTCCCAAGGCTTTGGCTGCAAAGTCCATGCACTGCTGGGGTCAGTCTTAGAGAAACCCAGCAGTGTAAATGGAAACTGCTATAAAGTTGTGTAAAGTGTCAAAGAGGTGTGCCAGTAAGTTCAATAGAAGTGTCAGTCCCAAGCAGATGACCACGGATAAAATGCCAGGGGATGAAACGCTGCACATCTGTCTTGATGGGGAAGGTCAACCACTGTAATTCTGCTTTTCTGTAGAGAGTGAGCTTTGGAGTCTGTGAATCAGTTTCTTCAGGTCATGCCAGTTCACATCATTGGTTTCTGGGGGGCTGCTGTAGTCATGCCATCTTGTGGGCAATGTCAGAGAACAGGGGTCCAAATGGATTTCTGGGGGTTCTATTTGAGCATATGTTTTTTCATGTGAAGATGACAGCTGTAATTCACTTACTTGTGAAACAAAACTTTTTTTTCCTCCAGGGTTATCGCTGGGCTCGCTGCCTGCACTATGAGTCCACTGCTCCTGGAGGCCATCTTTCCCCCCTTTTGTTGCCCTTGCTGTTGTAGCCTCATTGTGGTTACTATTATTATTACCATTGTTGGTGTTCATTGTTGGATAGGATAGAGAGAAATGGAGAGAGGAGGGGAAGACAGAGAGGAGGAGAGAAAGATAGACACCTGCAGACCTGCTCCACCATCTGCGAAGAGACTCCCCTGCAGGTGGGGAGCCGGGGGCTCAAACCGGGATCCCTATGCCCGTCCCTGCTCTCTGTGCCACATGCACCCAACCCACTGCACCACCGCCCGACCCCAAAATCAAAACTTTTTAAGGTTGTTCAAACAGCACAAGCTCAATAGAAGAACCACAATTAGAAGCCTCAGACACGAGAATCATTAGCATAACCATTATGCTATCTACCGCACCCATATTCATACAGTTTTCAGGATTAAACATTTCACATTTATGCCAAGACGTTAAAAAAAAAATCAAAGCAGAAAAAAACAATTTTTGGATTGTTTTGGGATGTCTCTAGAAATCATGGCTGCGTCCAGCTTTTTTTTTTTTTGTAAAGTCAATGTCACAAAATTTTTAGTCATTCAAATCACTCTTTTATGAAACACAACTGAAAGCATACAGCAAAATTAAGATATTCAGAGAGAACAATGAATCGAAAGAAAAGCCGTAGGCAGATTTTGCTTCTTTCACCTTGAACCAGATTATCTAGATATCACCATGTTGCATCATGAGTCCCCGGAGGGTGTCCTAGTCCAAAATGCTCTTCGAAATTCCATTTAGGGTGCTTCTGACAGTTACTGCTGGACTGCTGCAGGCACACATTTTTGAAAATGTCTTCCCATCGAGGAAAGAATCAAATCAGGAGGGTAGAGCTAACCACGTGTCTCCATTTTGGGGGACTGCCAGGGTACTTTAGAATGCTCTTCAAGTTAGAGTAGTCCTTCTCCACAGGAAACATGGGAGAGGAAGTCCAGAAAGTCCCAGGGGAAATCTCTACACATCTCCCAAGATCTACAATCATGGTCATAAGGAACCAAAATTCCCGTCAGGGAACCAAAGTGTGGCCTAGAGAAAAATGTTCCAGAGACAGAGAAACTGTCTCATGAAGAAGGAGTAGAAGCTTTGGGAAATCTCTTCATAAGTAGAAAGGCAGCCCATGGCGGATGTGTAGCCAAGTTTACTTATCTGGGGGATGGGCAGGTTAGGTCCCACGTTGGTGCCAGTCCCTGTTCAGGTGCCATTATGTCAGGCTAGCTTCACAGGCGGGGGAGAGAGACGATCAGGGACTAATGGCAGAGTGGTACGCAGTTCAGTCTTTATTCATGTGGAACGCAGCATAATCTAAGCCATCTCTAATCACAATCTTGTCCTAATATATCTTAAGATGGAAGAGTCAGGTCCGAAGAGGAAGTATGTAGAATAGGGAGTGGGGAGAAGAAAAAACCGTGCAAAACAGTGAGGATTAAACCAATACCCTGGAGGCAGGGCAGTGCTTAGTTAACAGTGGTTATATAAATAGAATACAGTGTTTAGCAGGGGGGATTAAAGCAATGAAACAGAAGGGGTCTTAGAAACAGAATTTAGAAGCATACCAACACTGGCAGGACCTGGGGAGCAATCTCGTTGATTTGAATTGAGACTCTCGGCCCTGGGTTTGAGCCTCATGGAACCTGGGATCAAGCCTTGCTGGACCTAGGTTTCCTCTTCACAGGACCAGTTTTTGAGCCTCTCAACACCCAAATCAACCCCGCAGGACCATGTTAGGAGCTTCACAGTGTTCGTGGAGTAGTATCGCAGGACAAAATAGAGGCCAGGATAGCATGGGTTTGACCCTCATGGGAACTGGTTTTGAGGCTGGCGGGACCCTGGTTTCATCCTGGTAGGACCCAGGGAGCAGTCTCATGGAACCCAAATTGAGGCTCGCAGGACACGGGATCGAGCGTCGCAGGATCCAGTTTTGCGCTTTATGGGAAAAGGGTTCGAGCCTCTCAGCAACCAAATAGAGCTCCGTGGGACCATGTTGGGAGCCTCACAGAACCCAGGGAGTAGTATTGCATGACCCAAATTGAGCCCTGGGTGACATGGGTTCACCCCTTACGGTTCTTGGTTTCGAGTCTGGTGGGACCATGGTTCAATCCTGCCAGGATCCAGGGAGCAGTCTAGTGGGACCCGAATTGAGACTCTTGGGACTTAGGATTGAGGCTTGTGGGACCCAGCTTTGTGCTTCATGGGACCGGGTTTCGAGCCTCTCAGCACCCAAATTGAGCCCCACAAGACCATGTTAGGAGCCTTGCAAAATGCAGGGAGTAGTATCACGGGTCCAAAATTGAGCCCTGGGGTACAAGGATTTGAGTCTCATGGGACCCGGTCTCAAGGCTGGCGGGACCCTGGATCGATCCTGGCAGTAACCATGAGCAGTCTTGTGGGACCCGAATTGAGACTCACAGGAGCCGGGTTCCAACCTTACGGGTCCCGGGATCGATCCTCGTAGGTCCCAGGTTCGTGCTTCATGGGACTAGGTTTTGAGCCTCTCTGCACACAAATTGAACCTGTGGGACCTTTAAGGAGCCTCGAGGGACCCAGGTTCGGGCTTCATGGGACCAGGGTTTGAGCCTTTTGGCACTCAAATTGAGCCCCACGGGACGATGTTAGGAGCCTCGTGGGACGTGGGTAGTGATATTGCAAGAACCAAATTGAGCCCTGGTGGACATGGGTTTGACCCTCGTGGGACCCGGTCTTGAGGCTCCCAGGACCCTGTCAATCCTGGCAGGACCTGGGGAGCATTCTCATGGGACCTGAATTGAGACTCACGGGACCCGGGATTGACCCTCGTGGGACCCAGGTTTGTGCTTCACAGAACTAGGGTTCGAGCCTCACGGCACCCAAATTGAGCCCCGTGGGACCATGTTAGGAGCCTCTTGGGATGCGGGGAGTATTATCACAGGACCAAAATTGAACCCTGGGGGACAAGGCTTTGAGCCTCGTGGGACCTTTTCTTGAGGCTGGTGGGACCCTTGTTCCATGCTGACAGGAGTAGGAGCAGTCTATTGGGACCCGAAATGAGACTCACAGAACCTGGGATCAAGAGTCCCAGGAATCTGGTTCAAGCCTCCTTGGCCCAGGGTCGTGTCTGGTGGGACCCGAATTAGACTAGCAGAACCTGGCTTCTATCCTCATGGGACCCAGGTTAGAGGCTCGCGGTACCTGGTATCAAGCCTTGCTGGACTGAGGTTTGCACTTCGCATGACCAGGGTTCAAGCTTCTCAATAGCCAAATCAAGCCCCGCGGGACTATGTTAGGAGCTTAGCGGGGTCTGTGGAGTAGTATTTCGGGACCCAAATAGAGCCCTGGGTGACATGGGTTCGACCCTCGTGGGACCTGGTTTTGAGGCTGTCAGGACCCTGGTTTGATCCTGGCAGGACCCAGGTAGCTGTCTCGTGGGACCCAAATTGAGACTCGTGGGTTAGGGTGAGGATTAGACTCGCATAACCTGGGATTGAACCTCCTGGGAACCTGAATCAAATCTCATATGCCCAGGGTCAAGTCTGAGAGGACCCAATTTTAGACTAGCAGGACCCGGGTTCTATACTCATGGGACCCAGGTTTGAGCCTTAGGGGACTTGGGTTTGAGCTTCATGGGACCCAAATTTAGTCTCGTGTGTCCTGGGATCAAGCTTCGCGATACCCGTTTTTGTGCTTCATAGTACCCATGTTTGAGACTCTGGGACCCAAGATCATGTGTCGTGGGACACAGGAACGAGAATCACGGGACCCAAATTTAGATTGGCAGGACCCGGGTTTGAGCCTCGCTGGTTCAGGGTTCGAGCCTCATGGGGTACCAGTTTGGAGCCTTGTGGGCCCAGGGGCTAGTTTTGCCAAACCCAAATTTAGACTCGTGGTACCCAGGTTCGAGCCTCATGCAACTTGTGTTTGAGACTCATGGGACCCAAATTTAGACTCGCTGATCCCAGGATTTAGTTTCGCAGGACCAGTGTTTGAACCTCTGAGTACCCAGTTATGAGCCTCGCGAACCCCAGGTTCAAGCCTCACAGGACCCGGGTTCTAGTATTGTTGGCCCGGGGTCCAGTCTCATTGGATCCAAATTTAGATTCGAGGGTCACGGGTCGAGCCTCGAGGACATGGTATGAGATTCACATCTCCTGGGTCCAAGACTTGTGGGTTAGGGTTAGGGTTATGTTTAGTGTTAGTGTTAGGGTTAGGGTTAGACTCATGGAACTCGGGTCGAGCCTCCCAGGAACCTGGGTCAAGCCTAGTGGGCCCAGGGTGGAGTCTGGTGGGACCCGGATTTACAGTAGCAGGACCTGGGGTCTATTCTCACATGACCTGTGTTTGAGCATCGCGGGACTTGGGTTCCAACCTTGTGGTACCCGGGTTAATGACTCTTGGGTTAGGGTTAGCAGTAGGGGTAGTTGTAGGGGTAGGGGTAGGTGTAGGGTTAGGGTTATACTCACAGAACCCAGTATCAAGACTCCCGGAAGCCTGGTTCAAGACTCCTGTGCCTGAGGTAGAGTCTTGTGGGATTAGAATTTAGACTAGCAGGACCCAGCTTCTATCCTCACGGACCTCATGATACCCAAATTTAGTCTTGAGTCTCAGGATCGTGCTTCGCAGGGCTCATGTTTGATTCTCAGAGTAACCAGTTTCTAGCTTTCAGGACCCAAGATCAAGCTTCACGGGGTTTTGTTTCCAGCCTCACAGGATCCAAATTTAGAGTCACATGTCACGGGTTGGAGCCTCACCAGTCCAGGGTTCGAACCACGTGGGACCTGTGTTTGAGCCTCCCAGGTACCAGTTTGGAGCATCATGAACCTGGGTGTGAGTTTTGCAGATCCAAAATTTAGACTCATGGGACCTGGGTTCTAGCCTCACACAACTTGGGTTCGAGCCTCACGGGGCACAAATTTAGACTCGCCAGTCCTGGGATCAAGTTTTGCGGGACCCAAGTTTGAGCCTCAGAGCAGCCAGTTTTGATCCTTGTGAGACCCGGATTCAAGCCTCACAGGATCCAAGTTCTTGCCTAGTTGGCCCAGAGTCCAGTCTTGTGGGACACAAGTTTAGACTTGAGGGACCTGGGATCGAGCCTCGTGAGACTTGGTAAGAACCTCACATCCACCGGGTTTGAGACTTGTGGGTTAAGGTTAGACTTGCACAACCTGGGATCACGCCTCCCAGGAATTTTGTTCAAGCCTCCTGGGCCTGGGGTTGAGTCTTTTGGGACCCAAATTTAGACTAGCAGGACCCGTGTTCTATCCTCACGGGACCTGGTTTTGAGCCTTACAGGACGTGGGTACGAGCCTCATGGGACCCAAATTTAAAGTGTGTCCCAGGATCGTGCTTTGAAGGACACAAATTTGAGCCTCGGAGTACCAGGGTCTGAGCCTTGTGGGAGCTGAGATCAAGCCTCTTGGGACCAGGCTTCCAGCCTCTTGGGACTTGGGTTCGAGCCTCACACACCCAAATTTAGACTCATGTGACCCGGGATCAATCTACACAGTACCCATTTTCTGCTTTGCAATACCCGAGTTTGAAACTCGCATGACGTGAGATTTAGAATCCCAGGACCCGGGTTCGAGCCTTGTGGAGCCCGTGTTTGAGCTTCCCGGGTACCAGGTTAGAGCCTCATAGGCCCGTGGGCAAGTTTTACGGGACCAAAATTTAGACTCATGGGACTTGGGTTTGAGCCTCACAGGACACAAATTTAGACTTGTGGGTCCCAGTATCGAGTTTTATGAGTCCCATGTTTGATCCCTCAGATAAACCAGTTTTGATCCTCGTGAGACCCAGTTTCAAGCCTCATGGGACCTGAGTTCTAGCCACGTTGGCCCTGGGTCTAGTCTCACGGGAGCCAAATTTAGACTCGTGGGATCTGGGATGAAGCTTCATGGGACTTTGTAGGAGCCTCTCGTCCTCCGGGTTCGAGAGTCAGGGTTAGGGTTAGGGTTAGGGTTAGGGTTAGGGTTAGGGTTAGGGTTAGGGTTAGGGTTAGGGTTAGTTTTAGGGTTAGAGTTAGTTAGGGTTAGGGTCAGACTCGCAGAACCGGGATCGAGCCTCCCAGGCACCTGGTTCAGGCCTTGTGGGTCCAGGGGTCAAGTCTGGTGGGACCCAAATTTAGACTAGCATAACCCAGGTTCTAGCCTCACAGGAACTGGGTTCAAGCCTCATGGAACTTGTTTTTTAGCCTCAACGGATTCATATTTAGACTTGTGAGTTCTGGGATAGAGGTTCATGGGACCCGTTTTTGAGCTTTGCAGTACCTGGGTTCGATCATCATGGGACCTGAGATCTACGTGGGATCCAGGGTCAAGACTCCCTGGACCCAGGATATGGCCTGCAGGACATGAGTTTGAGCCTTGTCGGACCTGGTTTGAGTATTGATGGCCCAGGTTTGAGTCTCACAGGACATGACATGAGCTTGTCAGGACCTGGGATCGAGCCTCACTGTACTAGAGTTTGAGCCTTGTTGGTCCGGGTTCGAGTGTCACGGGACCCAAATTTAGACTCACGGGACCCTGGTATCGAGCCTCATGGGACTTGGTTCAAGCCTCATGGAACCCGGGTTAAAATTCATGGTTTATAAGTAGTTAGGTTTACTGTTAGAGTTAGACTCGCAGGACCCGTGTTTGAGTCTCAGAGTACCCAGTTTTGATCCTCGCGAGACTCTGGTTCAAGCCTCACGGGACCAGAGTTCTAGCATCATTGGCCCGGTGTCCAGTCTCACATGACCCAAATTTATATTCGAAGGACTGGGGTTTGAGCCTCAAGGACATGGGTTCGTGCCTCGAGGGACCAGGGATGGATTTGTGGTATTAGGGTTAGAGCCTTGAGGGAGCTGAGTTCGAGCCTCATTGAACCTAGTTTTAGCCTTGAGGGACCAGAGTTCAGGCCTCGTGGGACTCAGGTTCAAGCCACACAGTACAAGGTTTTAAACCTCCTGGTCCCGGTTTCCTGCATGTAGTTGAGGGACTGGGGTCCCAGCTTTGTGGGACCCGGGTCCAAGACTCATGTGACGGAGTTCAAGACTCGCAGGACCTGGACTCAAGTCTCATGGGATCAGGATTTGTGTCTATCAGGACCCAGGTTCAATCCTTGTGGGACCCCGTTAAAGTCTCGCAGACCTCGGGCTCGAGCCTCATGGGCCCAGAGTTGACTCTTGCAGGACCCTATTGGAGCTTGCTGGAACCCGGGTTTGAGCTTCATGTGATCCAGTTTCAAGCCTCACGGGACCCAGTTTTTAGCCATACGAGACCATGGTTCAAGCCTCGTGGGATCTCGGTTTGAGGCTCTCACGACCAGGGTTTGAGCCTTGTGAGACCCAAATTGAGTCTTGCGGGACCCAAGTTCTAGCCTCATGGGCCCAGGTTCTAGTCTCATGGGACCCAATTTGACCTTGTTGGGACCAGGGTTCAAGCCTTGTGGGACAAGGGTTTGAGCCTCACAGGACTGAGGTTCTAGCCTCATGGGCCTGGGTTGAGTCTCATGGAACCTGATTTGATGTTGGCAGGACCAGGCTTCGAACCTCGTGGGATGATGGTTCGAGCCTCGTGGGGCCAGTTTTTGAGCCTCATGTGACTTGGGTTCATGCCTTACAGGACCAGGGTTTAAGTCCACTAACGGTTTTGAACATGCAGTTGAGGGACTGGGGTTCAAGTTTCATGGGTCCCGGGTCTAAGACTCATGGAACCGAGTTCAAGACTCGCGGGACCCAGGTTAGAGCCTCATGGAACCCAGTTTAGAGCCTCATGGGACCTGGGTTCAAGCCTCACAGGAGCAGGGTTCGAGCCTCACAGGACCAGGGTTCAATCCTCGTGGCATCTGGGTTCAAGCCTCATGGGACCAGGGTTAGAGCTTTGTGGGACCTGGGTTTCAGTCACAAAGGACCTGAATTCAAGCCTCGCAGGACTTCGGTTCAAGCCTCACGGAACCCCGATTTAAACGTCTGGGTCCCAGTTTTAAGCATGTGGTTGAGGGACTGAGATTAAATCTTCATGGGACCCGGGTCCAAGACTCATGGAACTGAGTTCAAATTCACGGGACCTGGATTTGTCTCTATCGAGACCCAGGTTCGAGCCTCATGGGCCTAGGGTCAAGACTAGCAGGACCCGAATTCAGCATCGCAGGATCTGGGTTTGGGACTCACAGGCCTGCAGGAGACGAGTTCAAGCCTCACAGGACCTGGGTTTGAGCCCAGCGGGACCAGGGTCCGAGCCTTGAGGGACCCTGGATAGAGCTTGCGGGATAAGGGTTCGAGCCTCGTGGAACCCGTGTTTGAGCCTCAAGGGACCGCCGATGGATCTTGCGGGATCAGGGTTTGAGCCTTACAGGAGCTGAGTTGAAGCCTTGTGGGACCCAGTTTTAGCCTTGAGGGACCTGGTTTGGGCCTCACAGGCCTTGGGTTCAAGCCTCACGGGACCAAGGTTTAAGCCTCCTGGTTTTGAGCATGAGGTTAAGGGACTGGGGTCCAAGCTTTTTGGGACCCTGGTCCAAGACTCACGGGACCAAGTTCAAGAATCACGGGACCTGGATTCAAGCCTCATGGTTCCAGGATTTGTGTCTAATGGGATCCGGGTTCACTCCTCGTGGGACCCAGGTTTGATCCTCGCGGGACCCGGGTTTGAGCTTCGCAGGACCTGGGTTCAAGTCTTGTGGGACTTGAGTTTGAGCCTCTTGGGCCTGTGTTAGAGTCTCATGGGACCCATCTATGAGCCTTGAAGGACCCGGGTTCGAGCCTCACAGTGAGTTCATGTTTCAAGGGAACCGGGTTAGATGATATGGGATCAGGTTTCATGCCTCGAGGTACCTGAGTTTGAGCCTCATGGGACCTGGGTTTTAGCCACAAGGGACCCAGGTTCGGGCCTCGAGGGACTCGGGTTCAAGCCTCACAGGACCAGGGTTTAAACCTCTGGGTCTCAGTTCCGAGCATGTGGTTGAGGGACCGGTGTTCATGCTTCATGGGACCCGGGTCCAACACACATGGGACTGAGTTCAAGACTCACGGGACCTGGGTTTAAGCCTTGCAGGACCTGGATTTGTGTCTAGTGGAACCTGGGTTCGAGCCTCATGGGACAAGGCTTAGAGCCTTGCTTGACCCAGGATAGAGCCTTGCAGTTCCAGGTTTTGAGCCTCGCGGTACTCAGGTTCAAACCTCATGGGACCAGGGTTTATGTCTGGGGCCATTTTTCGAGCATGCGATTGAGGGACTGGGGTTCAAGCTTAGTGGGACCCGGGTCCAAGACTCATAGGACCGAGTTCAAGACTCACAGAACATGGGTTCAAGCCACGTGGGACCCAGGTTTGAGCCTCATGGGACCCGGGTTTGAGCATCATGGGACCTGGTTTCGAGTCTCACAAGATCCAGGTTAGAGCCTCGCGGGACACAGGTTCTGTCTTTGTGGATCCCAGGTTTGAGAATCACAAGCCAAGGGTTTGAGCCTCATGGGATTCAGGTTTTGGCATTGTAGGATCATGGTTCG
Organism: Erinaceus europaeus; assembly: GCF_950295315.1. NCBI lineage: Eukaryota > Metazoa > Chordata > Mammalia > Eulipotyphla > Erinaceidae > Erinaceus > Erinaceus europaeus. Next base: position 33,621,048 of record NC_080167.1, read on the forward strand.
AAATTCTCAGGACCCATGTTCAAGCCTTGTACCACCGGTTTCCAGACTCACAATGCCTGGGTTCAAGCCTCTGGGTCCCAGGTTCCAGCTTTGCGGGGCTAGGGTTTGAGACTCATGGGGCCCAGGTTCTAGCCTCATGGAGGACTGGCTGAGCCTCGCAGGAGCCATGTTGGAGCCTCACGGGCCTCTGGTTCAAGCCTCGCAGGATCCACATTTAACACTTGAGCGTCCTGGTTTCAAAACTCACAAGACCTGGGTACGAGCCTTTTGGGACCCAGTTTCCTTCTTCGTGGTGCCCGGGTTTGAGACTCATTAGGCCCGGATTATATCTTCACCGGACTTACATTTGAGCCTCCCAGGACCCGCGTTCATTCACGGGGCCTGGTTTCGAGACTCATGGGTCCCACATTCAAGAGATGTGAGACCCAGTGTTGTTTAAATTCGGAAGGCTCCAGCTGGCCGGGCTAGCTTCACGGGTAACAGAGACGACCAGAGAAATACGGCTGGGCCGGGAAGCTGTATTTCTTTATTCAGGAAAAACGATTCATAAAACTAAACCAAACTAATCACCAGAGAGAACTCTGCTGCCTCCTTCCCCAGCGGCGGCGCCAAGAACTCTCGAACTCTGGAACTCTCTCGGGGTTCCTTGGGGTGCAGACAAGCGGGCCTGCGAAACTAGCAGGACTGAACCAATTTTCTTGGCAGGGGGAGAGCTAGAACAATCCAATGAAAAGCATACAACAATTCCCCCTTTTCTTTTTAACTAAATGACTACAGTATCAGGGTTGTGGGGTGAACAGAAACCTATATCATATAGGCATTTTCAAAAAAGAAACTGGCACAAACATGGAGAAACATGTAAGCGAGTAACAAGAACAAGTGTGCTGCCAAGGGAAGGCCTGAGGGGGCCAATTTTTTGCCTCTGTGGGCAAAACTTTATCAGCTTAAAAAAACATTTCTTGCCTCTGGGGGGCGTACTTGCCTCGACAGGCATTTGCATGGGGGTGAGGAACGGCCTAGAATCCCAAAGCCAGCTGGCTGCAATTTACTTACATTGAAACAAAACTTGTCATTAGCATAATCATAGCGCAATCTAACGTTTCTAATAGAGAAGGAATTTGAGACTTTTACATATCAACAACGTCTTTTTAACCTTTTGTTACACCCATTTAAGATGGAGACACACCCTAGGTGTGCACAGGAAAGGAAACCTCAGGCATGAGAATAATTAGCATAGCCATTGTGTAATCTACCATTTCTAATAGAGAAGGTAATCGAGAGTTTTACATATCAACAAGTCTATTTAACCTTTTGTTACACCCACTTAAGATGGAGACACACCTTAGGTGTGTGCAGGTTTTGTTTAGAACAACTTAGTTAAAATATATTGATTGTTAACTAATTTTTACCTCAGACTTTAAATGTGAGTTAATTTTATCTTTATGATAATTATGTTGAAAACCTTTTTCATTTAACTTTGTCTAGTAAGAATTTAGCCTTAAAGTTACTGTTTACCAAACTTTAAACACACACATAAACATGGTCATTAATACACAAAGAGAGAAACCTTTGTTACGAAGAAATGTCATTTTAAACACGAATTTAGATATGTACTGTCTTAGTTGTTGGGGGGTCACCATCTGGAGGTGACCTCCTGCACAGCTCCACTTCTAGGAATTGCAGGTTGCGATCTCTGCACAAATCTCTGCATACTCCAGCTTGTCTGCCTTCAGACCGGAGCTGGAGATCTCAGCCAGGGTGCCCAGTTTTGGCAGGGAGCCCCGGGGGTCCAGGAGGTCCAGGATCTGTATAGAATTCATAGCACATGGGCGCACGGGCCAGCCTTGTAGAAGGCGCGGGCCGAGGAGCCCAGGGGTGGCGGCCATGATAGGCCGCTGTGGCCCTGCCCCATGGCCCTGCCATGTCTGCTGTCCTGCTCGCAGTGGCAGAGCAGCGTGGAGGGATCCCGCGCCCAGTGCCCTGCTCCACGCGGTGGAGAGCCGGCTCCTGTGGGCTGGTCTGCATGCTGGCATTGGGCTCCTGCATGCTGGCATCGGGCTCCTGAGTGTTGGCATCGGGCTCCAGCGTGTTGGCATCGGGCTCCTGCATGTTGGCGTTGGGCTCCTGTGTGCTGGCGTCGGCCTCATGCAGGCTGCGGGGCTGTGGGCGCGGTGCGCGGGGTTGTCTGGGCGCGGCCGGCTGGATGGCTGGCTGGCTGGGTGGTTGTTCAACCAGGTGAAAACGGCAGCTCCGTGCCTTGCCTCCCGCCTGCTGGCTCCTCCCGACTCCGCTGGCTATTCTGAGTGCGCCCGAGTGAGTGGAAACCACAGAGTGGTCCAGAGATAAATGTTCCAGAAACAGCAAAACAGTCTCATGATGAAAGATCAGAGGCATTTGGAGATCTCTTCACAAGCAGAAGAGAAGGCCATAGGACATAGGTAGCCAAATTGTCTTATGTTTGTGATTCACGGGACACGGGTTCCAGCGTCATGGTGCCTGGGTTCGAGGTTTGTGACCTCTGTAACAAGTGGGAGACGGATTCCAGCCTCATGGGGCCCAGGTTCCAGCCTCACAGGACCCTAGTTCAAGCCTTATGGGACCCTGTTTTAAAACTTGTAGGATCCAGGTTTGAGAGTCCATCTCACAAGATATCAGGGTGTTTCGGGGTGTCTCTCTCCTTCTCCGGCAGGGTGGCCTCCAGGGGAAGGATAATGGGCTGGTTCTTTCCCACTCATGACAGGGGTGACACAAAGTAAAAGACACCAGGGAACTCTTTGCATGCCTAGAATCTGAGTCCTAGAATATCAGAATCCTAGAGTCCGTTTATTAGCAAAGTGGACATGAGTTAAATAGAAAAACAATGAAGTTAATTATTGTTGAAATATGACATAAATTACAGGTTTCTTAATAGTCAGCATGCCCCTAAGGTAGGGGGTTGATATGAAAGGAATTGATGAGATACAAGACAGTTATTTTCCATGACACAAGCAACTTAATTATCCAAAGGTATTTGAGAGAAGCATAGGGGTTGAACCCGTAGGGTGAGACTATCAAAAGTCATATAGTTTGGAATTTCTCTTGTCTGGGGTCTGAGGTGTATGATGAAGTGTATGATAAGGTGTGTTCTTCTGTGAACAGAAGGTGACTTTGAATAAGTGAATCTGTGGCCATGTGGAGGCTTAATGGAGGGAAGTACTGGGGTATCTGTGGGCCTGAGAGTCAAGAAGGAAAGAACCAAGTCTGAGTTTCCCCCCTTATGCTCACCTCGGTTGAGAGAGACTTACCAAGAGATTATCTTCTCAGACCTCCATCCAAAGATAGGGGTGTTTCTCCCTAAGCTCTATCAGGCTTACACATGTTACCAACAAAGGTGCTGTGCTGTCCACTCACCCATCGCAATTACAGAAGCCAGATCCAGAAGGCCCCAGGGCAGAGCTCAGGTGCTCACACCAGGGCATTCACCACTGAGGGTGTATTCTAACAAACAGGGGGGCAGGTTATACATCTGCCTGAACACTGATGTTACTCTGTGCAAGAACCTGGGTTCAAGCCCCAGGTCCCCCCGTGGTTCTAGGGGAGGGGTGAGATTCAGGACCATGAAGCACTGCTGCAGGTGAAGCAGCTGTTTCTCTCCCCCTCTCTAACATCCCCTTGCCACTCAGTTTCTCTCAGTCTCTATCCAAAAAATAAATAAACTAAATAAAATAATAAATACTAAGTCTTTATAAAAATATAGTGCGAATAGATTCATCCATAACATTGGGAACATACACCATGTGGATAAAATCATACATATATTCGGGAGTCAGGCGGTAATGCAGTGAGTTAAGCGCACATGGTACAAATCACAAGGACCAGCCTAAGGATCCTGGTTTGAGCCTCTGGCTGCCCACCTGCAGGGGAGTTGCTTCACAAGTGGTGAAGCAGGTCTTCAGATGTCTATCTTTCTCTCCTCTCTGTCTTCCTCTCCTCTCTCCATTTCTCTGTCCCACCAACAATGACGACAACAATAAATTAACAAGGACAACAAAAGAGAATAAATAAATAAATAAATATTAAACATTAAAAAGATCAGTCAGATTTTGTAAAGAGGCCTTGGCCATACCAGAGACTGTTTCTTCCAGACACTAGAAAGGGATCCAGTAAGGGGGCCCCAAGGGTAATAGCAAAAAAAAGAAAGTTCAGAAAAGGAAAGAAGAGGAGAGGAGAGGAGAGGAGAGGAGAGGAGAGGAGAGGAGAGGAGAGGAGAGGAGAGGAGAGGAGAGGAGAGGAGAGAAGAGAAGAGAAGAGAAGAGAAGAGAAGAGAAGAGAAGAGAAGAGAAGAGAAAAGAAAGTGCTGCTGGAATTGCAAGGACTGTTTCAAAGACACAAAGACTGTTTCAAAGACACAAGAAGTTCATCAAAACACATTTATGGGTCTGGGTGGTAGTGGTGCATCTGGTTAGTGCACATATTACCATGCACAAGGACCCAGGTTCAAGGCCTACCTTGAACAGGTTCAAGTTCCTACCTACAGTGTGAAAGCTCCACAAGTAGTGAAGCATATCTGCAGGTGCCTATCTCCCTCTTTCTATTTCTGGCTGTATCTAACCAATAAAAAGATATTTGTAAAGAATTTCCATGGTGTAGGGTAAGGATGGGGGGTAAGGCCTTATGTAAGAGGGTAGTGACAAGCTCAGGCCTCCTACAGCCAAGGGTCTTTATCACCCAGTTCTGGTGGTATTATAGGTCTCCTTAGGGAAAACACCTACTACCCCTGCTCCCTGCACACGTTAATGTAATATGCACTTCTTTGACATATGAACTTTACATATTAGGAGTAACATTCTGCTCATAACCCTACTACACTATCTTTACCATAATTATAGCAGGTAGATAACTCACATTTTACCTAGACTTTAAGCACAGTCCTTACCCCAAGAAAATGTAAAATCTCTTAATCCCCAAGTAATAATCTAACATGTAGCCTATACTATGAAAACAAAATACTCAGTTTAATTATATCACAAAAAAATACATTAAAGAGTGCATAAAACTAAAATAAGATTTTTTAAAAATATGTTTTGGAAGCCAGGCGGTAGTGCAGTGGGTTAAGTGCACATGGCACAATGTGCAATGATTGGCTTAAGGATCCTGGTTCCAGCCCCCAGCTCCCCACCTGGACGGGGTTCCCTTCACAGGGGGTGAAGCAGATCTGCAGGTGTCTATCTTTCCCTTTCCTCTCTTTCTTCCCCTCCTCTCTCCATTTCTCTCTGTCCTATTCAACAATGACATCAATCACAACAACAATAGTGAAACAACTAGGGCAACAGATGAGAAAATAAATAAGTAAATGAATTAATAAATAAATGAATAGAAAAATTGTTTGTTTTAATGAGAGATATACAGAGGGAAACATCAGAACAATGTTTAGCTCTGGCTTATTTTGGTGTTGGGAGTTGAACCTTGGAACTTGAAAATAAATAAACAAACAAACAAATGAAGTGGTCTGGGAGATAAAGCAGTGGATCATACTTTGTACTCTAAAGCCTCTCCCCTCTCTCTTGTTAATGAATACTGTTATGCCTTAGTTATAGCAAAATGCTTATGCAAAAAGATTTCTATGCCTGAGGCTTTGAGTTCCCAGTTTCAATTCATGTCACCACTAACAGCTAGAGATGAGTAGTAATCTGGCCTTATTGGTTCTTTTCTTGTATTTCTTACTAGCTCTTCCAGTAAAATAAATTAAATATTGGGCAGAGGGTGGTAGATAGCATATCAGTTATGCAAACAGACTGTCATGACTGAGGCTCCAAAGTCCCAGGTTCAATCCCTCCACCACCCTGCACCACCATAAGCCAGAGCTGAACAGCACTCAGGCAAAAAATTAAATATTTAAAAAATAACAAATAAATATTTTAACTATATAAAATAGCACCACATTCAAAGAGTTATGTATAATATATTCTTCATAAGCCATTGTCTTTACCCCAGAATGATAAGGGTCATATAAAAATCCTAAACTCAAGTGTTTTAAAATAATTCATGATGAAGGAAAACAAGTGATTCTATTAATTGATGCATATTCAAAAACTTGAAGGAAAGCCCATTTGATATACTCACTCTTCAAATTAGGATTAAAATAGCATTGCGGTAAGATATAGATTATGTTCAGGGCTTGACTCAACTTCTATTCCAGAAATCAACAGCAAGTTCAGAATAATGAATCTCCCTACTACTACTTTTTAAAATGTTATTTATTCATTGGATAGACAGGAAAAGAAACTAAGAGAAAGGCAGGACAGAGACCTACCACACTGACTCACCACGTATGAAGCTCCCAGCCTGCCTGTGGGGACTAGGGCTTGAAGCCAAATCCTTCCAGAGACTAACATGTTCTCAACCTAGTGAGTCACCAGCTGCCCTACCCCCAGTGTTTTTTTCTGGAACTTTATTGCAAAGAATAATGCCATGAGCACATATTTCTTACTGATACCATGTTAGAAGTTTACCACAAATAACATCTTCATTTAGGTTTTCTTCCCATGTTGACAAAGGTTTATTAGCATATGTCCTATATTAATAGAACTAAACAGATCCCTCCTCATAGACCATGGCATTCACCATCATTATATATTTTCCTAGAAATTCTATTCAGAGTAATAAGGAAAAATTCACACAGTCTTACACATACACACACACACAAAAAAAAAAAAACAACAACATAGCACTGGGAGTCAGGCGGTAGAACTGTGGGTTAAGCACACATGGCGCAAAGCACAAGAACTAGCATAAGGATCCCATCTCGGGCTCCTGGCTCCCCACCTGCAGGGGAGTCCCTTCACAGGTGGTGAAGCAGGTTTGCAGGTGTCTGTTTCTCTCACCCTCTGTGTCTTCCCCATTTCCCTCTGTCCTATCTAACAATGACATCAATAAAACCAACAATAACTACAACAATAAAAAACAAGGGCAACAAAAGGGAAAATAAATAAATATAAAAAATTAACAACAATAATAACTACAACAATAAAAACAACAAGGGCAACAAAAGGGAATAAATAAAGTAAATATAAAAAAAATAATAAAAAAAAGGGAGTCGGGCTGTAGTGTGGCGGGCTAAGCGCAGGTGGTGCAAAGCACAAGGACCAGCATAAGGATCCCGGTTCGAACCCCGGCTCCCCACCTGCAGGGGAGTCACTTCATAGGTGGTGAAGCAGCTCTGCAGGTGTCTATCTTTCTCTCCTCCTCTCTGTCTTCCCCTCCCTCTCTCCATTTCTCTTTATCCTATCCAACAACGACAACAACAATAAGAACTACAACAATAAAAACAACAAGGGCAACAAAAGGGAATAAATAAATAAAATAAATATATAAAAAATTTAATAATAATAAAAAAAATTTTAAAAGAAAACATAGCATTGCCTATTCACAGACCACTATAACACCATCTTAAATATCCTGCTAAAATTCAAGTTTATATGGAGTGCACTAGGTAGAGATGACATGATTTTAATAAAGTGTAAACATTTGAAATCAAGACAACATAGATAAAAATATTTATTATAAAATTTATCAAATACTTAAGAGCCTCACTCTAATATATGAGCTACCAAGAATAAAACTTTGTACTTCGGGAGTCAGGTGGTAGCACAGTGGGTTAAGCGCACATGGCATGAAGCACATGTACCAGCACAAGGATCCCGGTTCAAGTCCCCAGCTCCCCTCTTGCAGGGGAGTCCTTTCACAGGCAGTGAAGCAGGTCTGGGAGGTGTCTGTCTTTCTCTCCCCCTGTCTTCCCCTCATCTCTCCATTTCTCTCTGTCCTATCAAACAATGACAACATCAATGATAACAACAATAATAACTATAACAAAAATAAAAAAGAGCAACAAAAGGGAAAATAAATATACAATTTTTTAAAACTTTGTACTTTACAAATTCAAAATACTTCTTTACCATTTCCCTGGAATATATAGGATTCATATCCTAAAAAATATGAAATTCATAAAGGAACCATTATGATCCCTAAATAAATGTTAAGCCATTCATGCTTACTGAATGAAAAAACAAAGTCCACAGTACATGATTAACATCTGTTGATTCACGATGATTCCTGTAAAACTTTCCAGTTTCTTGATTTAAAAAAGTAGAAAGAGTTCTAAACAGTCACACTGAATATTAAGAGAACAAAAAAAAAAACTTATCTTGAACAACAAAATCAACCCAGGAGATACACACCTGCAAGGTATACAATATTAGCTACTGAAGTGCTGTAATTCCAGGATGTATAGAAATCAATCGATATTAACTAGTTAGAAAGATAGAAAGAAGAAAAGAAGAAGAAGAAAGAGGAGGAGGAGGAGGGGAAGGAGGGGAAGGAGGGGAAGGAGGGGAAGGAGAAGAAGGAGAAGAAGGAGAAGAAGAAGAAGAAGAAAGAAAGAAAGAAAGAAAGAAAGAAAGAAAGAAAGAAAGAAAGGAAGGAAGGAAGGAAGAAAGGAAGGAAGGAAGGAAGGAAGGAAGGAAGGAAGGAAAGAAAGAAAGAAAGAAAGAAAGAAAGAAAGAAAGAAAGAAAGAAAGGAAGAAAGAAAGAAAGAAAGAAAGAAAAATAGCCAAGTCCACCCAGTGTCAATGATATGGGTAAAAAGAGCAGCATCCAGATGGTGTTTACAACAAGTTCCAACAACAGACAACGGACAAGCAAAGTACAGAGAAATGAAAGCAGAGCCTAAACGAATGGCATATGATTAACTCAAAATGGGTTAAGTGTTGTCTTATGATTAACTCAAAATGGGTTAAGTGTTGTCTGGCTGGATAGCTTCCTGAGAATGTGAACTTGCTTTCTCATGGGCACAAGCCAGGTTTGAGCCTAGTCCCCATCCCACTGAGGGTAGATCCATTGCTGTGCTGTTTTCCTCTCTTTCTATCTGGGGAAAAAATCAGCATGATAACTGCTTCTGACCTCGGACTTCTAAACAGGTTTACATCTGATGTAGGAATTATGGACAATCAGAGGAAAGATGCAATCTTCTTTTCTTATTGCCAACAAAGGGATTGCTGGTGCTGAGTACTGGCACTACAAATGCACCTCACTCACTGACCATATTTCCCTTTTTCTTCTCATTTTAATTAGACAGGATGGAGAGAAATTGAAAGAAGATGGGGTGAGAGGAGAGGAGATAGACACCTGTGTACCTGCTTCACCACTCTTAAAGCTGACCCACTGCAGGTGGGTCCCCACTAGCAGGGGAAAAGCTTCACAATCAGTAAAGTAGTGCTACAGGTGTCTGTCTGTCTCTATCTCCCCAACTCCTGTCTCTTCCAAATAAATATTTGTAAAAGAATAGAATAAAGAATAAAAAAAGAAATTAAGGAGCAGAGAAGTTGGTAAAGTTTGTGAAACCTGAGACTTACATCCAAAAGGGGGAAGCACACTGGTGTCTCTCCCTGCCTGTCCCTCCCTCACCCTTCACACTATTATACACTCTGAGGAGCACTGAGCTTGGGCTGGGAGACAGCACCAAGGCCCAGATAGATGCCCAGGTCCAAGTCCCTGGGTGCCGTGCTGTGCCATGGAGAAGAGAGAGAGAGAGAGAGAGAGAGAGAGAGAGAGAGAGAGAGAAGATCCGGAGCGGAGAGGGAACACAATTCTTTATTCGCATGGGCACCTCAGAGTTGGGTGAGAGCAGTGGTTCGGGCCACATGGAGCTAGCCAAAATGGCTGCCTCACGCAGCACCCTTTTCTGTGTCTAACCACTGAGGTGAAAAACGGGCAAGAGAGGGAGGGGTGGAAGAATGGTTTTATAGGGCAAAACCCGGGAGTGACGAGCCGCGACAGGATAGGTTGGGAAGGGCACTTCGAGAATATTGTATTAACTCTCATGGGAACTGTTAGCGAGCAAAATCAAACCACCATCCACTGCAAGGAAGCAAAAGATGTTTATTCACGAATTGCAATCCGGGCCGAGATGGTGACTGGTGTTAGTCTACCAAGCTTGACCCTGAACAAGGCTCAAACCACACAATTTATAGGAATTCAGACTCCACTCAGGGAGGGGGGAACACATCACCTTATTAGCCTATATCCAGTCATTTCAAACTTATCAATAGCCTGATCCATTCAGAATAAAGCATGGGCTAGTTCTAAACATCACACCAGACCAATAGGTCCCCACCTAAGTGGGAGGGGGTCACCACATTCCTTTGCTCTTTGTTGGGACCACCTGGCCATCTGTTTGTAACTCATCAGGCCATCTGTTTGTAATTCATCAGGCCATCTGTTTGAACTACCTGGTGACAGTATCCCTATGCAAAGGTCACGAGGAGGTCTGTTCACTGCAGGGTCTGTTAAAGTAATTGATGGCCTTTTAAGTTCTGTTGAGGGGAAAAGGGCAAGGAATTTCCCACCTCACTGGGCAGGAGGGCAAAAAGCAATTATATTTAAACTATTCTTAAAACTCAAAAGCGATTATACTTATAACTATTCTATAGTTACTGCCTCTAACATTCCCCACTAGTCTTAGCTGGGAATCAAATCCTTGATTCATCTTCTTCTTCTTCTGAGCTGTATTGTACCTCGACATGAGACTCCAGGAGCATAACCTTTTCAGTTCTCCTTTTAACCAAGGAGATCAAAGACCTCCATAGACAAGGCCCCAGGGTAAGGAGTAGAAGCAGGGTGATCAGAGGCCCTGCCAGGGAACTAATTAGTGTTTTTAACCAAGAGGGCCAGGAAAATAGGTTTGCGAACCAGCTGTCCTCGCTTAGGTCTCTTAGACGGTTATCCCTGTCTTCTATCCTTTTCTTGACCTCGCTTAAAGTTTTCTTCACCATTCCAGAGTGGTTGGCATAAAAGCAACAGGCCTCGTTCAGGGCCACACATAACCCTCCCTGTTTCATGAATAGTAAATCAAGTCCCCTGCGATTCTGCAGGACCACCTCAGCCAATGAAGATAGGGACCCTTCAAGAGATTCAATAGTGCCCTCTAGTGTGGCCATATCCTGATTGATCTGCTGGTCTAATTGTACTAGAGTAGTCTCCTTAGCTAGGGCCGCAGCTCCCATTGCCGCTGTCCCCGCTATGGCTGCCCCCACAAGTATAGGAACCACTATCGGGACACGCTTTCGTCTTATTGGTCCGAGGTAGTCTGTTCCTTGCCGTTCAAGGTGTGCCCACCCTTCTTCATCATGGGAATAGTATACATGGGGCAGGATATGGGCCAAAACACAGAGGTCCTTTTTGTTCATTCCGTAGGGGGTGATGCAGGGGGTCATGCCTGAAGTACAGGCCCACCAAGTCCCCTCAGGGGCTTTGAGGAGGGTTGCCCACTCTTGAGTCTTACTAACTTTAATGGTTAAGTTGCAATTTCCCCTGTATGGGGAGGAGTCCAATTTATAGTTGGCGGTGATAATACAAGTTCCTGCTCCCTGGATGTCTCCCAGTGTCATGTGGGGCTGTATTCCCCATTTACATTCTGGGCCCTTTGAGATGCTAGAGGATAGAGCCAGCTTCCTAATGTCTCCCTTTTTGCTACCTATTCCTGCAGAGGTGGCTACACCTATGTAATAAGGGGGCTCAGGATGTAAACACAGCCAACAGTTTCTGGTTATGTTAGGGTCAGACTCATTCAGAAGGTAATACATTAACTCCACAGTTCTCACTAGTGGCTTTACCCTGGGATGCAAGGGTTCTGCGTCAGTCGTTTTAGTGTCACTTGGTGCAACGTCAGTCTGATCCCTATCAGTCTCATTCTCTCCCCCCATCCCCGAAGAGGGAGAGAGAGTAGGTCGGGGGTCCTCTCCCAGAATGATGGGTCTCAGGGGCCCAATAGGATTCTGAGTCCATGGCAGCAATCGCAGTTGAATAGTGAATAATGTCCCAAAGTCCTTTCCCGAAAAAGGGATCTTAATGCCCCACATTCTCCCTCTTGTCCATGAATCAGTCTCATTCCAAGTCTTAACCGTCACCTCCACAGGGTTACAGTCTCCAATGTAGCAATTTCCTGGTTCGGTCAGGTCGCCTGGTCGAATCACTCTTGTGACTTTCAGGTGCTTATCATCGTCCTTCACTGGAGATGCTGTCAGACATTCCCCCCATAACCCACAGAAAAAATATGGTTCTCCCCTACATTTGATGGGGCTGTCTTCTCTGGGACAGACATAATAGGGTCGGTCCCAAAGGCGAGCCTCCAGGTCAATGGAGCCGCACCCCCCATTTACGGTAATCTCCCCGGTTGCAGTCTGGCTGGCATAGATCACCCTGGTCCAGTTGGCACCAAATAGATCGCACAGATCAAGAGTGAATGTAGGCTGCCCGGCGGTTAATTGGTTAGCGACCACCCTTCCCTCTTTCTTTTTCAGCTCCCATACATACAGAGAGGACACTTGGGGGTGAGAGGCATGTGAGCTCGGGCAGTGACAGAGGTAAAACAGAAGTGTACCAGGCAAAAAACACACACAGGTCAGCAGGAGACCAAGCGGATCTTCATCGGGTCCGGCGTGGGTACGGCACACCATTTCCTCAGATTCTCTACTTCGGGAGGGTCCGCCACGGATTTCTTCAGGCGGGTATGATGAATCCAGTGTCGTTTCCCAGCGACCTTAGCAGCAGTCGGCGTGCTCAGGATTACGGTGTATGGTCCTTCCCACCGGGCCTCAAGATGGTCAGGATGCAGCTTCTTCACCAGTACGGAATCACCAGGCTCGAACAAGGGGGCTTGGTGTCGGCTTTCCTCCCTCCGGGTCCCAGGATTTTCGTCCCGGACGGTGGCTCTGGCCTTCCCTCGTACCACCTGCAAGGCCTGTAGGGACTTGAGGAGTCTGCCCCGTGACACTTGGGCCAATTTTTCCGTCTCAACCCGGGGCACCAGGGTTGGCAGTTTACCATACACAATCTCAAACGGAGTAAATCCAGACACATATGGGGTATTCCTACTTTTAAGCAAATCAAAAGGTAAAAGGGAAATCCAGTCCCCGCCAGTCTCTATTTTTAACTTGGTTAAGCTTTCCTTAATAGTCCTATTCATTCTTTCTACTTGCCCCGAACTCTGGGGGCGGTAAATGCAATGTAACTTCCATTTAATTTTTAAAATTTCTGCCAATTGTTGGGTGACCTTGGCAATGAATGCCGGGCCGTTATCCGACCCCAGTGAATAAGGGAGCCCAAACCTAGGGATAATTTCAAAAACCAATTGTTTCACTACTACCTGGGAAGTCTCTTTCTTAGTGGGGAAGGCTTCGGCCCAACCTGAAAAGGTATCTAGCATAACTAAGAGATACTTATATCCTCCTCGAGCTACAGGCATCTCAGTGAAGTCCAGTTCCCAATGTTCTCCAGGTTCCCCCCCTCGCCACCTGGTTCCTGGTCCTTTCACTTGTACTGGGTTAGCGTTGACTCTAGCACATGTTGCACAGCGACCTCCCACACTCTGGGAGATCCTGTGCAAACCAATTATCAAATAAAATTTACTGATCAATTCAGCTAATTTGTTTCCCCCAAAATGGGTACCTTGATGCGTTTGAGAGACCACCTGTCTTCCCAGTGGCTGGGGTAATAAAATCCTGTCATCAGGGAGGACGATCCATCCTTCCTCATTTCGTCTCCCCCCCAGTCTCCGGCTCAACTCCTCTTCCTGTTTCGAGTATACTGGTTTCTGTCATTTTTTCACTTCTCCTGGTATGGGGGTAGCCACCACCATTTGGGCCGGGGTCCCCACTAGTCTTTTGGCCACTTCCCTGGCTGTCTGGTCTGCCAACCGATTGCCTCGTGAGACTTCTGAGTCATCTTTCTGGTGTCCCTTACAGTGGATGACAGCAACCCTCTCTGCCCCCCAAACAGCTGCTAGCAGGGCCAATATTTCCTGGGCATGCTTGATAGCTTTTCCCCCGGCTGTCAGCAGTCCTCTTTCTTGATACAGAGCCCCATGGACATGGACAGTGGCAAAAGCATACCTGCTGTCGGTGTACACATTTATCTTCTTCCCTGCTCCCCACTTGAGTGCTTGAATGAGTGCTATCAGCTCCGCCTTTTGGGCTGATGTCCCTTGTGGCAAGGATGCAGCCCACAGGACCTCCCAGTTGGTGACTACCGCAGCACCTACATACCGTACACCATCTTCCACAAAGCTGCTTCCATCCGTGTAGAGGGTTTCCTGTGCGTCCGGTAGTGGGATGTCCGTCAGGTCAGCTCTTGACGAGGTCAGGGCTTCCAAGATTTCTCCACAGTCATGGGTGATGTCTTCCTCTGGGTTGGGGAGCAGGGTAGCTGGATTTAAGGCTGCAGTCTGCTTGAAAGTAATGCGAGGTGGGTCCAGCAACAGTACCTGGTAATGGGTGATCCGAGAATTGGTTATCCATCGGTCCGGAGGGGAGTGAAGTAGGCTGGCCAGGTTGTGGGCTGTGGCGATTTCTAGGGTCTGCCCAAAAGTCAGTTTGGTAGTCTCCTTTACTAGTAGGGCAGCTGCCGCCACTGTCCTCAGACACCCAGGCCACCCGGCGGCTACTGGGTCCAGTCGTTTAGACAGGTAGGCGACAGGCTTCTTCCAGGGGCCCAGGGTTTGAGTGAGTACCCCCTTAGCCACACCGGCACTTTCTGCTACAAACAGCTGGAATGGTTTGTTCAGGTCAGGGAGGCCTAGAGCGGGGGCACTTACCAGGGACTCCTTCAGTGCCCGGAAAGCCCTTTCCTCCATCTCAGTCCATTTCAAAGGAGTGTCGCCTCCGCCGGTGGCGGTATAGAGGGGCTTTGCTAGTTCAGCGAACCCTGGGATCCATAGCCTACAATAGCTTACTGCCCCCAGGAATTCCCGGAACTGTCTCTTGGTAGTGGGGGTTGGGATCTTTAGGATAGCTTGGATTCTTCCCTCAGACAGGGCCCGTCGCCCCTCTTTAATCTGGTAGCCCAGATAGGTTACTTCTTGGGTACACAGCTGAGCCTTTTTGGCTGATACCCGGTATCCCAAGCTCCCCAGTGCCTCGAGCAGGTCTCTAGTTGCCGTTTCGCAGTCCTCACGAGATGAGGCCGCGATCAGCAGGTCATCCACATATTGTAGGAGGCTACACTCAGGATGCTCACCTCGGAAGGTCAATAGGTCCTTGCTCAGTGCTTCATCAAACAAGGTGGGAGAGTTTTTAAAACCTTGGGGAAGTCAGGTCCAAGTCAGCTGTCCTGACTCCCCTTCCTCGGGGTCTGTCCATTCAAAGGCAAAGATAGGTTGGCTCTGCGGGGCCAAGGGGAGGCTGAAAAAGGCATCCTTCAAATCTAGGACGCTATACCAGGTTCGATCAGGTGACAGGAGACTGATGAGAGTATAAGGGTTGGGGACTGTAGGATGAATCATCTCTACCCTCTTATTTACCTCTCGTAGGTCTTGCACTGGTCTGAAGTCGTTCGTTCCGGGCTTTCGTACTGGGAGAAGGGGTGTATTCCAAGCTGACTTGCAGGGCACCAAAATACCGGCCTATTTTAGGCGTCTAATATGGTTCCTGATACCATGCTGGGCTTCCCGACTCATGGGATACTGCCGGACGCGGACTGGGGTGGCAGCAATGACCAATTGAACTATTATGGGAGTTACATGCTTAGCCAACCCTGGGGGGTTTGTCTCGGCCCAAACTCTTGGGATCTCCTGCTTCCACCTTGTTAATAGGTTCTGGTTGCCTACATTCCGTGGCGCTTCATAGAGACGATATTCCTCCCTTGCCTGCATGGTGAGCAAAATTCGGCCACCTGCTTGTACTATTGGTCCTTCGTTTGTCTCAAAGGAAATGGTGGCCTGTAGCTTATGAAGGAGATCCCTTCCTAACAGTGGCTCAGGGCACTCAGGAATCACCAGGAAAGAGTGAGTAATAGTCCTCAGGCCAGGGCCGGCGACTCTTCCTATGGACTTTGGGTAACTCCTTGCTTCCCCAGTGGCTCCTATAATCTTAACTTTATCTTTTCCAGTGGGTCCAATTGGTTGTTGAATTACTGAGTGGGTGGCCCCAGTATCCACCAAAAAATTAATTACCTTCCCCCCTACCGAGAGTTTTACCCTAGGCTCCCGGGGGCTGGAGGAGCCCTGACTTCCTCAGTCTAAAACCAAGAGGGGGGCTTCCTTCCCCGTCCTCCTTCCCTCCTCTTCTTTTCCTTTTGGACATTCCTTCCTCCAGTGCCCTTCTTCCTTGCATAGGGCACACTGATTCTTTCTTAGTCCTCTTAGAGGCTTACCTTTTCCCCTCATCTGCCCTTTTTCTCTCGCATACCTCCCTCTTTCCTCTCTATTTCCTGTTTCCTTAGCCAAAAGGACCTGCGCCATCTTCTTATTCAGTTCCAGAGTGGCTTTCGCAGGGTCCTCTCTATTATCAAAAACCTTCTGGGCTACAGCCAATAGCTCCGAGAGAGACTTCCCCTCAAAACCCTCTAGCTTCTGCAACTTCTTCCTAATATCTGGGGCAGATTGGGCCACAAACTGGAGGGCGACTGCCTGTACATTCTCAGGGGCCTTGGGATCTATTGGCATCCAGGTTCGATATACCTGGTACAACCTCTCCAAGAAGGCAGTCGGACTCTCGTCTGCACCCTGCTTACACTCGGTCACCTTAGACAGATTCGTGGGTTTCCGACCCGCAGCCCGGATACCCCTTAATAGAGTCTGGCGGTACCTGGTGAGGGCCTCATATCCGGTGCTTGTGTTGGGGTCCCACTTAGGTCGAGATTGGGGGAATACTTCCTCTACCATGTCCTGGTCGGTGGGAGGCTCTCCCTTTCTATCCCGGATCTGCTTCTTTCCCTCGATTTTAATTCTCTCCCTTTCTTCTAGGGTGAATAGGGTACTCAGCAGCTGCTGACAATCATCCCAAGTAGGTTGATGGGTGTAAAAGACTGACTCAAGTAGGGTTGCCACCCCTTCTGGGTCTACAGAGAAAGGAGGGTTTTGGTTCTTCCAATTATACAAGTCAGAAGTGCTAAACGGGACATAAGTTTTGAGGGGCTGTCCTGACGCATCTAACTCCCCCACCTCCCGTAAAGGAAAAGTCCCAACAGGTGTGGATCCTGAACCAAACATAGTTCCCGTACGGGTGTGAGGTGGGCTCAGGACTCCTGAGAGTAACCCAGAAGTGGAATCAGGTTCAGGAGTGGTAGCCTTTGAAGTGCTAACGTACGGTGGAGGATTTCCGTCCCTCCTCTTCCTCATTTGAGGGGGGGATTCGGGATTAGTGGGGATGACAGGAGCTGTGGGCTTCCTAAGAAAACTCTCCCCCCCTTTGCCCTCAACCACCAACACTCTTGACCTGCTCTTCACCTTTTTCTTTCTTCTGGGGTCTCCCTGACATTTCTGCACATACTTTGGTTTATCATAAGCAATGCTCATCCAAATCTCAATATAAGGCATTTGATCAGGGTGCCCGGGTTTCCCAAAGATCACATCGTGCACCGCCACGCACTTTCCTAGGTTGAGACTTCCCGTCTCAGGCCAACTGACATCAAAGGCTGGCCAATCCCTCTCACAGAACTTCCTCAGCGTGAAGGCATCCACCCGGGCTCCAAACCCAGCGGCTCTCCTAGAAAAATCTGAAAAGTTTTTAGTCAAACATTCAAGGGGGGTGAGTGAGCTGGTTCTGGACTGGCTCTGTCCCATCTCCTTGTCAAAATGGAACAGAAGGGAGACAAACACTGCAACAAGAATCACAGCGATTAGTCCAAGGATTCCCCTCACCCTTCCTTGTACTCGCTGGCCAGCACACCATACACTCTCACACGTTCTCTCACTCTCAACCGTTTTTCCTACTGACCCAAAAGGTGTCCACCTGGGTCCTTCTCCCTTTTCTAGGCTGTGTGGAGCTTCTATAAACAAGGACTCCAGTTTTCCTACCTAAGGGTTCCCTTTCTGATGTTGGCGTTTGGACACAGAAAGAGACAAACAGTGAGTGTTGGAAAAAGAACTAACATCCGATGGATGTTAGACAAACAACTATGCTCGCCTGGCCGGGCCCCTCATGGGACCTTAAGGAGTCTTAGCTTAGGAGTAGCCATATAAACCCCGGCCTCGGTCTCAGCAGGCTGAGAATCTCCACTGAGCTGAAACGACTCCACGGAAACGCAGGTTGGAGCCCAATCAGGCCCCGTAGTCTTTTGACCGTGAGGCACGCAACACACACACTGGCATTCACATTAAACCATTTACTCAGTCAAGGGAGGGCAATTACCTCTCAGGCCGCCGCTACTAAGGCATCACGAGTTAGGCCTTCAGGAGTCACCGGAGAGTAGCTCCGGCCAGACCCGTCAGTTGCACTAACAAGGTTAACCTATTCGCGAATCGCCAAAGGGGAGAGACAGAGAGAGGACAGACACAAAGAGTGGCCACAAGAGACGGAACTAATATCCTGGGCTGTCGGACCCTGTTTCAGATCCTTAGGGTGCGGACCCTGTCTCAGATCCAGTTATCACCCAACCCAACCTGGCACTGGAAGTCGTCACTCCCTAGTGCCACGATCTGGGATTTCAACGCGGCATCCTGCAATCCTCAGATCTCTTAGCCCCGCGGGGACACCTGAACGGTACCGTACACAAAAGAAAGAAAAGACAAACAGAAAAAAACAGGCCTGTCTTACTGGCGCCGGGCTTCCAAGGCTGCTTAGGGTCCGGACCCGGGATGGGGTGTCCTCAGGGATCTCCGTCCGAGGAGATCTCGCTGGGGCCTCCAAATGTTAGCGAGCAAAATCAAACCACCATCCACTGCAAGGAAGCAAAAGATGTTTATTCACGAATTGCAATCCGGGCCCAGATGGTGACTGGTGTTAGTCTACCAAGCTCGACCCTGAACAAGGCTCAAACCACACAATTTATAGGAATTCAGACTCCACTCAAGGAGGGGGGAACACATCACCTTATTAGCCTATATCCAATCATTTCAAACTTATCAATAGCCTGATCCATTCAGAATAAAGCATGGGCTAGTTCTAAACATCACACCAGACCAATAGGTCCCCACCTAAGTGGGAGGGGGTCACCACATTCCTTTGCTCTTTGTTGGGACCACCTGGCCATCTGTTTGTAATTCATCAGGCCATCTGTTTGTAATTCATCAGGCCATCTATTTGAACTACCTGGTGACAGTATCCCTATGCAAAGGTCATGAGGAGGTCTGTTCACTGCAGGGTCTGTTAAAGTAATTGATGGCCTTTTAAGTTCTGTTGAGGGGAAAAGGGCAAGGAATTTCCCACCTCACTGGGCAGGAGGGCAAAAAGCAACTATATTTAAACTATTCTTAAAACTCAAAAGCGATTATACTTATAAGTATTCTATAGTTACTGCCTCTAACAGGAACTGGCACTAGCCTGAGGGGACATCTGCACAGCAGCTGGAGTGGCACAGATTGTTTTCTTTGCAAGTGGAGTCTCTGGGACACATCCTGGCACCTCCCAGGATGGAGGACACAGCTCTGATGCCTGTCCCTCCGCTGCTTTCTCACAACTACAGGACCTGATGGCAGAAAACAGGCTAGCGACTCCTGCCTGAGGCCTCTAGCCCATGGAGCCCTGCTCTGCTGTTCCCTCACACATGAGTCACAGAAACCAGAGCCAGGAGATCCCAGAGCAGAGCTGCTTCCTCAGACACTGCCTCTCTCAGCACCTCACAAGGTGGCTGGGTGCTCTGCTGTCCCCTCAGTCCTGAGTCACAGAAACCAGAGCCACGAAACCTCAGAGAAGAGCTCTCAGACGATGCCTCCCTCTGCACCTCACAAGACACCAGAAGTTCAGGTGCTAACATGTGGAGCTTCTGTATCAAACACAACAAAGCACCAAGGATACAATCCACCAGGTCAGAGAAACACACTGAGAATCCACATGCTGCTCACCCTCCACAGAGCAAGTTACCTGAAGCCACAGGAGAACTGAGAGACCTGCTGCTTAGGAGAGGACTGAAGCCTCAGCTTGGAGGCAGGAAAGCATATTCCTGGGACTTGCGCAGAGAGGGTCAGAGCAGGGCACAGGTGCCTCCACTAGGACCTCATGAGAGGGCCGGTACTCTGCTGTTTAACTATCACCAGAACACTCTACTCTGATGATGTAATCAAACAAATGGGGGGCAGGTTATGCACATGCCTGAACACTGATGTTTCTTTGTGCAAGGACCTGGGTTCAAGTCCCAGTCCCTAGAACCTGTGGTTCTAGGGGAGGGGTGAGCTTCAGGACCATGAAACAGTGCTGCAGGTGAAGCAGCTTTTTCTCTCCCCTCTCTAAGAGTTCAACACTTTATCCATTGTGCTACCTCCCAGGTCACATCCCTCTCTCTAGCACCCCCTTTCCACTCAGCTTCTCTCAGTCTCTAGCCAACAAATTATATATATATATATATATATATATATATATATATATATATACATATATGTTATACTCTACTATACTAATTATATTGTATATTATTATAAATGAGTAAATCTTTAAAAATATAGAGACAGCACCATGGAGAAGCTTAGGGCCAGCACAACAGTGACAGGTGCACAGGGCAACCTCCACTCAGCTGCTCTGTGTGCTGTGTGCTGGATGTCTGTAAGGCCTTTCTATAGAGACACTGGAAGCACCACCTAGATCCAGACTCCTCAGTGTGGCTTTTCCTCCTCTGCCATACAGCAGAGATGAAATTCAAAGTGACCACAGTTCAATGAGAAGTTCCGTGCCGTAGCAGACTCTTCCAACACACACTGCTTGTTTTTCTTACCCGCAAAGGTGAAATAAACAGTCATTTCTCCCATCTTCTCAAAAGCAGTCACTAGGGACAGTGGAGAATCTTCAACATGCCGTCAAGGCAAAGGTAGGTGCTCCAGACGTTTCAACTTCTACAACTGAATGGGGAGAATCTTTCTTTCTTTCTTTCTTTCTTTCTTTCTTTCTTTCTTTCTTTCTTTCTTTCTTTCTTTCTGCAAAAGCGGAAGCCAAGAGTCATATGTGTGATTTTGAATGCCAGAAGTGAATAGTGCTGTAAAAGGTGAGAATATGTGTCAAAAGACAATGCTCATAGTGTCTTCTGGAGCACTTTGAAGTACCTAACTAATCAGGGTTAAGTGCCAGTCCATCTCGCCAGAAACCATTTCCTTGTGACCCGCATTGGTTGCAGTCATTTCTCCCACTGGCTAGAGAACGGTCACTACAGAGCTTGCAGAATCTCAAAGTGCAGACAGAGAAGACATGTGCCACTCATTCGTTACTACTTTAAAACTCATTGACAACCTTCTGCTCTTTCTTCCTGGTAAAAAGAAGCCGAGTCTTTCCCTGTTTTATGATTTTTGCATTCATTGCTGTAGACTGGCAGTGAAGAGTGCTGCAAAACCCTGTGAGATAGCTTGACACAGAGCAGTGCTCTAGGTGTCGCATTGAGATCTCTGAGGGGAACAATCACTTAGATGTGCCCTGTAGTAATAGCCTCTTCCAACAGACATTTTTCGTGTGTTTTTTCTTACCCACTTGAGCTGAAAACAGTCAATGCTCCCGGGAGCCAATACCAGACACCGTGCACCTGGAATACATTCCGCCTGGACTAGACCCTGACAGACAATCCGCTCCTAGTGTTGACCCTAATAGACATCCCGCCCAGACTGCAATGAAAATCAGTGCCTGGGGGCGACCCTGACAACACCCCACACAGGGTGTAACACTGACAGACACCGCACATCTGGCGGAGACCATGACAGACACCCAGTACATGGAGGATACCCTAACACAACCCCAATCCGGAGGGGGAAAGAGGGTGAATCACGGAGTTATTTCCAGGTGTGCAAGTCTGTTTCACCAGATACCGTTTTCTTGTGACCTTCATTGGGCGCAGTCAGTCATTATCCCAGAATCCAGAAAACAGTCACTACTGAGTTTGGAAAATCTCAAGGTGTGGATAGTGAATCGTGCCACTCATTACCTCTGGGATACTCATTGAGAACCTGCTTTCCTTTCTTCCTGGTGACAAAGAAGCTACGATTCACTCCCTGTTCTATGAGCCCTGCATTCATTACTGTAGACAACGGAATGAAATGAATGCTAGGAATATAAATAGCGCTGCAGAGCTGTGATAAAACCTGCGACACGGCAGTGTTCTTGGTGTGTCTTTGAGATCTCTGAGAGGAACTTAATGAGAATTTCCGTGCTGTATCAGATTCTTCCAACAGACACTACTTGTTTTCCTTAAGCGCAAAGCTGAAAGAAACAGTCATTACTCCCGTCTTATCAAAAGCAGACACTAGGGACATTGCAGCATCTTCAACATGCAGTCAGTGCCAAGGTAGGTGCTCCACACGTTACAACTTCTACAACTCATTTGGAGAAAGTTCTTGTCTTTCTTTCTTTCTTTCTGCAAAAGTGGAAGCCCTGTTCATTGAGTCCTGCGTTCTCTTCTACAGAGGTGTGATTTTGATTGCCAGAAATGATAGTGCTGTAAACGGTGAGAATGTGTGTCAAAAGACAATGCTTGTATCTACGTCTTCTAGAGAATTTTGAGGTAACTAACTAATCTGCGCTAAAGTACCAGTCTATCTCACCAGAAACCATTTCCTTGTGACCCTCATTGGTTGCAGTCATTTCTCCCGCTGGCCAGAGACCGGTCACTAAAGAGCTTGCAGAAAGTGCAGACATGTGCCACTCATTCGTTACTACTTTAAAACTCATAGACAACCTGCTGTTCTTTCTTCCCTGAAAAAGAGATGCCGAGACATTCCCTGTTCTACGATTTCTGCTTTCATTCCTTTAGACTGAGAACTGAGTGCTGGAAGTGAATAGTGCTGCAAAAACCTGTGAGATAGCTTGACGCAGAGAAGTGATCTAGGTGTCTCTTTGAGCTCTCTGAGGGGAACAATCACTTGGATGTGACCTGCTCTAAATAGACTCCTCCAACAAGACATGTTGTTCGTGTGCTTTTTCTTATCCGCATGAGCTGAAATCAGTCAACGCTCCGGGGAGCCCCGACCAGACATGGTTTCTGGTGAGATAGACTCGTACCTAGCCCTGATTAGTTAGTTACCTCAAAGTGCTCCAGTAGACGTAGAATCTGAGCATTGTCTTTTGACACACATGCTCACGTTTTACAGCACTATTTACTTCTGGCATTCAAAATCGCACCTCTGCAGAAGAGAACGCAGGACTCAATGAACAGGGTACGACTCTTGACTTCTGCTTTTGCAGAAAGAAAGAAAGAAAGAAAGAAAGAAAGAAAGAACATCCTCCCCAATGAGTTGTAGAAGTTGTAACGTGTGGAGCACCTACCTTTGCAGTGTGTGCATGTTGAAGATTCTCCAATGTCCCTAGTGACTACTTTTGAGAAGATGGGAGAAATGACGCTTTCTTTCACCTTTGCAGGTAAGAAAAACAAGCAGTGTCTGTTGGAAGAGTCTGCTACAGCACTTAATCACTGATTACGTTCCTGTCAGAGATCTCAAAGACACACCAAGAACTGCCGTGTAGCAGGTTTTATCACAGCTTTGCAGCGCTATTTATATTCCTAGCATTCGTTTCATTTCGTTATCTACAGAAATGAATGCAGGCCTCATAGAACAAGAAATAAATCCTAGCTTCTTTCTCACCAGGAAGAAAGTACAGCAGGTTCTCAATGGTAATGAGTGCCAAGATTCACTATCCACACATTGAGATTCTCCAAACTCAGTAGTGACTATTTTTAGAACTCTGGGAGCAATGACTGACTGCGCCCAATGCGGGTCAAAAGAAAACGGTTTCGGATGAAACAGACTTGCACACCTGGGAACAACTCCCTGATTCACCCTCGGTTCCCATCCGGTTTGGGAATTGTATTAGGGTATCCTCCATGTACTGGGTGTCTGTCATGGTCACCGCTAGGAGTGGGGTGTCTTTCAGTGTTATGACCTGTGTTGTCAGGGTCACCCTCAGGCACTGATTTTCATTGCAGTCACAGGCGGTATGTCTATCAAGGTCAACAATAGGGGAGACTTCTCTGTCACGGTCACTTCCAGGTGTAATGTAGGCCCCAGGTTCGTGGTGTCTCGTCGAGGCTCCCGGGAGCATTGACTGGTTTCAGCTCATGCGGTTAAGAAAAAACACACGAACAATTTGTCTGTTGGAAGAGTCTATTTACAGCAGGCACATGCAAGTGATTGTTCCCCGCAGAGAGCACAAAGAGACACCTAGAGCACTTCTCAGTGTTAAGCTATCCTAGGTTTTTGCAGCACTGTTCAAGCCAGCACTCAGTTCTCAGTCTACAGCAATGAATGCAAAAATCGTAGAACAGGGAGTGACTCGGCTTCTTTTTTACCAGAAAGAAAAAACAGCAGGTTATCAATGAGTTGTAAAGTAATAACGAATGAGTGGCACATGTCTTCTCTGTCTGCACTTTATTCTGCAAGGTCTGTAGTGCCCATTCTCTAGCCAGTGGGAGAAATGACTGCAATCAATGGGGGTCACAAGGAAATGATTATTGGTGAGATAGACTGGTACTTTAAACCTGATTAGTTAGTTACCTCAAAGTGCGCCAATAGACATTACGAGCATTGTCTGTTGACAAACATTCTCACCTTTTACAGCACTATTCACTTCTGACATTAAAAATCGCACCTATGCTTAAGAGAACGCAGGACTCAATGAACATGGTACGACTCTTGGCTTCTGCTTTTGCAAGAAAGAAAGAAAGAAAGAAAGAAAGAAAGAAAGAAAGAAAGAAAGAAAGAAAGAAAGATAAAAATCATTCTTAGCAATGAGTTGTAGAAGTTGTAACGTGGGAGCACCTACCTTGGCATTGACTGCATTTTGAAGATTCTCCAATATCCATAGTGACTGCTTTTGAATAGATGGGAGAAATGACTATTTCTTTCAGCTTTGCGGGTAAGAAAAACAAGCAGTTGGAAGAGTCAGCTACAGCATGGAACTTCTCATTGATTAAGTTTCTCTCAGAGTTCTCAAAGACACACCAAGAACACTGCCGTGTAGCAGGTTTTATCACAGCTTTGCGCGCTATTTATATTCCTAGGATTCATTTCAGTTCGTTGTCTACAGAAATGAATGCAGGGCTCATAGAACAGAGAATGAATCCCAGCTTCTTTGTCACCAGGAAGAAAGGACAGCAGGTTCTCAATGGGTATTCAAGTGGTAATGAGTAGCACGATTCACTATCCACACCTTGAGATTCTCCAAAACTCAGTAGTGACTATTTTCTGGACTTTGGGAGCAATGACTGACTGCACCCAATGCGGGTCACAAGAAAACGGTTTCTGGTGAAACAGACTTGCACACCTGGAAATAACTCCGTGATTCACCCTCTTTCCCCCTCCGGATTGGGGTTGTGTTAGGGTATCCTCCATGTACTGGGTGTCTGTCTTGGTCTCTGCCAGAAGTGGGTTGTCTGTCAGTGTTACGCCAGGCACTGATTTTCGTGGCAGTTAGGGGCGGGATTTCTATCATGGTCACACTAGTGGCAGATTGTCTATCAGGGTCTAGTCCCCGCGCAATGTATTCCAGTTGCACGGTTTCTGGTAGGGGCTTCCGGGAGCATTGACTCGTTTCAGCTAAAGTGGGTAAGAAAAAAACACACGAAAAACTGTCTGTTGGAAGAGGCTATTACTGCAGGGCACATCTAAGTGATTGTTCCCTTCAGAGAGCTCAAAGCGACACCAAGAGCACTGCTGTGCTTCAAGCTATTGCACAGGCTTTTGCAGCATGATTAACTGCCAGTGTTCAGTTCATTTTTTTACCAGAAAGAAAGAAGAGCATGTTGTCAATGAGTTTCAAAATGGTAACGAATGAGTGGCACATGTTTTCTCTGTTTCACTTGGATATTCTGCGAGCTATCGAATGACTGTTTTCTAGAGTATGGGAGAAATGACTGCACACTATGTGGGTAACAAGAAATTGAATTCTGGTGAAATGGACTGGTACATCACACTGATTAAGCAGTTACCTCGGAGAGTTAAGAGACAAGAGGATTGTCCTGTGACACACTTCCTCATCTTTTGCAGCACTATTCACTACTGGCATTCAAAATCACAGCTCTGCAGAAGAGAACGCAGAGCTCATTGAACTGGGTATGACTGACTCTTTGCTTCCTCTTTTGCAGCAAGAAAGAACGTAACATAACAATGACTTGTGTAGTTATAACGCCTGGAGCACCTTGGCACTGACATCATGTTGAAAATTCTCCAAGGTCTGCAGTGACTGCTTTTGAGAAGCTAGGAGAAAGTACTGATTTCTTTCACCTTTGCCGGTAATAAAACCTTCAGTATCTGTTGGAAGAGTCTGTTACAGCAGGGAACATCTCACTGAGTTGCTCTCAGAGTTCAAAGACACACCAAAAACACTGCAGTGTAGCAGACTCAATCACAATTTTGTAGCGCTATTCACTTCTAGCATTCCATTCACAGTCGACAGAAATGAATGTAGGGCACATAGTACAAAGAAGGATTCTTGGATTCGACTTCCGGAGGCGGAGCTACGAGCACCAGATCGCTTTCTCTCCTCTCCCCTCCTCTCCCGAATCAACTAGGAATACCAAAGGAGACCACCCGGATCGAAACAAGACAGGACTAGAATGACCACAGAAACCCAGTAAATCACCCGTGAGTACAAACATGCGTGGCTGGTGACAGAGAGGAGAGAGGGGCCTAAGGAGAGATTAAGTGACTGCTAACAGTTCGACAGTTTGTCAATGGAGACACCACCTCCAGTCTGCTCCACCAACAAGGGGACAGCTGAAGGGAGGAAAGGAATCCCCAGAGACTCACCAAGTACAACTCTGAGTCTCCATTGCTACTACCCTCAGAATCTGGTGCAGCAACAGGGAGGGACACCAGGGCACAGAGATCTAACCGGGAAACTCAGGAGAAGACCTATACCTCGGTGGCATAGCTGAAGGGCTGTGAAAGTCTCTTTGCATAACCACTGGATTATCTCTGCCACACCCTGCTTTATCTCTTGGTCAGGAGTCAGTGATTAAGCCAAGAAGCCTATTGATAGTTTAAAAGCCTTCAGGCTACCATAGCCTACAGGGGGAAAAAAAAAGGCTTTTACACCACTGAACTCCAACTCAGGGATTGAAAAAACTGTTAACTTATATAAAATGGTTAAAACAACAAGAAAAAATAATGGAGACTCGAACCAGGACAAGAGTCCAGCTAAAAGTCCTCCAGAGGGCGAAGCACAAAGCAACAAGTTCAACATCCAAACATTAGCTAAGGAAATAATAACAGGAGTGAGTAAAGAATTTGAAAAAATTGTAATCAGAACTGCAGGAACAACAAATGAGAATATGGAAGAAAATTCTAATAATCGCATGGTTATTAGAGAGCTGAAAGCTGAAATTGCTGAGCTAAGAAGGCAACTAGCTGAACAAGCTAAAACAGTATCAGAGCAGGGCAACAAAATAGATGAACTCCAGAAAGCAGTAGAGGGCAGAGAGAATAGAATCAATGAGGCTGAAGACAGAATTAGCAAGATTGAGGATGAATTAGAGACAACTAAAAAAGAAGTAAGAGATCTCAAAAAGAGATTAAGAGATGCTGAAAACAACAACAGAGTCCTATGGGATGACTTCAAAAGAAACAATATACGCATTATTGGCTTACCAGAGGAAGAAAGAGAAGGGGAGGAAGAAAGCGTTCTCCAGGCCATAATAGCTGAAAATTTCTCTAGTCTAGACAACACCAAAGACATAAAGATTCAAGAAGCCCAGAGGGTCCCAAACAGAATTAACCCAGACCTAAAGACACCAAGACATGTCATACTTAGATTGGAAAGGAATAAGGATAAAGAAAGGATCCTCAAGGCTGCAAGAGAAAAACAAAGAGTCACCTACAAAGGAAAACCCATAAGATTAGCAGCAGACTTCTCCATACAAACACTACAGGCCAGAAGAGAATGGCAAGATATCTATCGAGTGCTCAATGAGAAAGGCTTTCAGCCAAGAATACTATATCCTGCTAGATTGTCATTCAGACTAGATGGAAGCATCAAAACCTTCTCAGACAAGCAACAGTTGAAGGAAGCAACCATCATCAAGCCTGCCTTGAAAGAAGTTCTGAAAGGTTTCCTATAAACAACCAGGCCACCACAAATAGAACATATATCAAAACACTCTAAAACTCTACAAGAATGGCGTTAAAATATCTTCAATCTTTGATATCAATAAATGTGAATGGCCTGAATTCACCTATTAAAAGACACAGAGTAGGAAGATGGATCAGAAAACACAACCCAACAATATGTTGTCTACAGGAAACTCACCTAACGCAACAAGACAAACACAGACTTAAAGTGAAAGGATGGAAAACTATCATTCAAGCCAATGGCCCACAAAAAAGGGCAGGAACAGCTATTCTCATATCTGACATGATAGACTTTAAAATAGGTAAGATTAAAAAAGATAGGAATGGACACTACTTAATGCTCAGAGGATCAGTCAATCAAGAGGACTTAACAATTATTAATATCTATGCACCCAATGAGAAGCCATCTAAATACATCAAACTTCTACTGAAAGAGCTACAGCAATATATTAACAGTAACACAATCATAGTAGGGGACTTCAACACCCCACTATCTCAACTTGACAGATCATCCAGGCAGAAAATCAGTAAAGACATAAGGGAGCTAAATGAAGAGATAAATAAACTAGAACTATTGGACATTTTCAGAGTCATTCATCCCAAGAAACTGGAATACACATTTTACTCAAATCCACATGGATCATTCTCAAGGATAGACCATATGTTAGGCCACAAAGACAGCATCAGCCTATTCAAGAGCACTGAAATCATCCCAAGCATCTTCTCAGACCACAGTGGAATTAAACTAACACTTAACAATCAACAAAAGATTAGTAACAGTGCCAAAATGTGGAAGCTCAACAGTACACTTCTTAACAACTTCTGGGTCAAAGAGGAAATCAAGGAAGAAATCAAAATGTTTCGAGAGTTCAATGAAAATGAAGACACAAGCTATCAAAATATTTGGGACACAGCTAAAGCAGTCCTAAGAGGGAAGTTCATAGCTATACAAGCACACATTAGGAAACAAGAAAAGGCACAAATAAACAGCCTGATTGCACATCTTAAAGACCTAGAAGAAGAACAACAAAGGAACCCTAAAGCAACCAGAAGGACAGAAATTACTAAAGTTAGGGCAGAAATAAATAACATTGAGAATAGGAAAACCATACAAAAGATCAATGAAAGTAAATGTTGGTTCTTCGAAAGAGTGAACAAAATCGACAAACCTTTAGCCAGACTCACAAAACGAAAAAGGGAGAAGACCCAAATAAATCGGATAGTAAATGAAAGAGGAGATATCACAACAGACACTGCAGAAATTCAACATATCATGCGAGGCTTCTATGAACAACTATATGCCACCAAGCTAGATAACCTGGAAGAAATGAATGATTTCCTAGACACCTACCAACTTCCAAAACTAAGTAAAGAGGAAGTCGATAACATGAACAGGCCCATCACAGCTAATGAAATTGAAACAGTTATCAAAAATCTTCCCAAAAATAAAAGTCCTGGACCAGATGGTTTTACAAATGAATTCTACAAAACTTTCAAAGAAGAACTAATACCTCTACTTTTAAAAGTCTTCCAGAAGATTGAAGACACTGGAATACTCCCTGCCAGCTTATATGAAGCCAACATCACCCTGATACCAAAAGCAGACAGGGACACAACCAAAAAAGAAAACTACAGACCAATATCTCTGATGAACATAGATGCGAAAATATTGAACAAAATTCTAGCCAACCGGATACAGCAGTATATCAAAAAGATTGTTCATCATGCCCAAGTTTATCCCAGGCATGCAAGGTTGGTTTAATATACGTAAATCAATCAATGTGATCCACCACATCAACAAAAGAAAGACCAAAAACCACATGGTCATATCAATAGATGCAGAGAAAGCCTTTGACATAATACAACATCCCTTTATGATCAAAACACTACAAAAAATAGGAATAGATGGAAAATTCCTGAAGATAGTGGAGTCTATATATAGCAAACCTACAGCCAACATCATACTCAATGGTGAAAAACTGGAAGCATTTCCCCTCAGATCAGGTACTAGACAGGGCTGCCCACTATCACCATTACTATTCAACATAGTGTTGGAAGCTCTTGCCATAGCAATCAGGCAGGAGCAAGGAATTAAAGGCATACAGATTGGAAGAGAAGAAGTCAAACTCTCCTTATTTGCAGATGACATGATAGTATACATGGAAAAACCTAAGGAATCTAGCAAGAAGCTTTTGGAAATCATCAGGCAATACAGTAATGTGTCAGGCTATAAAATTAACATTCAAAAGTCAGTGGCATTCCTCTATGCAAACACTAAGTTAGAAGAAATTGAAATCCAGAAATCAGTTCCTTTTTCTATAGCAACAAAAACAATAAATATCTAGGAATAAACCTAACCAAAGAAGTGAAAGACTTGTATACTGAAAATTATGAGTCACTACTCAAAGAAATTGAAAAAGACACAAAGAAGTGGAAAGATATTCCATGCTCATGGGTTGGAAGAATTAACATCATCAAAATGAATATATTACCCAGAGCCATCTACAAATTTAATGCTATCCCCATCAAGATCCCAAGTACATTTTTTAGGAGAATAGAACAAATGCTACAAATGTTTATCTGGAACCAGAAAAGACCTAGAATTGCCAAAACAATCTTGAGAAAAAAGAACAAAACCGGAGGCATCACACTGCCAGATCTCAAACTATATTATAGGGCCATTGTCATCAAAACTGCTAATAGAACAGGGAATGACTCGGCTTCTTTTTTACCAAGAAGAAAGATCAGGTTATCAATGAGGTTTACAGTAGTAACGAATGAGTGGCACATGTCTTCTCTATCTGCACTTTGAGATTCTGAAAGCTCTGTAGTGACCGTTCTCTAACCAGTGGGAGAAATGATTGCAACCAATGCGGGTCACAAGGAAATGGTTTCTGGCGAGATAGACTGGCACTTAACCCTGATTAGTTAGGTACTTCAAAGTGCTCCAGAAGACACTATGAGCATTGTCTTTTGACACATATTCTCACCTTTTACAGCACTATTCACTTCTGTCATTCAAAATCACACATATGACTCTTAGTTTCCGCTTTTGCAGAAAGAAAGAAAGAAAGAAAGAAAGAAAGAAAGAAAGAAAGAAAGAAAGAAAGAAAGAAAGAAAGAAAGAAACATTCTCCCCATTCAGTTGTAGAAGTTGAAACGTCTGGAGCACCTACCTTTGCCTTGACGGCATGTTGAAGATTCTCCACTGTCCCTAGTGACTGCTTTTGAGAAGATGGGAGAAATGACTGTTTATTTCACCTTTGCGGGTAAGAAAAACAAGCAGCGTGTGTTGGAAGAGTCTGCTACAGCACGGAACTTCTCACTGATTAGGTTCCTCTCAGAGATCTCAAAGACACACCAAGAACACTTGCGTGTAGTAAGGTTTATCACAGCTTTGCAGCGCTATTTATATTCCTAGCATTCATATCATTCCGTTGTCTACAGAAATGAATGCAGGGCTCATAGAACAGGGAATGAATCCTAGCTTCTTTGTCACCAGAAAGAAAGGACAGAAGGTTCTCAGTGAGTATTCAAGTGGTAATGAGTGGCGCGTTTCACTATCCACACCTTGAGAATCTCCAAACTCAGTAGTGACTGTTTTCTGGACTCTGCGAGCAATGACTGACTGCACCCAATGCAGGTCACAAGAAAATAGTTTTTGGTGAAACAGACTTGCACACCTGGGAACAACTCCCTGACTCACCCTCGGTTTCCCTCCGGATTGGGGGTGTTTGTTAGGGTATCCTCCAAGTGCTGGGTCACCGCCAGGAGTGGGGTGTCTGTCAGTGTTACGCCCTGTGTGTGGTGTTGTCATGTTCACCCCCAGGCACTGATTGTCACTGCAGTCCGGGGCGTTATGTCTATCAGGGTCACCACTAGGGGCGGATTGTCGGTCAGGGTCACTTCCAGGAGCAATGTAGTCCCCAGGTGCGTGGTGTCTGGTCGAGGCTCTCGGGAGCATTGACTGATTTCAGCTCATGCGGTTAAGAAAAAACACACGAACAACTTGTCTGTTGGAAGAGTCTATTTACAGCAGGGCAAATCCAAGTGATTGTTCCCCTTAGAGAGCTCAAAGAGACACCTAGAACACTTCTCTGTGTCAAGCTATCTTAGGCTTTTGCACCACTATTCACTGCCAGCACTCAGTTCTCAGTCTACAGCAATGAATTCAGAAATCGTAGAACAGGGAATAACTCGGCTTCTTTTTTACCAAGAAGAAAGAGCAGCAGGTTGTCAATGAGTTTTAAAGTAGTAACGAATGAGTGGCACATGTCTGCACTTTGAGATTCTGCAAGCCTAATGAGTTGTAGAAGTTGTAACGTGTGGATCACCTACCTTTGCACTGAGTGAAAAGTGTTGAATGTTCTCCAATGTCCCTAGTGACTACTTTTGAGAAGATTGGAGAAATGACGCTTTCTTTCACCTTTGCGGGTAAGAAACACAAGCAGTGTCTGTTGGAAGTGTGTGCACAGCAGGGAACTTCTCATTGATTAAGTTCCTCTCAGAGATCTCAAAGCAGGTTTCATCACAGCTTTGCAGCGCTATTTATATTCTTAGCATTCATTTCATTTCGTTGTCTACAGAAATGAATGCAGGGCTCGTAGAACAGGGAATGACTGACTGCTCCCAATGCGGGTCACAAGAAAATGGTTTCTGGTGAAACAGACTTGCACACCTGGGAACAACTCCCTGACTCACCCTCGGTTTCCCTCTGGATTGGGGGTGTTTGTTAGGGTATCCTCCAAGTACTGGGTGTCTGTCATGGTCACCGCCAGGAGTGGGGTGTCTGTCAGTGTTATGCCCTCTGTGTGATGTTGTCAGGGTCACCCCCAGGCACTGATTGTCAGTGCAGTCTGGGGCGTGACTAGGGGCGGATTTTCTGTCAGGGTCACTTCCAGGAGCAATGTAGTCTCCAGGTGCGTGGTGTCTGGTCGAGGCTCCCGGGAGCATTGACTGATTTCAGCTCATGCGGTTAAGAATAATCACACGAACACCTTGTTTGTTGGAAGAGTCTATTTACAGCAGGGCACGTCCAAGTGATTGTTCTCCTCAAAGAGCTCAAAGACACACCTAGAGCTATCTGCGTCAAGCTATCTCACAGGCTTTTGCAGCATTATTCACTGCCAGCACTCAGTTCTCAGTCTACAGCAATGAATGCAGAAATCGTAGAACAGGGAATGACTCGACTTCTTTTTTACCAGGAAGAAAGAGCAGCAGGTTGTCAATGAGTTTTAAAGTAGTAACGAATGAGTGGCACATGTCTGCACTTTGAGATTCTGCAAGCCTAATGAGTTGTAGAAGTTGTAACGTGTGGATCACCTACCTTTGCTCTGAGTGAATGTTGAATGTTCTCCAATGTCCCTAGTGACTACTAATGAGAAGATGGGAGAAATGACGCTTTCTTTCACCTTTGCGGGTAAGAAAAACAAGCAGTGTCTGTTGGAAGAGTCTGCTACAGCACGGAACTTCTCATTGATTAAGTTCCTCTCAAGAGATCTCAAAGCAGGTTTCATCAGAGCTTTGCAGCGCTATTTATATTCCTAGCATTCATTTCATTTCGTTGTCTACAGAAATGAATGCGGGGCTCGTAGAACAGGGAATTACTGACTGCTCCCAATGCGGGTCTCAAGAAAACGGTTTCTGGTGAAACAGACTTGCACACCTGGGAACTACTCCCTGATTCACCCTCGGTTCCCATCCGGATTGGTGGAGTCTATTAGGGTATCCTCCATGTATTGGGTGTCTGTCATGGTCTCCGCCAGATGTGCAGTGTCTGTCAGTGTTACGCCCTGTGTGGGGGTGTTGTCAGGGTCACCCCCAGGCACTGATTTTCATTGCAGTCTGGGCGGGATGTCTATCAGGGTCAACACTAGGAGCGAATTGTCTGTCAGGATCTAGTCCAGGCGGAATGTATTCCAGGTGCACGGTGTCTGGTAGGGGCACCCGGGAGCATTGACTGTTTTCAGCTCAAGTGGGTAAGAAAAAACACACGAAAAATGTCTGTAGGAAGAGGCTATTACTGCAGGGCACATCTAAGTAATTGTTCCCCTCAGAGAGCTCAAAGCGACACCTAGAGCACTGCTCTGCGTCAAGCTATCTCACAGGGTTTTGCAGCACTACTCACTGCGAGCACTCAGTTCTCAGTCTACAGCAATGAATGCAGAAATCATAGAACAGGGAATGACTCGGCTTCTTTTTTACCAAGAAGAAAGATCAGGTTGTCAATGAGGTTTACAGTAGTAACGAATGAGTGGCACATGTCTTCTCTTTGGTGGGACTCAGGTTCAAGTCTCCTGGTACCTGGGTGCTAGACTTACCTGCCCTGGATTTGAGCCTCGCCAGGCCCACATTTAAGCCTTGCGTGATCCAGTGTCAAGACACTTGAGGCTTGGTTTTGAGCCTCTTGGGTCCCGAGTTCCAGCTTCACAGTGCCCGAGTTCGAGCCTCGTGGGACCCAGGTTTGAGCGTCACAGGACCAGGGTTCGAACTTCCTGGACCCCAGGTTAGAGCATCGAAGGACGCAGGTTTCAGCCTCACGGGTCTCAGGTTAGAGCCTTGAGGGTCCCGGGATCAAGACTTGAGGCACCCAGATTTGAGTCTCACGGGCCCTGGGTTTGAGCCTCGTGGGACCCAGGTTCGAGCCTCATAGGACCTGCATTCAAGCCCTGTGGGACACGATTTCAAGACTCGAGAGGCCCGGGTTTGAGACTCCCAGGGCCCAGTTTCAAGCCTCCCATGGCCCGGGTTGGAGCCTTGTGGGGCCCTGGATTGAGCCTCACAGGGCTCGGGTTCGACCCTCACAAGACCTGGATTCAAACCTCATGGGACCCTGGTTCAAACCTCACAGGCTCCGGGTTTGAGCCTCGAGGAGCATGGGTTTAAGCCTCATGGGGCCTGAGATTGAGTTTTACGGGTCCCAGGTTTGAGTATCACATGGCCTTGGTTGGAGCCTCCTGGGGCCCAGGTTCAAGCCTCACGGGGCCCAGGTTTGAGCCTCTTGGAACCGGATTTGAGCCTCACCAGACCCAGGTTCGAGCCTCAGAGGCCAAGGCTTCGAGCCTCATGGGTACAAATATCACAGGACCTGTGTTCAAGCCTTGTAGGGCCCGGTTTCTAGACTTGCGAGGCCCAGGTTCAAGCTTAGCTGGACCTGGATTCCAGACTCATGGGGCCTGGTTTTCTTCTTCAAATTCCACTGATGGGTAACTTAAGTCTAGCTGACTTCTGTCCACAGTTTTACTGCTAATTGCAGTAAAACTTGTGGAGCATTGGTTTGAGCCTTGCTGGGCCCAGGTTTGGACTTTGAGGGACTGGGATCGAGCCTCTAGGGAACCAAGATCAGTTATCGTGGGACCCCTCTGACACTTGCTTTACTACTCCAATTGCAATTAGCAGTAAAACTGTGGGCAGAAGTCAGCTAAACTTAAGACATCCATCAGTGGAATTTGATGAAGAAAAAGCTGTGGCTAGAGGCCTAAAGGAGTCATCTCCTAAGTGGTAGACAGTTGGCCTAGCTAAATTAATATATTCTCAACACCAGATATCCAATATGCCACAGCAAAAGACAAAACAATGGTCTGAGAGTAATTTGGGCAATTCACCTGTTAAAATCCACTGTGAAAAAAAGCCACATTACACAGAATGCTTAGAAACAACCCGATGGGGGCTGGGCACTAGCACAGTGAATTAAGCAAACTTGGAGCAAAGTGCAAGGACTGGCATAAGGATCCTGGTTTGAGCCCCAATTCCTCACCTG
This sequence comes from Erinaceus europaeus, assembly GCF_950295315.1. Classification (NCBI taxonomy): domain Eukaryota; kingdom Metazoa; phylum Chordata; class Mammalia; order Eulipotyphla; family Erinaceidae; genus Erinaceus; species Erinaceus europaeus. The sequence goes on from NC_080167.1 coordinate 33,656,810, forward strand.
CAGGGTGGTTACTTCACAGGCGGTGAAGCAGGTGTGCAGATGTCTATCTATCTCTCCCCCTCTGTCTTCCCCTCCTCTCTCTATTTCTCTCTGTCCTAGCCGATAAAAAGACAGCAATAGGAACAACAATAATAATAACAACAATGACAGCGATAACCAACAAGGTCACCAAAGCAGAAAAAAAACTAGCTTCCAGGAGCAGTGGATAGACAGTGCATGCAGCAAGTCCCAGCAATAATCCTGGAAGCAAAAACAAAACAAAACAAAACAAAAACATGGTGGTGTTTTGCTGCCGCCTTGTGGATATGCTGAAGAATGCATTGGACTAAGAAAAAGACTCAGTATCTTTAGATAATATATATGTTTACATGGGACCACATTGAAAAAAAAACAAAAAACTAAAATACGAACTGTGAAGGGTCAGGAGGCAGCACACCTTGCTAAATGCACACACTAATGTGCACAAGGACCCGAGTTAAAGTGTCACATAACCTGACTTCAAGCCTCACAAAACCCAGGGGCCCCTCAAGGGAAAAGGTTCAAGACTCATGGGACACAGGTTCCAGCCTCAAAAGACACAGGTTTGAGCATTAAGTGACCCAGTTTGAGTCTTGTGGTACCTGCATAGAAGCCTCACTGGACCCGGTCAAGACTCGAGGCCTGGGTTTGAACCTAGAGGGACCCAGGTAACAGCCTCGAAGATCCCAGGTTTGAGACTTGTGGGGCCCAGGTTCAAGCCTTGAGGGGCCTAGGATCAAGGCTCAAGGGACCCAGGTTCCAGCTTTGGGGACGCAGGTTTGTGCCTCATGGGGCCTGGTTTCAAGCCTGTGATGCTTGGGTTCAAGCATGGCAGGAAGCGGGGACCCCAAACAGGACCCGGGAGCTGCTCACGGAACCTGGAGGCAAGTCACGGTGCCTGGGAACTGCTGGCTTTACCACACTCCATTGGTATTAGCAGTAAAACCTGTGGCCAGAAGCCAGCTAGACTAAGCCTGGGCCTAACACACCCATCAGTGGAATTTGAAGTAGAAACACCTGTGGCCAGAGGCCAAAAGGAGTCATCCCCTCATTGGTAGAGAATTGGCCTAGCTAGCAAGCTTACTACTCCAATTATTCAGTAACCATACAGGTCAAGAAGTAAAGTTTGAAGAATTCCTGCATCCACCTAAGAGCCCTCCAGACATTTGGGGTGTCTCAGGTGGCTGCCCTGCCTGAGAGGTACCTGACCTTCACTGGCAGTCAGGAGAGGACAGTTGAACTGAGCCTTAAAGAGCACCTGGGTGGCCTGGGGGAACTCGATGGAAGGTGTAGTGGTGCAGTTGTGCATCTCCTTTCTGTCTGTCTACTCTCCCTTTCTCACTATGTCCGTATTTCCCACTAAACTAAAGAAAATGGGGTCAGGTAGTGGCGCACCTGTGTACGCACACATGTTACAGTGTGCAAGGGACCAGATTCAAGCCCCTGGACCCCACCTGCAGGGGGAAAGCTTCAGGAATGGTGAAGCAGGGCTGCAGGAGTCTATCTCCTCTATTTCCCCATTGCCTCTCAATTTCTGCCTGCTTCTATCCAATAAATGATATATATACGTATTTTTAAAAAGGAATATAGGTGGAGAGATCCATAAAGGCTAATTTGCAGAGTATATGATTATAGCAAAATTATGTTTGTATTATTAAAGGCAAAAAGAACTGCATAGAAAAAAAGTTCCTAGGGGTGAGCAAAGTAGCTCACTTGAGGGGGGTCCCGGTCTCGGTGCACCTGATGAAGCACATACACTACAGAGTGCAAGTTCCAGCCTCCCAGGTTCAAGCCTTGGATTCAAGCCTAGCAGGGGCTGGACCCGGGTACAAGGCTAGTGGGGGTGGGACCCTTGATCAAACCTAAAGGGGTCAGGACCAGAGTTCAAGACAAGTGGGGGCAGGACCCAGGTACAAGCCTCGAGGAGGCGGGTTCCAGCCATGCTGGGGCAGTACCAGGGTTCCAACCTCTCCAGTGCGGGAGCCAGGTTCAAGATTCCCGGGGACGGGACCCAGATTCAAGCCTCACGAGACCCATGTTCAAGACCTGCGGGAAACAGGGACCCTTCACGGGACCCGGAAGTTGTTAACAGGACATAGAGACAAGTCACAGGACCCAGGGACTGCTGGATATACTACACTCCATTGGCATTAGCAGTAAAACCTGGGGCCAGAAGCCAGCTAGACTAAGGTCTGTCCTAACACACCCATCAGTGGAATTTTAAGTAGAAACACCTGTGGCCAGAGGCCAAAAGGAGTCATCCCCTCATTGGTGGAGAGTTGGCCTAGCGCTCCAATTATCCAGTAACTATACAGGTCAAGAAGTAAAGTTTGAAGAATGCCTGCATCCACCTAAGAGCCTTCCAGACATTTAGGGTGTCTCAAGTGGCTGCCCTGCCTGAGAGGTAACTGACCTGGACTGGCAGTCAGAAGGGCTTCCTCTTCCTGCAGAAGAGGACAGCTGAGCTGAGCCTTAAAGAGCAGCTGGGTGGCCAGGGGAAAATCAATGGAAGGTGTAGTAGAGCGGTGGTGCATCTCCTTTCTGTCTGTATGTCTACTCTCCCTTTCTCATTCCCTCCATGTTTCCCTCTAAACTAAAGAATAATGGGGCCAAGTGGTAGCATACCTGTTTGGGTGCACAGGATACAGTTAGCAAGGACCCAGGTTTGAGCCTCTGGTACCCAACTGCAAAGGGAAAGCTTCACGAGTGGTGAAGCATGGCTGCAGGTGTTTCCCTCCTCTATCGCTCCCTTCCCTCTCAATTTCTGTCTGCTTCTATCCAATAAATAAAAATAATACATATTTACATACATTTAAAGACAGGAATAGAGCTGGAGAGATAGCATAATGGCTAAGTTGCTGGGTACATTAATTTAGTAAAATGATGTTTGTAGTACTAAAGGGAAAAAGAACTGCATAGAAATGTTACTAGGGGGAGTCGGGCTGTAGCGCAGCGGGTTAAGTGCAGGTGGCGCAAAGCACAAGGACCGGCATAAGGATTCCGGTTCGAACCCTGGCTCCCCACCTGCAGGGAAGTTGCTTCACAGGTGATGAAGCAGGTCTGCAGGTGTCTATCTTCCTCTCCTCATCTCTGTCTTCCCCTGATCTCTCCATTTCTCTCTGTGTCCTATCCAACAACGACAACAACAATAATAACTAAAACAATAAAACAACAAGGGCAACAAAAGGGAATAAATAAATAAAATAAATATTTAAAAAAAATGTTACTAGGGGTGAGCAAAGTAGCTCACTTAAGGGGGCCTGGGGTTGGTGCACCTGGTTAAGCACATACACTACAGAGTGCAAGGACCCATGCTCAAGCCTCCCAGGTTCAAGGCTAGCGGGGACGGGACCCTGGATCAAGCCCCAAAAGTGTGGGAACCGAGTTCATGCCTCATGGGGTCTGGACCCGGGCTCAAGCCTCGCGGGGATGGGACCTGGATTCAATCCTCACATGGGAAGAACCTGGGTTCAAGCTCAGACAGTGCAAGACCCAGGTTCAAGCCTTGCAGGGATGGGACATGGATTCAAGTCTCAAGGGGTGGCACCCAGTTTCAATCTGCATGGCACCCAGGTACTAGCCTTGCAGAAAGCTGGGCCCCGCACAGGACCCAGAAGCCACTCAGGAGACATGGAGGCAAGTCATGGGACCCGGAGACTGCAGGCTTTACCACACTCCATTGGCATTAGCAGTAAAACCTGTGTCCAGAAGCCAGCTAAACTAAGGTCTGGGCCTAACACAACAATCAGTGGAATTTGAAGTAGAAACATCTGTGGCCAGAGGCCAAAAGGTGTCATCCTTTGGTAGAGAGTTGGCCTAACTAACTAGCTTAGCGCTCCAATTATCCAGCAACCATACAGGTCAAGAAGTAAAGTTTGGAGGATGTCTGCATCCGCCTAAGTGTCCTCCAGACTTTTGCGGTGTCTCAGCTGGCTGCCCTGCCTGTGAGGTACCTGACCTGTGCTGGTGCTCACATGGGTGGCCTCACAACCTGAGGTAGCTACTGGCTTTCCCATCAAGGGTTCAAGGGGCCTCAAGATGCAGAAGGAAAACAGCCAGGAGAAATTTAGGTATGAACTTCCAACTTTATTCTGAGAAGGAGGATCTTATATAGCAAGCAGAACAAAGGACATTTTTCACATATGTCAGTGATCACAGGTTTTCAATAGGCCAGTACCTCTATGGTGGGAAGAGCTAAGGAATGACCAGAAATGATGAGATACAGAGAGGTCAAAGCCATGAGGCAAGAAATGTTAATTATCTAAAGGTGGTAGGAAAGACATGGCTGCTAAAACAGCAGAGTGAGATAAAGCAGAGAATGGCAGAGTATTGATGTAAGCCATGATAAACAAAGAACTAGGAAGTGGGGTGTGTGGAAGTCTTATTGTTATGTAACTGGCAAGGCAGTTTGTGGAGTATTCAAGCAGGCAATCATTTGGTTTTGCAGCAGAGGAATGAGTTAAATTTTAGAAGTTGCAGGCCTCTGTGAAATCTGGGAGACTGATAAGAGGAAGCTGAGTCATGAAAAGCATTTCCCACCAAGCTCTATCCCTGAAAGGGAGAGACAGACAGGTGGGGGTGTCTTTCCAGACCTCCATCTCAAGGATGGGTGAGTTCTTCTAAGGTATACCATGCTTTCACATAATCCCACAGAAGTGGAACAGCAGTCAGGAAAGGTTTGTTCTTCCTGCAGGAGAGGACAGCTGAGCCTTAAAGAGTAGCTTGGTGGCCCAGGGGAACTCGATACAAGGTTTAGCCGTGCAGTGGTGCATCTCCTTTATGTCTGTCTGTCTAATCTCCCTTTCTCACTCCCTCAGTATTTCCCTCTAAACTAAAGAAAATGGGGCCAGGTGGTGGCGCACCTGGGTGGGAACACATGTCACAGTGTGCAAGGACGCAGGTTCAAGCCCCTGGTCCCCACCTGCAGGGGGAAAGCTTCAATAGTGATAAAGCAGAACTGCAGGTGTCTCTCTTCTCTACCTACCTCTTCCCTCTCAATTTATGCATACTTCTATCCATGAATAAATATAATTTAAATATATGTATATATACATATATACATTTAAAAAATGAAATAGAAGTCAAGAAACAGCATAAAGGCTATGGTGCTGAATTCACTAACTTCAAAAAATTTTGTAATATGAAAGGCAAAATGAACTGCGTCCAAAAATAGTTACTAGGGGTAAGCAAAGAAGCTCATTTGATGGGGGGCCCAGTGTTGGTGCACATGGTGAAGCACATACACTACAGGGTACAAGGACTCAGGGTACAAGGACTCATGGTTCAAGCAGTATGGGTATGGGGCACAGATTCAAGCTTAGAGGGGATGGGACCCGGTTCAAGGCTAGCAGGGGTGGGAGTTTTGTTCAAGCCTTCAGAAGCAGGACCCAAGTTAAACCCTCATGGGACCCAGGTTCAAGACTAACGGGAAGCAGGGGCCCCTCACAGGAAACAAGAGCCCCTCACAGGTCCTGCTCATGGGACCCTTGTTAAAGAGCGAAATCAAACCACCATCCACTGCAAGGAAGCAAAAGATGTTTATTAACGAATTCGAATCCGGGCCAAGTGGCATCAGACAGCAGTCTGCCAGCTCGACCTCGAACAAAGCTCAAACCACACTATTTATAGGATTTCAGAGCTCACTCCAAGGGAGGGGGTCATGCAAAACGAGGATTCTATAATATACACAATGATACTCTATAGAAAACACAGGGTCCTATCATTTCAAACAATACAACACACTGAGCAACCTATAGAATTTGTCTAATTTCAAGCCTGTATGCAAAAAAGGATTACCTCATTCTTTTGTCCTTTGTTGGGACCACCCAGCCATCTGTTGGCAATTTATCCGGCCATATGCTGTAACTTATTGGGTTACAGCATCCCTCAGACCCTATGCAAAGGCTCTGATAATGCTTACCAAGAGGAAGGATCTTTCAGACAAAAATAACTGATGGCCATCACTATCTAGGTTCTGTTTGATAAGGGAAAAGGGCAAGGAATTTTCCACCTCACTGGGCAGGAGGGCAGAAAGCAACTATACTTAAAACTTTAAAACTACTGCATCTAACAACCCTGAGGCAAGTCAAGGGACCCAGAGACCACTGACTTTACCACACTCCATTGGCACTAGCAGTAAAACCTGTGGCCAGAAGCCAGCTAGATTAAGGCCTGAGTTTAACACACATATCAGTGGAATTTTAGAAGTAGAAACATCTGTTGCCAGAGGCAAAAAGGAGTCATTCCCTAATTCGTAGAGTGTTGGTCTATCTAGCTAGCTAATCGTCCGATTATCTAGTAACTATACAGGTCAAGAAGTAAACTTTGAAGGATGTCTGAATACACCTAAGAGTCCTCCAGACATTTGGGGTGTCTCAGGTGGCTGCCCTGCCTGAGAGGTACCTGACCAAGACTGGCAAGAACAGAAAGGCCTTCCTCTTCTTGTAGGAGAGGAAAGTTGAGGTGAGCCTTAAAGAGCAGCTGGGTGGCCAAGGGAAATTAAATGGAAGATGTAGTAGAGCAGTGGAGCATCTCCTTTCTGTCTAACTCTCTATTATGTCTTTCTCACTCCTTCCATGTTTCCCTCAAAACAAAGAATAATGGGGCCAAGTGCCGGTGCACCTGCTTGGGCGCACATGTTACAATGAGCAAGGACCCAGGTTCTAGCCCCTGGTCCCCACCTTAAGGGGGAAAGCTTCACAAGTGGTGCAGCATGGCTGCAGGTGTCTATATTCTCTGTTTCCCCATTGCCTCTAAATTTCTGCCTACTTCTATCCAATAAATAAATATAATTTAAATATACATATTTATACATTTAAAAAGAGGAATAGAGCTGGAGAGATAGCATAATGGCTGAGTTGATGAGTATATTAACATAGCAAAATCATGTTTGTGTTATTAAAGGCTAACAGAACTGCATAGAAAAAAGTGCCTAGGGGTGTGCAAAGTAGCTCACTTGTGGGGGGCCAGGTGTTGTGTCACCTAGTGAAGTACATACATTACACAGTGCAAGGATTCAGGTTCAAGCCTCCCGTTGTTCAAGCCTCCTAGGAGAGGGACCTGGGTTCAACCATAGCGGGGGCAGGACCTGAGTTCAATGCTAGTGGGGACTGGACCATTGATCAAGACTTTGAGTGTGCAGGACCCAAGTTCAAGCCTTGTGAGGGGTGGGACACAGGCTCAAGGCTCAAGGACTGGACCATTGATCAAGCCTTGAATGTGCAGGACCCAAGTTCAAGCCTTGAGGCAGGGGCACCCATGTTCTACCCTCAAGGGACCAGGGTGCATGCTGGCAGTTAGCGGGGACCCAACACGGGACCAAGAAACCGCTCAGGAGACACAGAGGCTAATCATGGAACCCAGGGATGCCTGGCATTACCACACTCCATTTGCATTAGCAGTACAAGCTGTGGCCAGAAGCCAGCTAGCCTAAGGCCTGTGCCTAACACCCCCACCTGTGGAATTTGAAGTGGAAACACCTGTGGCCAGAGGCCAAACGGAGTCATCCTCTAATTGGTAGACAGTTGGCCTAGGTAGCAAGCTTAGCACTCCAATTATCCAGGTCAAGACCAAGCTTTTGGGGTGTCTCAGGTGGCTGCCCTACCTGACCTTCACTGGCAGTCATGAGGGCTTCCTCTTCCTGCAGGAGATGAGAGTTGAGCTGAGCCTAAAGTGCAACTGGTGGCCTTGGGGCATCTGCTTCCTGACTGTCTACTCTCCCTTTCTCACTCCCTCCATGTTTCCCTCTAAACTAAACAATAATGGAGCCAAGTGGTGATGCACCTGCATGGCCGCACATGTTTATAGTGAGCAAGGACCCAGGTTCTAGCCCCTGGTCCCCACCTTCATGGGGAACGCTTCACAAGTGGTGAAGCATGGCTGCAGGTGTCTATCTTCTTTATTTCCCCATTGCCTCTAAATTTCTGCCTGCTTCTATCCAAGAAATAAATATAATTTAAATATACATATTTGTACATTTAAAAAGAGGAATAGAGCTGGAGAGATAGCATAATGGCTGAGTTGATGAGTATATTAACTTAGCAAAATCATGTTTGTGTTATTAAAGGCTAAAAGAACTGCATAGAAAAAATGCCTAGCGATGTGCAAAGTAGCTCACTTGCGGGGAGCCCGGTGTTGTGGCACCTGGAGAAGCACATACATTACAGAATGCAAGGACACAGGTTCAAGCCTTGTGGGTTCAAGCCTCCTGGGGTCGGACCTGGATTCAACCATAGTGGTGGCAGGACATGGGTATGGTGCTAGTGGGGACAGGACCATTGATCAAACCTTAGAGTGTGTGGGACCCAAGTTCAAGCATTGCAGGGGGCGGGACACAGGCTCAAGCCTCAAGGACTGGACCACTGATCAAGCCTTCAATGTGCAGGACCCAATTTTAAGCCTTGCGGCAGCAGCACCCACATTCTAAACTCAAGAACCAGTGTGCAGCCTGGAGGGAAGCTGGGGCCACTCACGGGACCCAGAAACCGCTCAGGGTTCACAGAGTCTAATCATGGAACCCCAGTACAACTGGCTTTACCACACTCCATTTGCATTAGCAGTACAAGCTGTGGCCAGAAGCCACTAGACTAACACCCTGGGCCTAACACCACCACCTGAGGAATTTGAAGTGGAAACACCTGTGGCCAGAGGCCAAAAGGAGTCATCCTGTCATTGGTAGAGAGTTGGCATAGCTAGCAAGCTAGCCTTTCAAATAGCCAGCAACCATACAATACAGGTCAAGAAGTAAGGTTTGAAGAATGCCTGCATCCACCTAAGAGCCCTCCAGACATTTGAGGTGTCTCAGGTGGCTGCCATGCATGAAAGGTACCTGACCCGGACTGGCAAGAAGAGGAGGGGCTTCCTCTCACTGCAGGAGAGAACAGTTGAGGTGAGCTTTTAAGAGCAGATGTGTGGCCCGGAAAAGTCGATTGGAGCTGGAGCAGTGCAGTGTTACAACTCCTTTCTGTCTGTCTACTATGCCTTTCTCACCCCCTCCATGTTTGCCTCTAAAGTAAAGAACAAATTCGCTAAGTTCTGACACACCTGACTAGGCTCACATGATACAGTGTGCAAAGACCCATTTTCAAGCCCCTGGTCCTTACCTGCTGGGGGAAAGCTTCACAAGTGTTGAAGCAGAGCTACAGAGTCTCTCTCTTCTATCTCCCTATTCCCTGTCAATTAATGCCTGCCAATAAATAAATATAATTTAAATATATATACATATATATATATTTAAAAAGGAAGAGAGCTGGAGAGAAAGCACAGTGGGTAAGTTTTTGAGTGCATTATTTTAACAATATGATGTTTGTGTTATTCAAGGAAAAAAGAATTACTGGACAAAAAGTTACTAGGGGCGAGCAAAGTAGCTCCCTTTAGGAGGGCCCGGTATTGGTGTACCTGGTGAAGCATATAAACTACAGAGTGCAAGGACTCTCTATTGTAAGTGCAAGGCTCCCAGGTTCCATCCTAGGAGAGGTAGAGCCCAGATTCAAGCCTGGCAGTGCTGGGACAGTGTTTCAAACCTGGGAAGTTGGGGGCGGGACACATGTTCAAGACTCAAGGGGGCGAGACCTGAGTTCCAGAGTGGGGAGGGCGGTACCCGGGTTTAAAAATCATGGGGCAGGGCATTAATTCAAGCCTCAAGAGGGCAGGCCCCAGGTTCAAGCCTGAGGGGACAGGACAGGAGTTCAAGCCTCCCAGGTGCGGAACCAGGGTCAAGACTCGCTGGTGTGGGATTCAGGTTAAAGCCTCAAAAAACCCATGGTCAAGCTTCATGGGTACGGGACCCATGATCCAGATCCAGATCTAGATTGTGGGGGCATTACCTGGGTTTAAGACTTTCAGGGGCTTGATACTTGTTCAAACATGGAGGGCGCTCTGCTTGGGTTCAAGCCTGCTGGGTGCATGAGACAGTTTCAAGCCTTATGGGGATGGGGCCTTTTTTCAAGCCTCGGGGGTGGTACCGTGGTTCAAGCCTCATATGGGCTGTGCCCAGGTACAAGCCCCATGGGGGCAGAACCCGGGTACAAGATTAGCAGGTTCAGGAGAAAGGGTCAAGCCTCGAGGGGGCGAGACACCTGTTTAAGCATTGTGGGGGCAGGCCCTTGTTCAAACATCCCAGGGGGGTGACCCAGGTTCAAGCCTCATGGGGGCGGGGCCTGGGTCTAAGCCTCAAGGGGTTGTGTGTGACCTTTGTTCAAGCTTCTTCAAGTGGGGACCTGGATTCAGGCTTCAAGGGACATGAGTTCTAGCCTCATGGGAAGTGGGGACCCCTCAAGGGACCCAGGAACCCATCATGGGACCTGGAGGCAAAAAAAACGGGGCCCAGAGTCCATTGACTTTATCTCCATTCTATTGGCATTAGCAATAAACCCTGTGTCCAGAAGCCAGCTAGACTAAGGCCTGGGCCTAACACACCCATCAGTGGAATTGGAAGTAGAAACACCAGGGCCAGTGGCCAAAAGGAGTCATCCTCTAATTGGTGGAGAGGTGGCCTAGGGAGCAAGCTTAGCACTCCAATTATCCAGTAACCATACAGGTCAAGAAATAAAGTTTGAAGGAAGTCTGCATCCACCTAAGTGCCCTGCAATCTTTGGGGTGTCTCAGGTGGCTGCCCTACAAGAGGTACCTGACCTTAGCTGGCAGTCAGGAAGGGCTTCCTCTTCCTGCAAGAGATGACAGCTGAGCTGAGCCTTAAAGGGCAACTGGGTGGGCTGAGGGAACTTGATGGAATGTGTAGTGTTACAGTGGTGCATCTCATTCCTGTCTGTCTGTGTACTCTCCATTTCTCCCTCCCTACATGTTTCCCTCTAAACTAAAGAACAATAAGGCCAAGTGGTGGGGCACCTGATTGGGCGCACATGGTAAAATGAGCAAGGACCCAGGTTCTAGCCCCTGGTCCCCACAATCTGGGGGAACGCTTCACAAGTGGTGCAGCATGGCTGAAGGTGTCTATTTCCTCTATTTCCCCACTGCCTCTAAATTTCTGCCTGCTTCTATCCAATAAATAAATATAATTTAAATATACATATTTATACATTTAAAAAGAGGAATAGAGCTGGAGAGATAGCATAATGGCTGAGTTGATGAGTATATTAACTTAGCAAAATCATGTCTGTGTTATTAAAGGCTAAAAGAACTGCATAGAAAAAAGTGCCTAGGGGTGTGCAAAGTAGCTCACTAGCTCACTTGGGGCCAGGTGTTGTGTCACCTAGTGAAGTACATATATTACAGAGTGCAAGGATTCAGGTTCAAGCCTCCCGTTGTTCAAGCCTCCTAGGGGAGGGACCTGGGTTCAACCATAGCGGGGGCAGGACCTGAGTTCAATGCTAGTGGGGACTGGACCATTGATCAAGACTTTGAGTGTGCAGGACCCAAGTTCAAGCCTTGTGAGGGGTGGGACACAGGCTCAAGGCTCAAGGACTGGACCATTGATCAAGCCTTGAATGTGCAGGACCCAAGTTCAAGCCTTGAGGCAGCGGCACCCATGTTCTAGCCTCAAGGGACCAGGGTGCATCCTGGCAGTTAGCGGGGGCCCCTCACGGGACCCATAAACCGCTCAGGGGACACAGAGGCTAATCATGGATCCCAGGGATGCCTGGCATTACCACCCTCCATTTGCATTAGCAGTACAAGCTGTGGCCAGAAGCCAGCTAGCCTAAGGCCTGTGCCTAACACCCCCAACTGTGGAATTTGAAGTGGAAACACCTGTGGCCAGAGGCCAAACGGAGTCATCCTCTCATTGGTAGAGAGTTGGCCTAGCTAACAAGCTAGCCTTTCAAATAGCCAGCAACCATACAGGTCAACAAGTAAGGTTTGAAGAATGCCTGCATCCACCTAAGTGCCCTCCAGACATTTGAGGTGTCTCAGGTGGCTGCACTGACTGAGAGGTACCTGACCTGGACTAGCAAGAAGAGGAAGGGCTTCGTCTTCCTACAGGAGAAGAGAGTTGAGGTGAGCCTTAAAGAGCAGCTGGGTGGCCCGGGGAAAGTCAATGGGAGGTAGAACAGTGCAGTGTTGCAACTCTTTCCTGTCTGTCCATCTACTATGCCATTCTCACTCCCTCCATGTTTCCCTCTAAATTAAAGAATAAAGGGGCCAGGTGGTGATACACCTGACAGGGCTCACATGTTACAGTGTGCAAAGACCCACTTTGGTGCCCCTGGTCCCTACCTGCAGGGGCATAGCTTAACGAGTGGTAAAGCAAGGCTACAGGCGTCTCTCTCTTCTATCTCCCTATTCCCTGTCAATTACTGCCTGCCAATAAATAAATATAATTTAAAATAGAGATATATTTTTTTAAAAGGAATAGAGCTGGAGAGAGAGCCCAAAGGCTAAGTTGCTGAGTGCAATATTTTAGCAAATTACGTTTGTGTTATTAAAGGCAAAAAGAAGTACATAGAAAAAAGTTACTAGGGGTGAGCAAAGTAGCTCCCTTGAGGAGGGCCCGGTGTTGGTGTACCTGGCGAAGCATATGCACTACAGAGTGCAAGGTCTCAGGTTCAAACCTCCCGATTTCCATCCTAGTGGAGGCAGGGCCCAGATTCAAGCCTAGCAGGGCTGGGACAGTGTTTCAAGCCTGGACGATGGGGTGGGCGGGACCCATGTTCAAGCCACAAGGGAGCTGGACCTGAGTTCAAGCTTGGGGTGGGGGGAAACCCAGGTTTAAGCCTCATGGGGCAGGACATTAATTCAAGCCTCACATAGCCAGGACCCAGGTTCAAGTCTGAGGGGACGGGACAGGAATTCAAGCCTCCCAGGTGCGGAACCAGGTTCAAGACTCGCTGGGGTTTGACTTGTGTTCAAACCTTGCAGGGGTGGGACACTTGTTTAAGCATCAAGTAGGCTGAGTCCGCGTTCAAGCCTCTTGGGTTTGGACTCAGTTTAAAGCCTCAAAAAACCCAGCTTCAAGTTTCATGACCCAGGATCCAGAGCCAGATTGTGGGGGCATTACCTGGGTTCAAGACTTTCAGGGGTTGGATCCTTGTTCAAGCATGGAGGGCGCGCCTCTTGTGTTCAAGCCTGGCGGGAGCATGAGACAGTTTCAGGCCTCATGGGGACGGGGCCTTTGTTTAAGCCTCTGGGGCGGGAACTGGGATCAAGCCTCAAATGGGCAGTGCCTGGGTATAAGAACCATGGGGGCAAAACATGGGTTCATGACTAGCAGGTTCATGACCCAGGTTCAAGCCTCGAGGAGGCGACACACTTGCTCAAGCAAGGCTTGGTTTTAAGCTTCAAGGGGGCAATTCATGATTCCTGCCTAGCTGAGGCAGGACCTTTTTCAAGCATTGAGGGAGCAGGCCCTGGTACAAACATCCCCGGGGGGGGGGTGACCTAGGTTCAAGCCTCAAGGGGGCGGGGCATGGGTTCAAGCCTCATGGGTAGTGAGGACCCCTCAAGGGATCCAGGAACCCATCATGTGACCTGGAGGCAAAAAAACGGGGCCCAGAGTCCATTGACTTTACCTCCACTCTATTGGCATTAGCAATAAACCCTGTGTCCAGAAGCCAGCTAGACTAAGGCCTGGGCCTAACACACCCATCAGTGGAATTGGAAGTAGAAACACCAGGGCCAGTGGCCAAAAGGAGTCATCCTCTAATTGGTGGAGAGGTGGCCTAGGGAGCAAGCTTAGCACTCCAATTATCCAGTAACCATATACAGGTCAAGAAATAAAGTTTGAAGGAAGTCTGCATCCACCTAAGTGCCCTCCAATCTTTGGGGTGTCTCAGGTGGCTGCCCTACCTGAGAGGTACCTGACCTTAGCTGGGAGTCACGAAGGGCTTCCTCTTCCTGCAAGAGATGACAGCTGAGCTGAGCCTTAAAGGGCAACTGGGTGGCCTGAGGGAACTTGATGGAATGTGTAGTGTTACAGTGGTGCATCTCATTCCTGTCTGTCTGTGTACTCTCCATTTCTCCCTCCCTACATGTTTCCCTCTAAACTAAAGAATAATAAGGCCAAGTGATGGGGCACCTGATTGGGCGCACATGGTAAAATGAGCAAGGACCCAGGTTCTAGCCCCTGGTCCCCACCATCTGGGGGAACGCTTCACAAGTGGTACAGCATGGCTGAAGGTGTCTATTTCCTCTATTTCCCCACTGCCTCTAAATTTCTGCCTGCTTCTATCCAATAAATAAATATAATTTAAATATACATATTTATACATTTAAAAAGAGGAATAGAGCTGGAGAGATAGCATAATGGCTGAGTTGATGAGTATAATAACTTAGCAAAATCATGTCTGTGTTATTAAAGGCTAAAAGAACTGCATGGAAAAAAGTGCCTAGGGGTGTGCAAAGTAGCTCACTTGTGGGGGGCCAGGTGTTGTGTCAGCTAGTGAAGTACATACATTACAGAGTGCAAGGATTCAGGTTCAAGCCTCCCGTTGTTCAAGCCTCCTAGGGGAGGGACCTGGGTTCAACCATAGCGGGGGCAGGACCTGAGTTCAATGCTAGTGGGGACTGGACCATTGATCAAGACTTTGAGTGTGCAGGACCCAAGTTCAAGCCTTGTGAGGGGTGGGACACAGGCTCAAGGCTCAAGGACTGGACCATTGATCAAGCCTTGAATGTGCAGGACCCAAGTTCAAGCCTTGAGGCAGCGGCACCCATGTTCTAGCCTCAAGGGACCAGGGTGCATCTTGGCAGTTAGCGGGGGCCCCTCACGGGACCCATAAACCGCTCAGGGGACACAGAGGCGAATCATGGATCCCAGGGATGCCTGGCATTACCACCCTCCATTTGCATTAGCAGTACAAGCTGTGGCCAGAAGCCAGCTAGCCTAAGGCCTGTGCCTAACACCCCCACCTGTGGAATTTGAAGTGGAAACACCTGTGGCCAGAGGCCAAACGGAGTCATCCTCTCATTGGTAGAGAGTTGGCCTAGCTAACAAGCTAGCCTTTCAAATAGCCAGCAACCATACAGGTCAACAAGTAAGGTTTGAAGAATGCCTGCATCCACCTAAGTGCCCTCCAGACATTTGAGGTGTCTCAGGTGGCTGCACTGACTGAGAGGTACCTGACCTGGACTAGCAAGAAGAGGAAGGGCTTCCTCTTCCTACAGGAGAGGAGAGTTGAGGTGAGCCTTAAAGAGCAGCTGGGTGGCCGGGGGAAAGTCAATGGGAGGTAGAACAGTGCAGTGTTGCAACTCTTTCCTGTCTGTCCATCTACTATGCCATTCTCACTCCCTCCATGTTTCCCTCTAAATTAAAGAATAAAGGGGCCAGGTGGTGATACACCTGACAGGGCTCACATGTTACAGTGTGCAAAGACCCACTTTGGTGCCCCTGGTCCCTACCTGCAGGGGCATAGCTTAACGAGTGGTAAAGCAAGGCTACAGGGGTCTCTCTCTTCTATCTCCCTATTCCCTGTCAATTACTGCCTGCCAATAAATAAATATAATTTAAAATAGAGATATATTTTTTTAAAAGGAATAGAGCTGGAGAGAGAGCCCAAAGGCTAAGTTGCTGAGTGCAATATTTTAGCAAATTACGTTTGTGTTATTAAAGGCAAAAAGAAGTACATAGAAAAAAGTTACTAGGGGTGAGCAAAGTAGCTCCCTTGAGGAGGGCCCGGTGTTGGTGTACCTGGCGAAGCATATACACTACAGAGTGCAAGGTCTCAGGTTCAAGCCTCCCGAGTTCCATCCTAGTGGAGGCAGGGCCCAGATTCAAGCCTAGCAGGGCTGGGACAGTGTTTCAAGCCTGGACGATGGGGTGGGCGGGACCCATGTTCAAGCCACAAGGGAGCTGGACCTGAGTTCAAGCTTGGGGGGCGGGGGAAACCCAGGTTTAAGCCTCATGGGGCAGGACATTAATTCAAGCCTCACATAGCCAGGACCCAGGTTCAAGTCTGAGGGGACGGGACAGGAATTCAAGCCTCCCAGGTGCGGAACCAGGTTCAAGACTCGCTGGGGTTTGACTTGTGTTCAAACCTTGCAGGGGTGGGACACTTGTTTAAGCATCAAGTAGGCTGAGTCCGCGTTCAAGCCTCTTGGGTTTGGACTCAGTTTAAAGCCTCAAAAAACCCAGCTTCAAGTTTCATGACCCAGGATCCAGAGCCAGATTGTGGGGGCATTACCTGGGTTCAAGACTTTCAGGGGTTGGATCCTTGTTCAAGCATGGAGGGCGCGCCTCTTGTGTTCAAGCCTGGCGGGAGCATGAGACAGTTTCAGGCCTCATGGGGACGGGGCCTTTGTTTAAGCCTCTGGGGCGGGAACTGGGATCAAGCCTCAAATGGGCAGTGCCTGGGTATAAGAACCATGGGGGCAAAACATGGGTTCATGAATAGCAGGTTCATGACCCAGGTTCAAGCCTCGAGGAGGCGACACACTTGCTCAAGCAAGGCTTGGTTTTAAGCTTCAAGGGGGCAATTCATGATTCCTGCCTAGCTGAGGCAGGACCTTTTTCAAGCATTGAGGGAGCAGGCACTGGTACAAACATCCCCGGGGGGGGGGGTGACCTAGGTTCAAGCCTCAAGGGGGCGGGGCATGGGTTCAAGCCTCATGGGTAGTGAGGACCCCTCAAGGGATCCAGGAACCCATCATGTGACCTGGAGGCAAAAAAACGGGGCCCAGAGTCCATTGACTTTACCTCCACTCTATTGGCATTAGCAATAAACCCTGTGTCCAGAAGCCAGCTAGACTAAGGCCTGGGCCTAACACACCCATCAGTGGAATTGGAAGTAGAAACACCAGGGCCAGTGGCCAAAAGGAGTCATCCTCTAATTGGTGGAGAGGTGGCCTAGGGAGCAAGCTTAGCACTCCAATTATCCAGTAACCATATACAGGTCAAGAAATAAAGTTTGAAGGAAGTCTGCATCCACCTAAGTGCCCTCCAATCTTTGGGGTGTCTCAGGTGGCTGCCCTACCTGAGAGGTACCTGACCTTAGCTGGGAGTCACGAAGGGCTTCCTCTTCCTGCAAGAGATGACAGCTGAGCTGAGCCTTAAAGGGCAACTGGGTGGCCTGAGGGAACTTGATGGAATGTGTAGTGTTACAGTGGTGCATCTCATTCCTGTCTGTCTGTGTACTCTCCATTTCTCCCTCCCTACATGTTTCCCTCTAAACTAAAGAATAATAAGGCCAAGTGATGGGGCACCTGATTGGGCGCACATGGTAAAATGAGCAAGGACCCAGGTTCTAGCCCCTGGTCCCCACCATCTGGGGGAACGCTTCACAAGTGGTACAGCATGGCTGAAGGTGTCTATTTCCTCTATTTCCCCACTGCCTCTAAATTTCTGCCTGCTTCTATCCAATAAATAAATATAATTTAAATATACATATTTATACATTTAAAAAGAGGAATAGAGCTGGAGAGATAGCATAATGGCTGAGTTGATGAGTATAATAACTTAGCAAAATCATGTCTGTGTTATTAAAGGCTAAAAGAACTGCATGGAAAAAAGTGCATAGGGGTGTGCAAAGTAGCTCACTTGTGGGGGGCCAGGTGTTGTGTCAGCTAGTGAAGTACATACATTACAGAGTGCAAGGATTCAGGTTCAAGCCTCCCGTTGTTCAAGCCTCCTAGGGGAGGGACCTGGGTTCAACCATAGCGGGGGCAGGACCTGAGTTCAATGCTAGTGGGGACTGGACCATTGATCAAGACTTTGAGTGTGCAGGACCCAAGTTCAAGCCTTGTGAGGGGTGGGACACAGGCTCAAGGCTCAAGGACTGGACCATTGATCAAGCCTTGAATGTGCAGGACCCAAGTTCAAGCCTTGAGGCAGCGGCACCCATGTTCTAGCCTCAAGGGACCAGGGTGCATCCTGGCAGTTAGCGGGGGCCCCTCACGGGACCCATAAACCGCTCAGGGGACACAGAGGCTAATCATGGATCCCAGGGATGCCTGGCATTACCACCCTCCATTTGCATTAGCAGTACAAGCTGTGGCCAGAAGCCAGCTAGCCTAAGGCCTGTGCCTAACACCCCCACCTGTGGAATTTGAAGTGGAAACACCTGTGGCCAGAGGCCAAACGGAGTCATCCTCTCATTGGTAGAGAGTTGGCCTAGCTAACAAGCCAGCCTTTCAAATAGCCAGCAACCATACAGGTCAACAAGTAAGGTTTGAAGAATGCCTGCATCCACCTAAGTCCCCTCCAGACATTTGAGGTGTCTCAGGTGGCTGCACTGACTGAGAGGTACCTGACCTGGACTAGCAAGAAGAGGAAGGGCTTCCTCTTCCTACAGGAGAGGAGAGTTGAGGTGAGCCTTAAAGAGCAGCTGGGTGGCCCGGGGAAAGTCAATGGGAGGTAGAACAGTGCAGTGTTGCAACTCTTTCCTGTCTGTCCATCTACTATGCCATTCTCACTCCCTCCATGTTTCCCTCTAAATTAAAGAATAAAGGGGCCAGGTGGTGATACACCTGACAGGGCTCACATGTTACAGTGTGCAAAGACCCACTTTGGTGCCCCTGGTCCCTACCTGCAGGGGCATAGCTTAACGAGTGGTAAAGCAAGGCTACAGGCGTCTCTCTCTTCTATCTCCCTATTCCCTGTCAATTACTGCCTGCCAATAAATAAATATAATTTAAAATAGAGATATATTTTTTTAAAAGGAATAGAGCTGGAGAGAGAGCCCAAAGGCTAAGTTGCTGAGTGCAATATTTTAGCAAATTACGTTTGTGTTATTAAAGGCAAAAAGAAGTACATAGAAAAAAGTTACTAGGGGTGAGCAAAGTAGCTCCCTTGAGGAGGGCCCGGTGTTGGTGTACCTGGCGAAGCATATGCACTACAGAGTGCAA
This sequence comes from Erinaceus europaeus, assembly GCF_950295315.1. Taxonomy (NCBI): domain Eukaryota; kingdom Metazoa; phylum Chordata; class Mammalia; order Eulipotyphla; family Erinaceidae; genus Erinaceus; species Erinaceus europaeus. The sequence continues at coordinate 33,675,560 of NC_080167.1, forward strand.
GGTCTCAGGTTCAAACCTCCCGATTTCCATCCTAGTGGAGGCAGGGCCCAGATTCAAGCCTAGCAGGGCTGGGACAGTGTTTCAAGCCTGGACGATGGGGTGGGCGGGACCCATGTTCAAGCCACAAGGGAGCTGGACCTGAGTTCAAGCTTGGGGTGGGGGGAAACCCAGGTTTAAGCCTCATGGGGCAGGACATTAATTCAAGCCTCACATAGCCAGGACCCAGGTTCAAGTCTGAGGGGACGGGACAGGAATTCAAGCCTCCCAGGTGCGGAACCAGGTTCAAGACTCGCTGGGGTTTGACTTGTGTTCAAACCTTGCAGGGGTGGGACACTTGTTTAAGCATCAAGTAGGCTGAGTCCGCGTTCAAGCCTCTTGGGTTTGGACTCAGTTTAAAGCCTCAAAAAACCCAGCTTCAAGTTTCATGACCCAGGATCCAGAGCCAGATTGTGGGGGCATTACCTGGGTTCAAGACTTTCAGGGGTTGGATCCTTGTTCAAGCATGGAGGGCGCGCCTCTTGTGTTCAAGCCTGGCGGGAGCATGAGACAGTTTCAGGCCTCATGGGGACGGGGCCTTTGTTTAAGCCTCTGGGGCGGGAACTGGGATCAAGCCTCAAATGGGCAGTGCCTGGGTATAAGAACCATGGGGGCAAAACATGGGTTCATGACTAGCAGGTTCATGACCCAGGTTCAAGCCTCGAGGAGGCGACACACTTGCTCAAGCAAGGCTTGGTTTTAAGCTTCAAGGGGGCAATTCATGATTCCTGCCTAGTTGAGGCAGGACCTTTTAAAGCATTGAGGGAGCAGGCCCTGGTTCAAACATCCCCGGGGGGGGGTGGGGGGGTGACCTAGGTTCAAGCCTCAAGGGGCGGGGCATGGGTTCAAGCCTCAAGGGGTATTTTGAAGTAGAAACACCTGGGGCCAGTGGCCAAAGGAGTCATCCTCTAATTGGTAAACAATTAGCACTCCAATTATCCAGGTCAAGATATAAAGCTTGAAGGATGTCCGCATCCACCTAAGTGCCCTCCAAGCTTTTGGGGTGTCTCAGGTGGCTGCCCTACCTGACCTTCACTGGCAGTCATGAGGGCTTCCTCTTCCTGCAGGAGATGAGAGTTGAGCTAAGCCTAAAGTGCAACTGGTGGCCTAGGGGCATCTGCTTCCTGACTATCTACTCTCCCTTTCTCACTCCCTCCATGTTTCCCTCTAAACTAAACAATAATGGAGCCAAGTGGTGATGCACCTGCATGGCCGCACATGTTTATAGTGAGCAAGGACCCAGGTTCTAGCCCCTGGTCCCCACCTTCAGGGGGAACGCTTCACTAGTGGTGAAGCATGGCTGCAGGTGTCTATCTCCTCTATTTCCCCATTGCCTCTAAATTTCTGCCTGCTTCTATCCAAGAAATAAATATAATTTAAACATACATATTTATACATTTAAAAAGAGGAATAGAGCTGGAGAGATAGCATAATGGCTGAGTTGATGAGTATATTAACTTAGCAAAATCATGTTTGTGTTATTAAAGGCTAAAAGAACTGCATAGAAAAAAGTGCCTAGGGGTGTACAAAGTAGCTCACTTGCGGGGAGCCCGGTGTTGTGGCACCTGGAGAAGCACATACATTACAGAATGCAAGGACACAGGTTCAAGCCTCGTGGGTTCAAGCCTCCTGGGGGCCGGACCTGGATTCAACCATAGTGGTGGCAGGACATGGGTATGGTGCTAGTGGGGACAGGACCATTGATCAAACCTTAGAGTGTGTGGGACCCAAGTTCAAGCATTGCAGGGGGCGGGACACAGGCTCAAGCCTCAAGGACTGGACCACTGATCAAGCCTTGAATGTGCAGCACCCAATTTTAAGCCTTGCGGCAGCAGCACCCACATTCTGAACTCAAGAACCAGTGTGCAGCCTGGCGGGAAGCAGGGGCCCCTCACGGGACCCAGAAACCGCTCAGGGTTCACAGAGTCTAATCATGGAACCCCAGTACAACTGGCTTTACCACACTCCATTTGCATTAGCAGTACAAGCTGTGGCCAGAAGCCACTAGACTAACACCCTGGGCCTAACACCCCCACCTGTGGAATTTGAAGTGGAAACACCTGTGGCCAGAGGCTAAAAGGAGTCATCCTGTCATTGGTAGAGAGTTGGCATAGCTAGCGAGCTAGCCTTCCAAATAGCCAGCAACCATACAATACAGGTCAAGAAGTAAGGTTTGAAGAATGCCTGCATCCACCTAAGAGCCCTCCAGACATTTGAAGTGTCTCAGGTGGCTGCCCTGCATGAAAGGTACCTGACCCGGACTGGCAAGAAGAGGAGGGGCTTCCTCTCACTGCAGGAGAGAACAGTTGAGGTGAGCTTTTAAGAGCAGATGTGTGGCCCGGAAAAGTCGATTGGAGCTGGAGCAGTGCAGTGTTGCAACTCCCTTCTGTCTGTCTGTGTCTGTCTGTCTGTCTGTCTGTCTGTCTGTCTGTCTACTATGCCATTCTCACCCCCTCCATGTTTCCCTCTAAACTAAAGAACTAATTGGCCAAGTGCTGACACACCTGACTGGGCTCACATGATACAGTGTGCAAAGACCCACTTTCGAGCCCCTGGTCCTTACCTGCTGGGGAAAGCTTCACAAGTGGTGAAGCAGGGCTACAGAGTCTCTCTCTTCTATCTCCCTATTCCCTGTCAATTACTGCCTGCCAATAAATAAATATAATTTAAATATATATACATATATATATATATATTTAAAAAGGAATAGAGCTGGAGATAAAGCACAGTGGCTAAGTTTTTGAGTGCATTATTTTAACAATATGATGTTTGTGTTATTCACGGAAAAAAGAACTACTAGACAAAAGTTACTAGGGGTGAGCAAAGTAGCTCCCTTTAGGAGGGCCCGGTATTGGTGTACCTGGTGAAGCATATAAACTACAGAGTGCAAGGACTCTCTATTGTATGTGCAAGGCTCCCGGGTTCCATCCTAGCAGAGGTAGGGCCCAGATTCAAGCCTAGCAGTGCTGGGACAGTGTTTCAAGCCTGGGAAGTGTGGGGGCGGGACCCATGTTCAAGACTCAAGGGGGCGAGACCTGAGTTCCAGAGTGGGGAGGGCAGTACCCGGGTTTAAAAATCATGGGGCAGGGCATTAATTCAAGCCTCAAGAGGGCAGGACCCAGGTTCAAGCCTGAGGGGACAGGACAGGACAGGAGTTCAAGCCTCCCAGGTGCGGAACCAGGGTCAAGACTCGCTGGGGCTTGATTTGTGTTCAAGCATCAAGTAAGCTGAGTCTGGGTTCCAGCCTCTTGGGGTGGGATTCAGGTTAAAGCCTCACAAAACCCATGTTCAAGCTTCATGGGTACGGGACCCATGATCCAGATCCAGATCCAGATTGTGGGGGCATTACCTGGGTTCAAGACTTTCAGGGGCTTGATACTTGTTCAAACATGGAGGGCGCTCTGCTTGGGTTCAAGCCTGCTGGGTGCATGAGACAGTTTCAAGCCTTATGGGGATGGGGCCTTTTTTCAAGCCTCGGGGGTGGTACCCTGGTTCAAGCCTCATATGGGCAGTGCCCAGGTACAAGCCCCATGGGGGCAGAACCCGGGTACAAGATTAGCAGGTTCAGGAGACAGGGTCAAGCCTCGAGGGGGCGAGACACCTGTTTAAGCATTGTGGGAGCAGGCCCTTGTTCAAACATCCCAGGGGGGTGACCCAGGTTCAAGCCTCATGGGGGCGGGGCCTGGGTCTAAGCCTCAAGGGGTTGTGTGTGACCTTTGTTCAAGCTTCTTCACGTGGGGACGTGGATTCAGGCTTCAAGGGACATGAGTTCAAGCCTCGTGGGTAGTGAGGACCCCTCAAGGGACCCAGGAACCCATCATGTGACCTGGAGGCAAAAAAAACGGGGCCCAGAGTCCATTGACTTTACCTCCACTCTATTGGCATTAGCAATAAACCCTGTGTCCAGAAGCCAGCTAGACTAAGGCCTGGGCCTAACACACCCATCAGTGGAATTGGAAGTAGAAACACCAGGGACAGTGGCCAAAAGGAGTCATCCTCTAATTGGTGGAGAGGTGGCCTAGGGAGCAAGCTTAGCACTCCAATTATCCAGTAACCATATACAGGTCAAGAAATAAAGTTTGAAGGAAGTCTGCATCCACCTAAGTGCCCTCCAATCTTTGGGGTGTCTCAGGTGGCTGCCCTACCTGAGAGGTACCTGACCTTAGCTGGCAGTCAGGAAGGGCTTCCTCTTCCTGCAAGAGATGACAGCTGAACTGAGCCTTAAAGGGCAACTGGGTGACCTGAGGGAACTTGATGGAATGTGTAGTGTTACAGTGGTGCATCTCATTCCTGTCTGTCTGTGTACTCTCCATTTCTCCCTCCCTACATGTTTCCCTCTAAACTAAAGAATAATAAGGCCAAGTGATGGGGCACCTGATTGGGCGCACATGGTAAAATGAGCAAGGACCCAGGTTCTAGCCCCTGGTCCCCACTATCTGGGGGAACGCTTCCCAAGTGGTGCAGCATGGCTGAAGGTGTCTATTTCCTCTATTTCCCCACTGCCTCTAAATTTCTGCCTGCTTCTATCCAATAAATAAATATAATTTAAATATACATATTTATACATTTAAAAAGAGGAATAGAGCTGGAGAGATAGCATAATGGCTGAGTTGATGAGTATATTAACTTAGCAAAATCATGTCTGTGTTATTAAAGGCTAAAAGAACTGCATAGAAAAAAGTGCCTAGGGGTGTGCAAAGTAGCTCACTAGCTCACTTGGGGCCAGGTGTTGTGTCACCTAGTGAAGTACATATATTACAGAGTGCAAGGATTCAGGTTCAAGCCTCCCGTTGTTCAAGCCTCCTAGGGGAGGGACCTGGGTTCAACCATAGCGGGGGCAGGACCTGAGTTCAATGCTAGTGGGGACTGGACCATTGATCAAGACTTTGAGTGTGCAGGACCCAAGTTCAAGCCTTGTGAGGGGTGGGACACAGGCTCAAGGCTCAAGGACTGGACCATTGATCAAGCCTTGAATGTACAGGACCCAAGTTCAAGCCTTGAGGCAGCGGCACCCATGTTCTAGCCTCAAGGGACCAGGGTGCATCCTGGCAGTTAGCGGGGGCCCCTCACGGGACCCATAAACCGCTCAGGGGACACAGAGGCTAATCATGGATCCCAGGGATGCCTGGCATTACCACCCTCCATTTGCATTAGCAGTACAAGCTGTGGCCAGAAGCCAGCTAGCCTAAGGCCTGTGCCTAACACCCCCAACTGTGGAATTTGAAGTGGAAACACCTGTGGCCAGAGGCCAAACGGAGTCATCCTCTCATTGGTAGAGAGTTGGCCTAGCTAACAAGCTAGCCTTTCAAATAGCCAGCAACCATACAGGTCAAGAAGGTTTGAAGAATGCCTGCATCCACCTAAGTGCCCTCCAGACATTTGAGGTGTCTCAGGTGGCTGCACTGACTGAGAGGTACCTGACCTGGACTAGCAAGAAGAGGAAGGGCTTCCTCTTCCTACAGGAGAGGAGAGTTGAGGTGAGCCTTAAAGAGCAGCTGGGTGGCCGGGGGAAAGTCAATGGGAGGTAGAACAGTGCAGTGTTGCAACTCTTTCCTGTCTGTCCATCTACTATGCCATTCTCACTCCCTCCATGTTTCCCTCTAAATTAAAGAATAAAGGGGCCAGGTGGTGATACACCTGACAGGGCTCACATGTTACAGTGTGCAAAGACCCACTTTGGTGCCCCTGGTCCCTACCTGCAGGGGCATAGCTTAACGAGTGGTAAAGCAAGGCTACAGGGGTCTCTCTCTTCTATCTCCCTATTCCCTGTCAATTACTGCCTGCCAATAAATAAATATAATTTAAAGTAGAGATATATTTTTTAAAAGGAATAGAGCTGGAGAGAGAGCCCAAAGGCTAAGTTGCTGAGTGCAATATTTTAGCAAATTACGTTTGTGTTATTAAAGGCAAAAAGAAGTACATAGAAAAAAGTTACTAGGGGTGAGCAAAGTAGCTCCCTTGAGGAGGGCCCGCTGTTGGTGTACCTGGTGAAGCATATACACTACAGAGTGCAAGGTCTCAGGTTCAAGCCTCCCGAGTTCCATCCTAGTGGAGGCAGGGCCCAGATTCAAGCCTAGCAGGGCTGGGACAGTGTTTCAAGCCTGGACGATGGGGTGGGCGGGACCCATGTTCAAGCCACAAGGGAGCTGGACCTGAGTTCAAGCTTGGGGTGGGGGGAAACCCAGGTTTAAGCCTCATGGGGCAGGACATTAATTCAAGCCTCACATAGCCAGGACCCAGGTTCAAGTCTGAGGGGACGGGACAGGAATTCAAGCCTCCCAGGTGCGGAACCAGGTTCAAGACTCGCTGGGGTTTGACTTGTGTTCAAACCTTGCAGGGGTGGGACACTTGTTTAAGCATCAAGTAGGCTGAGTCCGCGTTCAAGCCTCTTGGGTTTGGACTCAGTTTAAAGCCTCAAAAAACCCAGCTTCAAGTTTCATGACCCAGGATCCAGAGCCAGATTGTGGGGGCATTACCTGGGTTCAAGACTTTCAGGGGTTGGATCCTTGTTCAAGCATGGAGGGCGCGCCTCTTGTGTTCAAGCCTGGCGGGAGCATGAGACAGTTTCAGGCCTCATGGGGACGGGGCCTTTGTTTAAGCCTCTGGGGCAGGAACTGGGATCAAGCCTCAAATGGGCAGTGCCTGGGTATAAGAACCATGGGGGCAAAACATGGGTTCATGACTAGCAGGTTCATGACCCAGGTTCAAGCCTCGAGGAGGCGAGACCCTTGCTCAAGCAAGGCTTGGTTTTAAGCTTCAAGGGGGCAATTCATGATTCCTGCCTAGTTGAGGCAGGACCTTTTAAAGCATTGAGGGAGCAGGCCCTGGTTCAAACATCCCCGGGGGGGGGGGGGGGGTGACCTAGGTTCAAGCCTCAAGGGGCGGGGCATGGGTTCAAGCCTCAAGGGGTATTTTGAAGTAGAAACACCTGGGGCCAGTGGCCAAAGGAGTCATCCTCTAATTGTTAAACAATTAGCACTCCAATTATCCAGGTCAAGATATAAAGCTTGAAGGATGTCCGCATCCACCTAAGTGCCCTCCAAGCTTTTGGGGTGTCTCAGGTGGCTGCCCTACCTGACCTTCACTGGCAGTCATGAGGGCTTCCTCTTCCTGCAGGAGATGAGAGTTGAGCTAAGCCTAAAGTGCAACTGGTGGCCTAGGGGCATCTGCTTCCTGACTATCTACTCTCCCTTTCTCACTCCCTCCATGTTTCCCTCTAAACTAAACAATAATGGAGCCAAGTGGTGATGCACCTGCATGGCCGCACATGTTTATAGTGAGCAAGGACCCAGGTTCTAGCCCCTGGTCCCCACCTTCAGGGGGAACGCTTCACTAGTGGTGAAGCATGGCTGCAGGTGTCTATCTCCTCTATTTCCCCATTGCCTCTAAATTTCTGCCTGCTTCTATCCAAGAAATAAATATAATTTAAACATACATATTTATACATTTAAAAAGAGGAATAGAGCTGGAGAGATAGCATAATGGCTGAGTTGATGAGTATATTAACTTAGCAAAATCATGTTTGTGTTATTAAAGGCTAAAAGAACTGCATAGAAAAAAGTGCCTAGGGGTGTACAAAGTAGCTCACTTGCGGGGAGCCCGGTGTTGTGGCACCTGGAGAAGCACATACATTACAGAATGCAAGGACACAGGTTCAAGCCTCGTGGGTTCAAGCCTCCTGGGGGCCGGACCTGGATTCAACCATAGTGGTGGCAGGACATGGGTATGGTGCTAGTGGGGACAGGACCATTGATCAAACCTTAGAGTGTGTGGGACCCAAGTTCAAGCATTGCAGGGGGCGGGACACAGGCTCAAGCCTCAAGGACTGGACCACTGATCAAGCCTTGAATGTGCAGCACCCAATTTTAAGCCTTGCGGCAGCAGCACCCATATTCTGAACTCAAGAACCAGTGTGCAGCCTGGCGGGAAGCAGGGGCCCCTCACGGGACCCAGAAACCGCTCAGGGTTCACAGAGTCTAATCATGGAACCCCAGTACAACTGGCTTTACCACACTCCATTTGCATTAGCAGTACAAGCTGTGGCCAGAAGCCACTAGACTAACACCCTGGGCCTAACACCCCCACCTGTGGAATTTGAAGTGGAAACACCTGTGGCCAGAGGCTAAAAGGAGTCATCCTGTCATTGGTAGAGAGTTGGCATAGCTAGCGAGCTAGCCTTCCAAATAGCCAGCAACCATACAATACAGGTCAAGAAGTAAGGTTTGAAGAATGCCTGCATCCACCTAAGAGCCCTCCAGACATTTGAAGTGTCTCAGGTGGCTGCCCTGCATGAAAGGTACCTGACCCGGACTGGCAAGAAGAGGAGGGGCTTCCTCTCACTGCAGGAGAGAACAGTTGAGGTGAGCTTTTAAGAGCAGATGTGTGGCCCGGAAAAGTCGATTGGAGCTGGAGCAGTGCAGTGTTGCAACTCCCTTCTGTCTGTCTGTGTCTGTCTGTCTGTCTGTCTGTCTGTCTGTCTGTCTACTATGCCATTCTCACCCCCTCCATGTTTCCCTCTAAACTAAAGAACTAATTGGCCAAGTGCTGACACACCTGACTGGGCTCACATGATACAGTGTGCAAAGACCCACTTTCGAGCCCCTGGTCCTTACCTGCTGGGGAAAGCTTCACAAGTGGTGAAGCAGGGCTACAGAGTCTCTCTCTTCTATCTCCCTATTCCCTGTCAATTACTGCCTGCCAATAAATAAATATAATTTAAATATATATACATATATATATATATATTTAAAAAGGAATAGAGCTGGAGATAAAGCACAGTGGCTAAGTTTTTGAGTGCATTATTTTAACAATATGATGTTTGTGTTATTCACGGAAAAAAGAACTACTAGACAAAAGTTACTAGGGGTGAGCAAAGTAGCTCCCTTTAGGAGGGCCCGGTATTGGTGTACCTGGTGAAGCATATAAACTACAGAGTGCAAGGACTCTCTATTGTATGTGCAAGGCTCCCGGGTTCCATCCTAGCAGAGGTAGGGCCCAGATTCAAGCCTAGCAGTGCTGGGACAGTGTTTCAAGCCTGGGAAGTGTGGGGGCGGGACCCATGTTCAAGACTCAAGGGGGCGAGACCTGAGTTCCAGAGTGGGGAGGGCAGTACCCGGGTTTAAAAATCATGGGGCAGGGCATTAATTCAAGCCTCAAGAGGGCAGGACCCAGGTTCAAGCCTGAGGGGACAGGACAGGACAGGAGTTCAAGCCTCCCAGGTGCGGAACCAGGGTCAAGACTCGCTGGGGCTTGATTTGTGTTCAAGCATCAAGTAAGCTGAGTCTGGGTTCCAGCCTCTTGGGGTGGGATTCAGGTTAAAGCCTCACAAAACCCATGTTCAAGCTTCATGGGTACGGGACCCATGATCCAGATCCAGATCCAGATTGTGGGGGCATTACCTGGGTTCAAGACTTTCAGGGGCTTGATACTTGTTCAAACATGGAGGGCGCTCTGCTTGGGTTCAAGCCTGCTGGGTGCATGAGACAGTTTCAAGCCTTATGGGGATGGGGCCTTTTTTCAAGCCTCGGGGGTGGTACCCTGGTTCAAGCCTCATATGGGCAGTGCCCAGGTACAAGCCCCATGGGGGCAGAACCCGGGTACAAGATTAGCAGGTTCAGGAGACAGGGTCAAGCCTCGAGGGGGTGAGACACCTGTTTAAGCATTGTGGGGGCAGGCCCTTGTTCAAACATCCCAGGGGGGTGACCCAGGTTCAAGCCTCATGGGGGCGGGGCCTGGGTCTAAGCCTCAAGGGGTTGTGTGTGACCTTTGTTCAAGCTTCTTCACGTGGGGACGTGGATTCAGGCTTCAAGGGACATGAGTTCAAGCCTCGTGGGTAGTGAGGACCCCTCAAGGGACCCAGGAACCCATCATGTGACCTGGAGGCAAAAAAAACGGGGCCCAGAGTCCATTGACTTTACCTCCACTCTATTGGCATTAGCAATAAACCCTGTGTCCAGAAGCCAGCTAGACTAAGGCCTGGGCCTAACACACCCATCAGTGGAATTGGAAGTAGAAACACCAGGGCCAGTGGCCAAAAGGAGTCATCCTCTAATTGGTGGAGAGGTGGCCTAGGGAGCAAGCTTAGCACTCCAATTATCCAGTAACCATATACAGGTCAAGAAATAAAGTTTGAAGGAAGTCTGCATCCACCTAAGTGCCCTCCAATCTTTGGGGTGTCTCAGGTGGCTGCCCTACCTGAGAGGTACCTGACCTTAGCTGGCAGTCAGGAAGGGCTTCCTCTTCCTGCAAGAGATGACAGCTGAGCTGAGCCTTAAAGGGCAACTGGGTGGCCTGAGGGAACTTGATGGAATGTGTAGTGTTACAGTGGTGCATCTCATTCCTGTCTGTCTGTGTACTCTCCATTTCTCCCTCCCTACATGTTTCCCTCTAAACTAAAGAATAATAAGGCCAAGTGATGGGGCACCTGATTGGGCGCACATGGTAAAATGAGCAAGGACCCAGGATCTAGCCCCTGGTCCCCACCATCTGGGGGAACGCTTCACAAGTGGTGCAGCATGGCTGAAGGTGTCTATTTCCTCTATTTCCCCACTGCCTCTAAATTTCTGCCTGCTTCTATCCAATAAATAAATATAATTTAAATATACATATTTATACATTTAAAAAGAGGAATAGAGCTGGAGAGATAGCATAATGGCTGAGTTGATGAGTATATTAACTTAGCAAAATCATGTCTCTGTTATTATAGGCTAAAAGAACTGCATGGAAAAAAGTGCCTAGGGGTGTGCAAAGTAGCTCACTAGCTCACTTGGGGCCAGGTGTTGTGTCACCTAGTGAAGTACATATATTACAGAGTGCAAGGATTCAGGTTCAAGCCTCCCGTTGTTCAAGCCTCCTAGGGGAGGGACCTGGGTTCAACCATAGCGGGGGCAGGACCTGAGTTCAATGCTAGTGGGGACTGGACCATTGATCAAGACTTTGAGTGAGCAGGACGCAATTTCAAGCCTTGTGAGGGGTGGGACACAGGCTCAAGGCTCAAGGACTGGACCATTGATCAAGCCTTGAATGTGCAGGACCCAAGTTCAAGCCTTGAGGCAGCGGCACCCATGTTCTAGCCTCAAGGGACTAGGGTGCATCCTGGCAGTTAGCGGGGGCCCCTCACGGGACCCATAAACCGCTCAGGGGACACAGAGGCTAATCATGGATCCCAGGGATGCCTGGCATTACCACACTCCATTTGCAATAGCAGTACAAGCTGTGGCCAGAAGCCAGCTAGCCTAAGGCCTGTGCCTAACACCCCCACCTGTGGAATTTGAAGTGGAAACACCTGTGGCCAGAGGCCAAACGGAGTCATCCTCTCATTGGTAGAGAGTTGGCCTAGCTAACAAGCTAGCCTTTCGAATAGCCAGCAACCATACAGGTCAAGAAGTAAGGTTTGAAGAATGCCTGCATCCACCTAAGAGCCCTCCAGACATTTGAGATGTCTCAGGTGGTTGCACTGACTGAGAGGTACCTGACCTGGACTAGCAAGAAGAGGAAGGGCTTCCTCTTCCTACAGGAGAGGAGAGTTGAGGTGAGCCTTAAAGAGCAGCTGGGTGGCCCGGGGAAAGTCAATGGGAGGTAGAACAGTGCAGTGTTGCAACTCTTTCCTGTCTGTCCATCTACTATGCCATTCTCACTCCCTCCATGTTTCCCTCTAAATTAAAGAATAAAGGGGCCAGGTGGTGATACACCTGACAGGGCTCACATGTTACAGTGTGCAAAGACCCACTTTGGTGCCCCTGGTCCCTACCTGCAGGGGCATAGCTTAACGAGTGGTAAAGAAAGGCTACAGGGGTCTCTCTCTTCTATCTCCCTATTCCCTGTCAATTACTGCCTGCCAATAAATAAATATAATTTAAAATAGAGATATATTTTTTAAAAGGAATAGAGCTGGAGAGAGAGCCCAAAGGCTAAGTTGCTGAGTGCAATATTTTAGCAAATTACGTTTGTGTTATTAAAGGCAAAAAGAAGTACATAGAAAAAAGTTACTAGGGGTGAGCAAAGTAGCTCCCTTGAGGAGGGCCCGGTGTTGGTGTACCTGGCGAAGCATATGCACTACAGAGTGCAAGGTCTCAGGTTCAAGCCTCCCGAGTTCCATCCTAGTGGAGGCAGGGCCCAGATTCAAGCCTAGCAGGGCTGGGACAGTGTTTCAAGCCTGGACGATGGGGTGGGCGGGACCCATGTTCAAGCCACAAGGGAGCTGGACCTGAGTTCAAGCTTGGGGTGGGGGGAAACCCAGGTTTAAGCCTCATGGGGCAGGACATTAATTCAAGCCTCACATAGCCAGGACCCAGGTTCAAGTCTGAGGGGACGGGACAGGAATTCAAGCCTCCCAGGTGCGGAACCAGGTTCAAGACTCGCTGGGGTTTGACTTGTGTTCAAACCTTGCAGGGGTGGGACACTTGTTTAAGCTTCAAGTAGGCTGAGTCCGCGTTCAAGCCTCTTGGGTTTGGACTCAGTTTAAAGCCTCAAAAAACCCAGCTTCAAGTTTCATGACCCAGGATCCAGAGCCAGATTGTGGGGGCATTACCTGGGTTCAAGACTTTCAGGGGTTGGATCCTTGTTCAAGCATGGAGGGCGCGCCTCTTGTGTTCAAGCCTGGCGGGAGCATGAGACAGTTTCAGGCCTCATGGGGACGGGGCCTTTGTTTAAGCCTCTGGGGCAGGAACTGGGATCAAGCCTCAAATGGGCAGTGCCTGGGTATAAGAACCATGGGGGCAAAACATGGGTTCATGACTAGCAGGTTCATGACCCAGGTTCAAGCCTCGAGGAGGCGAGACCCTTGCTCAAGCAAGGCTTGGTTTTAAGCTTCAAGGGGGCAATTCATGATTCCTGCCTAGTTGAGGCAGGACCTTTTAAAGCATTGAGGGAGCAGGCCCTGGTTCAAACATCCCCGGGGGGTGTGGGGGGGTGACTTAGGTTCAAGCCTCAAGGGGCGGGGCATTGGTTCAAGCCTCAAGGGGTATTTTGAAGTAGAAACACCTGGGGCCAGTGGCCAAAGGAGTCATCCTCTAATTGGTAAACAATTAGCACTCCAATTATCCAGGTCAAGATATAAAGCTTGAAGGATGTCCGCATCCACCTAAGTGCCCTCCAAGCTTTTGGGGTGTCTCAGGTGGCTGCCCTACCTGACCTTCACTGGCAGTCATGAGGGCTTCCTCTTCCTGCAGGAGATGAGAGTTGAGCTAAGCCTAAAGTGCAACTGGTGGCCTAGGGGCATCTGCTTCCTGACTATCTACTCTCCCTTTCTCACTCCCTCCATGTTTCCCTCTAAACTAAACAATAATGGAGCCAAGTGGTGATGCACCTGCATGGCCGCACATGTTTATAGTGAGCAAGGACCCAGGTTCTAGCCCCTGGTCCCCACCTTCAGGGGGAACGCTTCACTAGTGGTGAAGCATGGCTGCAGGTGTCTATCTCCTCTATTTCCCCATTGCCTCTAAATTTCTGCCTGCTTCTATCCAAGAAATAAATATAATTTAAACATACATATTTATACATTTAAAAAGAGGAATAGAGCTGGAGAGATAGCATAATGGCTGAGTTGATGAGTATATTAACTTAGCAAAATCATGTTTGTGTTATTAAAGGCTAAAAGAACTGCATAGAAAAAAGTGCCTAGGGGTGTACAAAGTAGCTCACTTGCGGGGAGCCCGGTGTTGTGGCACCTGGAGAAGCACATACATTACAGAATGCAAGGACACAGGTTCAAGCCTGGTCGGTTCAAGCCTCCTGGGGGCCGGACCTGGATTCAACCATAGTGGTGGCAGGACATGGGTATGGTGCTAGTGGGGACAGGACCATTTATCAAACCTTAGAGTGTGTGGGACCCAAGTTCAAGCATTGCGGGTGGCGGGACACAGGCTCAAGCCTCAAGGACTGGACCACTGATCAAGCCTTGAATGTGCAGCACCCAATTTTAAGCCTTGCGGCAGCAGCACCCACATTCTGAACTCAAGAACCAGTGTGCAGCCTGGCGGGAAGCAGGGGCCCCTCACGGGACCCAGAAACCGCTCAGGGTTCACAGAGTCTAATCATGGAACCCCAGTACAACTGGCTTTACCACACTCCATTTGCATTAGCAGTACAAGCTGTGGCCAGAAGCCCCTAGACTAATACCCTGGGCCTAACACCCCCACCTGTGGAATTTGAAGTGGAAACACCTGTGGCCAGAGGCTAAAAGGAGTCATCCTGTCATTGGTAGAGAGTTGGCATAGCTAGCGAGCTAGCCTTCCAAATAGCCAGCAACCATACAATACAGGTCAAGAAGTAAGGTTTGAAGAATGCCTGCATCCACCTAAGAGCCCTCCAGACATTTGAAGTGTCTCAGGTGGCTGCCCTGCATGAAAGGTACCTGACCCGGACTGGCAAGAAGAGGAGGGGCTTCCTCTCACTGCAGGAGAGAACAGTTGAGGTGAGCTTTTAAGAGCAGATGTGTGGCCCGGAAAAGTCGATTGGAGCTGGAGCAGTGCAGTGTTGCAACTCCCTTCTGTCTGTCTGTGTCTGTCTGTCTGTCTGTCTGTCTGTCTACTAGGCCATTCTCACCCCCTCCATGTTTCCCTCTAAACTAAAGAACTAATTGGCCAAGTGCTGACACACCTGACTGGGCTCACATGATACAGTGTGCAAAGACCCACTTTCGAGCCCCTGGTCCTTACCTGCTGGGGAAAGCTTCACAAGTGGTGAAGCAGGGCTACAGAGTCTCTCTCTTCTATCTCCCTATTCCCTGTCAATTACTTTCTGCCAATAAATAAACATAATTTAAATACATATATATATTTAAAATGAATACAGCTGGAGATAAAGCACAGTGGCTAAGTTTTTGAGTGCATTATTTTAACAATATGATGTTTGTGTTATTAAAGGAAAAAAGAACTACTAGAAAAAAATTACTATGGGTGAGCATAGTAGCTCCCTTTAGGAGGGCCGGTATTGGTGTACCTGGTGAAGCATATAAACTACAGAGTGCAAGGACTCTCTATTGTATTTGCAAGGCTCCCGGGTTCCAACCTAGCAGAGGTAGGGCCCTGATTCAAGCCAGAGCTTGCAGAATCTCAAAGTGCAGACAGAGAAGACATGTGCCACTCATTCGTTACTACTTTAAAACTCTTTGACAACCTTCTGCTCTTTCTTCCTTGTAAAAAGAAGCCGAGTCTTTCCCTGTTCTACGATTTTTGCATTCATTGCTGTAGACTGGCAGTGAAGACTGCTGCAAAACCCTGCGAGATAGCTTGACACAGAGCAGTGCTCTAGGTGTCGCATTGAGATCTCTGAGGGGAACAATCACTTAGATGTGCCCTGTAGTAATAATCTCTTTCAACAGACATTTTTCGTGTGTTTTTTCTTACCCACTTGAACTGAAAACTGTCAATGCTCCCGGGTGCCCCTACCAGACACCGTGCACCTGGAATACATTCCGCCTGGACTAGACCCTGACAGATAATCCGCTCCTAGTGTTGACCCTGATAGACATCCCGCCCAGACTGCAATGAAAATCACTACCTGGGGGAGACCCTGACAACACCCCACACAGTGCGTAACACTGACAGACACCGGACATCTGGCGGAGACCATGACAGACAAACAGTACATGGAGGATACCCTAACACACTCCTCCAATCCGGATGGGAACCGAGGGTGAATCAGGGAGTAGTTCCCAGGTGTGCAAGTCTGTTTCACCAGAAACCGTTTTCTTGAGACCCGCATTGGGAGCAGTCAGTCATTCCCTGTTCTACGAGCCCTGCATTCATTTCTGTAGACAACGAAATGAAATGAATGCTAGGAATATAAATAGCGCTGCAAAGCTCTGATGAAACCTGCTTTGAGATCTCTTGAGAGGAACTTAATCAATGAGAAGTTCCGTGCTGTAGCAGACTCTTCCAACAGACACTGCTTGTTTTTCTTACCCGCAAAGGTGAAAGAAAGCGTCATTTCTCCAATCTTCTCAAAAGTAGTCACTAGGGACATTGGAGAACATTCAACATTCACTCAGTGAAAAGGTAGGTGATCCACACGTTACAACTTCTACAACTCATTAGGCTTGCAGAATCTCAAAGTGCAGACATGTGCCACTCATTCTTTACTACTTTAAAACTCATTGACAACCTGCTGCTCTTTCTTCCTGGTAAAAAAGAAGCCGAGTTATTCCCTGTTCTACGATTTCTGAATTCATTGCTGAAGACTGAGAACTGTGCTCGCAGTGAATAGTGGTGCAAAAGCCTAGGATAGCTTGACACAGAGAAGTGTTCTAGGTGTCTCTTTGAGTTCTCTAAGGGGAACAATCACTTGGATTTGCCCTGCTGTAAATAGACTCTTCCAACAGACAAGTTGTTCGTGTGTTTTTTCTTAACAGCATGAGCTGAAATCAGTCAATGCCTCGACCAGACACCACGCACCTGGGGACTACATTGCTCCTGGAAGTGACCCTGACAGACAATCTGCCCCTAGTGGTGACCCTGATAGACATAACGCCCCGGACTGCAGTGACAATCAGTGCCTGGGGGTGAACATGACAACACCACACACAGGGCGTAACACTGACAGACACCCCACTCCTGGCGGTGACCATGACAGACACCCAGCACTTGGAGGATACCCTAACAAACACCCCCAATCCGGAGGGAAACCGAGGGTGAGTCAGGGAGTTGTTCCCAGGTGTGCAAGTCTGTTTCACCAAAAACTGTTTTCTTGTGACCTGCATTGGGCGCAGTCAGTCATTGCTTGCAGAGTCCAGAATACAGTCACTACTGAGTTTGGAGATTCTCAAGGTGTGGATAGTGAAACGCGCCACTCATTACCACTTGAATACTCATTGAGAACCTTCTGTCCTTTCTTCCTGGTGACAAAGAAGCTAGGATTCATTCCCTGTTCTATGAGCCCTGCATTCATTTCTGTAGACAACGGAATGAAATGAATGCTAGGAATATAAATAGCGCTGCAAAGCTGTGATAAACCTTACTACATGCAAGTGTTCTTGGTGTGTCTTTGAGATCTCTGAGAGGAACCTAATCAGTGAGAAGTTCCGTGCTGTAGCAGACTCTTCCAACACACGCTGCTTGTTTTTCTTACCCGCAAAGGTGAAATAAACAGTCATTTCTCCCATCTTCTCAAAAGCAGTCACTAGGGACCGTGGAGACTCTTCAACATGCCGTGAAGGCAATGGTAGGAGCTCCAGATGTTTCGTCTTCTACAACTGATTGGGGAGACTGTTTCTTTCTTTCTTTCTTTCTTTCTTTCTTTCTTTCTTTCTTTCTTTCTTTCTTTCTGCAAAAGCGGAAGCCAAGAGTCATATGTGTGATTTTGAATGCCAGAAGTGAATAGTGCTGTAAAAGGTGAGAATATGTGTCAAAATACAATGCTCATAGTGTCTTCTGGAGCACTTTGAAGTACCTAACTAATCAGGGTTAAGTGCCAGTCTATCTCACCAGAAACCATTTCCTTGTGACCCACGTTGGTTTCAGTCATTTCACCCACTGGCTAGAGAACGGTCACTACAGAGCTTGCAGAATCTCAAATTGCAGACATGTGCCACTCATTCGTTACTACTTTACAACTCATTGATAACCTGCTGTTTTTTCTTCCTGGTAAAAAAGAAGTCGAGTCATTCCCTGTTCTACGATTTCTGCATTCATTGCTGTAGACTGAGAACTGAGTGCTGGCAGTGAATAATGCTGCAAAAGCCTGTGAGATAGCTTGACGCAGATAGCTCTAGGTGTGTCTTTGAGCTCTTTGAGGGGAACAATCACTTGGACGTGCCCTGCTGTAAATAGACTCTTCCAACAAACAAGGTGTTCGTGTGATTATTCTTAACCGCATGAGCTGAAATCAGTCAATGCTCCCGGGAGCCTCGACCAGACATCACGCACCTGGAGACTACATTGCTCCTGGAAGTGACCCTGATAGACAATCCGCCCCTAGTCACGCCCCAGACTGCACTGACAATCAGTGCCTGGGGGTGACCCTGACAACATCACACAGAGGGCATAACACTGACAGACACCCCACTCCTGGCGGTGACCATGACAGACACCCAGTACTTGGAGGATACCCTAACAAACACCCCCAATACAGAGGGAAACCGAGGGTGAGTCAGGGAGTTGTTCCCAGGTGTGCAAGTCTGTTTCACCAGAAACCGTTTTCTTGTGACCCGCATTGGGAGCAGTCAGTCATTCCCTGTTCTACGAGCCCTGCATTCATTTCTGTAGACAACGAAATGAAATGAATGCTAGGAATATAAATAGCGCTGCAAAGCTGTGATGAAACCTGCTTTGAGATCTCTGAGAGGAACTTAATCAATGAGAAGTTCCCTGCTGTGCACACACTTCCAACAGACACTGCTTGTGTTTCTTACCCGCAAAGGTGAAAGAAAGCGTCATTTCTCCAATCTTCTCAAAAGTAGTCACTAGGGACATTGGAGAACATTCAACACTTTTCACTCAGTGCAAAGTTAGGTGATCCACACGTTACAACTTCTACAAGTCATTAGGCTTGCAGAATCTCAAAGTGCAGACATGTGCCACTCATTCATTACTACTTTAAAACTCATTGACAACCTGCTGCTGTTTCTTCTTGGTAAAAAAGAAGCCGAGTTATTCCCTGTTCTACGATTTCTGAATTCATTGCTGTAGACTGAGAACTGAGTGCTGGCAGTGAATAGTGGTGCAAAAGCCTAAGATAGCTTGACACAGAGAAGTGTTCTAGGTGTCTCTTTGAGCTCTCTAAGGGGAACAATCACTTGGATTTGCCCTGCTGTAAATAGACTCTTCCAACAGACAAGTTGT
Organism: Erinaceus europaeus; assembly: GCF_950295315.1. Lineage (NCBI taxonomy): Eukaryota > Metazoa > Chordata > Mammalia > Eulipotyphla > Erinaceidae > Erinaceus > Erinaceus europaeus. The sequence continues at coordinate 33,694,375 of NC_080167.1, forward strand.
TCGTGTGGTTTTTCTTAACCGCATGAGCTGAAATCAGTCAATGCTCCCTAGAGCCTCGACCAGACACCACGCACCTGGGGACTACATTGCTCCTGGAAGTGACCCTGACCGACAATCCGCCCCTAGTGGTGACCCTGATAGACATAACGCCCCGGACTGCAGTGACAATCAGTGCCTGGGGGTGAACATGACAACACCACACACAGGGCGTAACACTGACAGACACCCCACGCCTGGCGGTGACCATGACAGACACCCAGTACTTGGAAGATACCCTAACAAACACCCCCTATCCGGAGGAAAACGAAGGTGAGTCAGGGAGTTGTTCCCAGGTGTGCAAGTCTGTTTCACCAAAAACTGTTTTCTTGTGACCTGCATTGGGCGCAGTCAGTCCTTGCTCGCAGAGTCCAGAAAACAGTCACTACTGAGTTTGGAGATTCACAAGCTGTGGATAGTGAAACGCGCCACTCATTACCACTTGAATACTCATTGAGAACCTTCTGTCCTTTCTTTCTGGTGACAAGGAAGCTAGGATTCATTCCCTGTTCTATGAGCCCTGCATTCATTTCTGTAGACAATGGAATGAAATGAATGCTAGGAATATAAATAGCGCTGCAAAGCTGTGATAAACCTTACTACACGCAAGTGTTCTTGGTGTGTCTTTGAGATCTCTGAGAGGAACCTCATCAATGAGAAGTTCCTTGCTGTAGCAGACTCTTAACACACACTGCTTGTTTTTCTTACCTGCAAAGGTGAAATAAACAGTCATTTCTCCCATCTTCTCAAAAGCAGTCACTAGGGACAGTGGAGAATCTTCAACATGCCGTCAAGGCAAAGATAGGTGCTCCAGATGTTTCGTCTTCTACAACTGATAGGGGAGAATGTTTCTTTCTTTCTTTCTGCAAAAGCGGAAGCCAAGAGTCATATGTGTGATTTTGAATGCCAGAAGTGAATAGTGCTGTAAAAGGTGAGAATATGTGTCAAAAGACAATGCTCATAGTGTCTTCTGGAGCACTTTGAAGTACCTAACTAATCAGGGTTAAGTGCCAGTCTATCTCGCCAGAAACCATTTCCTTGTGACCCGCTTTGGTTGCAGTTATTTTCCCACTGGCTTGAGTACGGTCACTACAGAGCTTGCAGAATCTCAAAGTGCAGATAGAGAAGACATGTGCCACTCATTCGTTACTACTGTAAACCTCATTGACAACCTGATCTTTCTTCTTGGTAAAAAAGAAGCCGAGTCATTCCCTGTTCTATGATTTCTGCATTCATTGCTGTAGACTGAGAACTGAGTGCTCGCAGTGAGTAGTGCTGCAAAACCCTGTGAGATAGCTTGACGCAGAGCAGTGCTCTAGGTGTCGCTTTGAGCTCTCTGAGGGGAACAATTACTTAGATGTGCCCTGCAGTAATAGCCTCTTCCTACTGACATTTTTTTCGTGTGTTTTTTCTTACCCACTTGAACTGAAAACAGTCAATGCTCCCGGGTGCCCCTACCAGACACCGTGCACCTGGAATATATTCCGCCTGGACTAGATCCTGACAGACAATTCGCTCCTAGTGTTGACCCTGATAGACATCCCGCCCAGACTGCAATGAAAATCACTGCCTGGGAGTGACCCTGACAACACCCCACACAGGGCGTAACACTGACAGACACCTCACATCTGGCGGAGACCATGACAGACAAACAGTACATGGAGGATACCCTAACACACTCCTCCAATCCGGATGGGAACCGAGGGTGAATCAGGGAGTAGTTCCCAGGTGTGCAAGTCTGTTTCACCAGAAACCGTTTTCTTGAGACCCGCATTGGGAGCAGTCAGTCATTCCCTGTTCTACGAGCCCTGCATTCATTTCTGTAGACAACGAAATGAAATGAATGCTAGGAATATAAATAGCGCTGCAAAGCTGTGATGAAACCTGCTTTGAGATCTCTTGAGAGGAACTTAATCAATGAGAAGTTCCGTGCTGTAGCAGACTCTTCCAACAGACACTGCTTGTTTTTCTTACCCGCAAAGGTGAAAGAAAGCGTCATTTCTCCCATCTTCTCATTAGTAGTCACTAGGGACATTGGAGAACATTCAACATTCACTCAGTGCAAAGGTAGGTGATCCACACGTTATAACTTCTACAACTTGAAGAATCTCAAAGTGCAGACATGTGTCACTCATTCGTTACTACTTTAAAACTCATTGACAACCTGCTGCTCTTTCTTCCTGGTAAAAAAGAAGTCGAGTCATTCCCTGTTCTACGATTTCTGCATTCATTGCTGTAGACTGAGAACTGAGTGCTGGCAGTGAATAATGCTGCAAAAGCCTGTGAGATAGCTTGACGCAGCATAGCTCTAGGTGTGTCTTTGAGCTCTTTGAGGGGAACAATCACTTGGACGTGCCCTGCTGTAAATAGACTCTTCCAACAAACAAGGTGTTCGTGTGATTATTCTTAACCGCATGAACTGAAATCAGTCAATGCTCCCGGGAGCCTCGACCAGACACCACGCACCTGGGGACTACATTGCTCCTGGAAGTGACCCTGACAGACAATCCGCCCCTAGTCACGCCCCAGACTGCACTGACAATCAGTGCCTGGGGGTGACCCTGACAACATCACACAGAGGGCATAACACTGACAGACACCCCACTCCTGGCAGTGACCATGACAGACACCCAGTACTTGGAGGATACCCTAACAAACACCTCCAATCCAGAGGGAAACCGAGGGTGAGTCAGGGAGTTGTTCCCAGGTGTGCAAGTCTGTTTCACCAGAAACCGTTTTCTTGTGACCCGCATTGGGTCACAAGAAAATGACAGTCAGTCATTCCCTGTTCTACGAGCCCTGCATTCATTTCTGTAGACAACGAAATGAAATGAATGCTAGGAATATAAATAGCGCTGCAAAGCTGTGATGAAACCTGCTTTGAGATCTCTGAGAGGAACTTAATCAATGAGAAGTTCCCTGCTGTGCACACACTTCCAACAGACACTGCTTGTGTTTCTTAACCGCAAAGGTGAAAGAAAGCGTCATTTCTCCAATCTTCTCAAAAGTAGTCACTAGGGACATTGGAGAACATTCAACACTTTTCACTCAGTGCAAAGGTAGGTGATCCACACGTTACAACTTCTACAACTCTTTAGGCTTGCAGAATCTCAAAGTGCAGACATGTGCCACTCATTCGTTACTACTTTAAAACTCATTGACAACCTGCTGTTCTTTCTTCCTGGTAAAAAAGAAGCCGAATTATTCCCTGTTCTACGATTTCTGCATTCATTGCTGAAGACTGAGAAATGTGCTGGCAGTGAATAGTGGTGCAAAAGCCTAGGATAGCTTGACACAGAGAAGTGTTCTAGGTGTCTCTTTGAGCTCTCTAAGGGGAACAATCACTTGGATTTGCCCTGCTGTAAATAGACTCTTCCAACAGACAAGTTGTTCGTGTGTTTTTTCTTAACCGCATGAGCTGAAATCAGTCAATGCTCCCGAGAGCCTCGACCAGACACCACGCACCTGGGGACTACATTGCTCCTGGAAGTGACCCTGACAGACAATCCGCCCCTAGTGGTGACCCTGATAGACATCACGCCCCGGACTGCAGTGACAATCAGTGCCTGGGGGTGAACATGACAACACCACACACAGGGCGTAACACTGACAGACACCCCACTCCTGTCGGTGACCCAGCACTTGGAGGATACCCTAACAAACACCCCCAATCCGGAGGGAAACCGAGGGTGAGTCAGGGAGTTGTTCCCAGGTGTGCAAGTCTGTTTCACCAAAAACTATTTTCTTGTGACCTGCATTGGGCGCAGTCAGTCATTGCTTGCAGAGTCCAGAAAACAGTCACTACTGAGTTTGGAGATTCTCAAGGTGTGGATAGTGAAACGCGCCACTCATTACCACTTGAATACTCATTGAGAACCTTCTGTCCTTTCTTTCTGGTGACAAAGAAGCTAGGATTCATTCCCTGTTCTATGAGCCCTGCATTCATTTCTATAGACAACGGAATGAAATGAATGCTAGGAATATAAATAGCGCTGCAAAGCTGTGATAAATCTTACTACACGCAAGTGTTCTTGGTGTGTCTTTGAGATCTCTGAGAGGAACCTAATCAGTGAGAAGTTCCGTGCTGTAGCAGACACTTCCAACACACGCTGCTTGTTTTTCTTACCTGCAAAGGTGAAATAAACAGTCATTTCTCCCATCTTCTCAAAAGCAGTCACTAGGGACAGTGGAGACTCTTCAACATGCCATCAAGGCAAAGGTAGGTGCTCCAGACGTTTCATCTTCTACAACTGATAGGGGAGAATGTTTCTTTCTTTCTTTCTTTCTTTCTGCAAAAGCGGAAGCCAAGAGTCATATGTGTGATTTTGAATGCCAGAAGTGAATAGTGCTGTAAAAGGTGAGAATATGTGTCAAAAGACAATGCTCATAGTGTCTTCTGGAGCACTTTGAAGTACCTAACTAATCAGGGTTAAGTGCCAGTCTATCTCACCAGAAACCATTTCCTTGTGAACCGCATTGGTTGCAATCATTTCTCCCACTGGTTAGAGAACGGTCACTACAGAGCTTGCAGAATCTCAAAGTGCAGATAGAGAAGACATGTGCCACTCATTTGTTACTACTGTAAACCTCATTGATAACCTGATCTTTCTTCTTGGTAAAAAAGAAGCCGAGTCATTCCCTGTTCTATGATTTCTGCATTCATTGCTGTAGACTGAGAACTGAGTGCTCGCAGTGAGTAGTGCTGCAAAACCCTGTGAGATAGCTTGACACAGAGCAGTGCTCTAGGTGTCGCTTTGAGCTCTCTGAGGGGAACAATTACTTAGATGTGCCCTGCAGTAATAGCCTCTTCCTACAGACATTTTTCGTGTGTTTTTTCTTACCCACTTGAGCTGAAAACAGTCAATGCTCCCGGGTGCCCCTACCAGACACCGTGCACCTGGAATACATTCCGCCTGGACTAGATCCTGACAGACAATCCGCTCCTAGTTTTGACCCTGATAGACATCCCGCCCAGACTGCAATGAAAATCAGTGCCTGGGGGTGACCCTGACAACACCCCCACACAGGGCGTAACACTGACAGACACTGCACATCTGGCGGAGACCATGACAGACACCCAATACATGGAGGATACCCTAATAGACTCCACCAATCCGGATGGGAACCGAGGGTGAATCAGGGAGTAGTTCCCAGGTGTGCAAGTCTGTTTCACCAGAAACCGTTTTCTTGAGACCCGCATTGGGAGCAGTCAGTAATTCCCTGTTCTACGAGCCCCGCATTCATTTCTGTAGACAACGAAATGAAATGAATGCTAGGAATATAAATAGCGCTGCAAAGCTCTGATGAAACCTGCTTTGAGATCTCTTGAGAGGAACTTAATCAATGAGAAGTTCCGTGCTGTAGCAGACTCTTCCAACAGACACTGCTTGTTTTTCTTACCCGCAAAGGTGAAAGAAAGCGTCATTTCTCCAATCTTCTCAAAAGTAGTCACTAGGGACATTGGAGAACATTCAACATTCACTCAGAGCAAAGGTAGGTGATCCACACGTTACAACTTCTACAACTCATTAGGCTTGCAGAATCTCAAAGTGCAGACATGTGCCACTCATTCGTTACTACTTTAAAACTCATTGACAACCTGCTGCTCTTTCTTCCTGGTAAAAAAGAAGTCGAGTCATTCCCTGTTCTACGATTTCTGCATTCATTGCTGTAGACTGAGAACTGAGTGCTGGCAGTGAATAATGCTGCAAAAGCCTGTGAGATAGCTTGACGCAGCATAGCTCTAGGTGTGTCTTTGAGCTCTTTGAGGGGAACAATCACTTGGACGTGCCCTGCTGTAAATAGACTCTTCCAACAAACAAGGTGTTCGTGTGATTATTCTTAACCGCATGAACTGAAATCAGTCAATGCTCCCGGGAGCCTCGACCAGACACCACGCACCTGGAGACTACATTGCTCCTGGAAGTGACCCTGACAGACAATCCGCCCCTAGTCACGCCCCAGACTGCACTGACAATCAGTGCCTGGGGGTGACCCTGACAACATCACACAGAGGGCATAACACTGACAGACACCCCACTCCTGGCGGTGACCATGACAGACACCCAGTACTTGGAGGATACCCTAACAAACACCCCCAATCCAGAGGGAAACCGAGGGTGAGTCAGGGAGTTGTTCCCAGGTGTGCAAGTCTGTTTCACCAGAAACCGTTTTCTTGTGACCCGCATTGGGAGCAGTCAGTCATTCCCTGTTCTACGAGCCCTGCATTCATTTCTGTAGACAACGAAATGAAATGAATGCTAGGAAAATAATTAGCGCTGCAAAGCTGTGATGAAACCTGCTTTGAGATCTCTGAGAGGAACTTAATCAATGAGAAGTTCCCTGCTGTGCACACACTTCCAACAGACACTGCTTGTGTTTCTTACCCGCAAAGGTGAAAGAAAGCGTCATTTCTCCAATCTTCTCAAAAGTAGTCACTAGGGACATTGGAGAACATTCAACACTTTTCACTCAGTGCAAAGTTAGGTGATCCACACGTTACAACTTCTACAACTCATTAGGCTTGCAGAATCTCAAAGTGCAGACATGTGCCACTCATTCGTTACTACTTTAAAACTCATTGACAACCTGCTGCTCTTTCTTCTTGGTAAAAAAGAAGCCGAGTTATTCCCTGTTCTACGATTTCTGAATTCATTGCTGTAGACTGAGAACTGAGTGCTGGCAGTGAATAGCTTGACACAGAGAAGTGTTCTAGGTGTCTCTTTGAGCTCTCTAAGGGGAACAATCACTTGGATTTGCCCTGCTGTAAATAGACTCTTCCAACAGACAAGTTGTTCGTGTGTTTTTTCTTAACCGCATGAGCTGAAATCAGTCAATGCTCCCGAGAGCCTCGACCAGACACCACGCACCTGGGGACTACATTGCTCCTGGAAGTGACCCTGACCGACAATCCGCCCCTAGTGGTGACCCTGATAGACATAACGCCCCGGACTGCAGTGACAATCAGTGCCTGGGGGTGAACATGACAACACCACACACAGGGCGTAACACTGACAGACACCCCACTCCTGGCGGTGACCCAGCACTTGGAGGATACCCTAACAAACACCCCCAATCCGGAGGGAAACCGAGGGTGAGTCAGGGAGTTGTTCCCAGGTGTGCAAGTCTGTTTCACCAAAAACTATTTTCTTGTGACCTGCATTGGGTGCAGTCAGTCATTGCTCGCAGAGTCCAGAAAACAGTCACTACTGAGTTTGGAGATTCTCAAGGTGTGGATAGTGAAACGCGCCACTCATTACCACTTGAATACTCACTGAGAACCTTCTGTCCTTTCTTTCTGGTGACAAAGAAGCTAGGATTCATTCCCTGTTCTATGAGCCCTGCATTCATTTCTGTAGACAATGGAATGATATGAATGCTAGGAATATAAATAGCGCTGCAAAGCTGTGATAAACCTTACTACACGCAAGTGTTCTTGGTGTGTCTTTGAGATCTCTGAGAGGAACCTAATCAGTGAGAAGTTCCGTGCTGTAGCAGACTCTTCCAACACACGCTGCTTGTTTTTCTTACCCGCAAAGGTGAAATAAACAGTCATTTCTCCCATCTTCTCAAAAGCAGTCACTAGGGACAGTGGAGACTCTTCAACATGCCATCAAGGCAAAGGTAGGTGCTCCAGACGTTTCATCTTCTACAACTGATTGGGGAGAATCTTTCTTTCTTTCTTTCTTTCTTTCTTTCTTTCTTTCTTTCTTTCTTTCTTTCTTTCTTTCTGCAAAAGCGGAAACTAAGAGTCATATGTGTGATTTTGAATGACAGAAGTGAATAGTGCTGTAAAAGGTGAGAATATGTGTCAAAAGACAATGCTCATAGTGTCTTCTGGAGCACTTTGAAGTACCTAACTAATCAGGGTTAAGTGCCAGTCTATCTCGCCAGAAACCATTTCCTTGTGACCCGCATTGGTTGCAATCATTTCTCCCACTGGTTAGAGAACGGTCACTACAGAGCTTTCAGAATCTCAAAGTGCAGATAGAGAAGACATGTGCCACTCATTCGTTACTACTGTAAACCTCATTGATAACCTGATCTTTCTTCTTGGTAAAAAAGAAGCCGAGTCATTCCCTGTTCTATTAGCAGTTTTGATGACAATGGCCCTATAATATAGTTTGAGATCTGGCAGTGTGATGCCTCCGGTTTTGTTCTTTTTTCTCAAGATTGTTTTGGCAATTCTAGGTCTTTTCTGGTTCCAGATAAACATTTGTAGCATTTGTTCTATTCTCCTAAAAAATGTACTTGGGATCTTGATGGGGATAGCATTAAATTTGTAGATGGCTCTGGGTAATATATTCATTTTGATGATGTTAATTCTTCCAACCCATGAGCATGGAATATCTTTCCACTTCTTTGTGTCTTTTTCAATTTCTTTGAGTAGTGACTCATAATTTTCAGTATACAAGTCTTTCACTTCTTTGGTTAGGTTTATTCCTAGATATTTATTGTTTTTGTTGCTATAGAAAAAGGAACTGATTTCTGGATTTCAATTTCTTCTAACTTAGTGTTTGCATAGAGGAATGCCACTGACTTTTGAATGTTAATTTTATAGCCTGACACATTACTGTATTGCCTGATGATTTCCAAAAGCTTCTTGCTAGATTCCTTAGGTTTTTCCATGTATACTATCATGTCATCTGCAAATAAGGAGAGTTTGACTTCTTCTCTTCCAATCTGTATGCCTTTAATTCCTTGCTCCTGCCTGATTGCTATGGCAAGAGCTTCCAACACTATGTTGAATAGTAATGGTGATAGTGGGCAGCCCTGTCTAGTACCTGATCTGAGGGGAAATGCTTCCAGTTTTTCACCATTGAGTATGATGTTGGCTGTAGGTTTGCTATATATAGACTCCACTATCTTCAGGAATTTTCCATCTATTCCTATTTTTTGTAGTGTTTTGATCATAAAGGGATGTTGTATTATGTCAAAGGCTTTCTCTGCATCTATTGATATGACCATGTGGTTTTTGGTCTTTCTTTTGTTGATGTGGTGGATCACATTGATTGATTTACGTATATTAAACCAACCTTGCATGCCTGGGATAAACTTGGGCATGATGAACAATCTTTTTGATATACTGCTGTATCCGGTTGGCTAGAATTTTGTTCAATATTTTCGCATCTATGTTCATCAGAGATATTGGTCTGTAGTTTTCTTTTTTGGTTGTGTCCCTGTCTGCTTTTGGTATCAGGGTGATGTTGGCTTCATATAAGCTGGCAGGGAGTATTCCAGTGTCTTCAATCTTCTGGAAGACTTTTAAAAGTAGAGGTATTAGTTCTTCTTTGAAAGTTTTGTAGAATTCATTTGTAAAACCATCTGGTCCAGGACTTTTATTTTTGGGAAGATTTTTGATAACTGTTTCAATTTCATTAGCTGTGATGGGCCTGTTCATGTTATCGACTTCCTCTTTACTTAGTTTTGGAAGTTGGTAGGTGTCTAGGAAATCATTCATTTCTTTCAGGTTATCTAGCTTGGTGGCATATAGTTGTTCATAGAAGCCTCGCATGATATGTTGAATTTCTGCAGTGTCTGTTGTGATATCTCCTCTTTCATTTACTATCCGATTTATTTGGGTCTTCTCCCTTTTTCGTTTTGTGAGTCTGGCTAAAGGTTTGTCGATTTTGTTCACTCTTTCGAAGAACCAACATTTACTTTCATTGATCTTTTGTATGGTTTTCCTATTCTCAATGTTATTTATTTCTGCCCTAACTTTAGTAATTTCTGTCCTTCTGGTTGCTTTAGGGTTCCTTTGTTGTTCTTCTTCGATGTGCAATCAGGCTGCTAATTTGTGCCTTTTCTTGTTTCCTAATGTGTGCTTGTATAGCTATGAACTTCCCTCTTAGGACTGCTTTAGCTGTGTCCCAAATATTTTGATAGCTTGTGTCTTCATTTTCATTGAACTCTCGAAACATTTTGATTTCTTCCTTGATTTCCTCTTTGACCCAGAAGTTTTAAGAAGTTTACTGTTTAGCTTCCACATTTTGGCACTGTTACTAATCTTTTGTTGATTGTTAAGTGTTAGTTTAATTCCACTGTGGTCTGAGAAGATGCTTGGGATGATTTCAGTGCTCTTGAATAGGCTGATGCTGTCTTTGTGGCCTAACATATGGTCTATCCTTGAGACTGATCCATGTGGATTTGAATAAAATGTGTATTCCAGTTTCTTGGGATGAATGACTCTGAAAATGTCCAATAGTTCTAGTTTATCTATCTCTTCATTTAGCTCCCTTATGTCTTTACTGATTTTCTTCCTGGATGATCTGTCAAGTTGAGAGAGTGGGGTGTTGAAGTCCCCTACTATGATTGTGTTAACTGTTAATATATTGCTGTAGCTCTTTCAGTAGAAGTTTGATGTATTTAGATGGCTTCTCATTGGGTGCATAGATATTAATAATTGTTAAGTCCTCTTGATTGACTGATCCTCTGAGCATTAAGTAGTGTCCATTCCTATCTCTTTTAATCTTATCTATGTTAAAGTCTATCATGTCAGATATGAGAATAGCTGTTCCTGCCCTTTTTTGTGGGCCATTGGCTTGAATGATGGTTTTCCATCCTTTCACTTTAAGTCTGTGTTTGTCTTGTTGCATTAGGTGAATTTCCTGTTGACAACATATTGTTGGGTTGTGTTTTCTGATCCATCTTCCTACTCTGTGTCTTTTAATAGGTGAATTCAGGCCATTCACATTTATTGATATCAAAGATTGAAGATATTTTAACGCCATTCTTGTAGAGTTTTAGAGTGTTTTGATATATGTTCTATTTGTGGTGGTCTGGTTGTTTATAGGAAACCTTTCAGAACTTCTTTCAAGGCAGGCTTTGTGATGGTTGCTTCCTTCAACTGTTGCTTGTCTGAGAAGGTTTTGATGCTTCCATCTAGTCTGAATGACAGTCTAGCAGGATATAGTATTCTTGGCTGAAAGCCTTTCTCATTGAGCACTCGATAGATATCTTGCCATTCTCTTCTGGCCTGTAGTGTTTGTATGGAGAAGTCTGCTGCTAATCTTATGGGTTTTCCTTTGTAGGTGACTCTTTGTTTTTCTCTTGCAGCCTTGAGGATCCTTTCTTTATCCTTATTCCTTTCCAATCTAAGTATGACATGTCTTGGTGTCTTTAGGTCTGGGTTAATTCTGTTTGGGACCCTCTGGGCTTCTTGAATCTTTATGTCTTTGGTGTTGTCTAGACTAGAGAAATTTTCAGCTATTATGGCCTGGAGAACGCTTTCTTCCTCCCCTTCTCTTTCTTCCTCTGGTGAGCCAATAATGCGAATATTGTTTCTTTTGAAGTCATCCCATAGGACTCTGTTGTTGTTTTCAGCATCTCTTAATCTCTTTTTGAGGTCTTTTACTTCTTCTTTAGTGTCTCTAATTCATCCTCAATCTTGCTAATTCTGTCTTCAGCCTCATTGATTCTATTCTCTCTGCCCTCTACTGCTTTCTGGAGTTCATCTATTTTGTAGCCCTGCTCTGATACTGTTTTGGCTTGTTCAGCTAGTTGCCTTCTTAGCTCAGTAATTTCAGCTTTCAGCTCTCTAATAACCATGAGATTATTAGAATTTTCTTCCATATTCTCATTTGTTGTTCCTGCAGTTCTGATTACAATTTTTTTCAAATTCTTTACTCACTCCTGTTATTATTTCCTTAGCTAATGTTTGGATGTTGAACTCGTTGTTTTGTGCTTCGCCCTCTGGAGGACTTTTAAAGCTGGTCTCTTGTCCTGGTTCGAGTCTCCAATATTTTTTCTTGTTGTTTTAACCATTTTATATAAGTTAACAGTTTTTTCAATCCCTGAATTGGAGTTCAGTGGTGTAAAAGCCTTTTTTTTTCCCCCTGTAGGCTATGGTAGCCTGAGGGCTTTTAAACTATTAATAGGCTTCTTGGCTTAATCACTGACTCCTGACCAAGAGATAAAGCAGGGTGTGGCAGAGATAATCCAGTGGTTATGCAAAGAGACTTTCACAGCCCTTCAGCTATGCCACCGAGGTATAGGTCTTCTCCTGAGTTTCCCGGTTAGATCTCTGTGCCCTGGTGTCCCTCCCTGTTGCTGCACCAGATTCTGAGGGTAGTAGCAATGGAGACTCAGAGTTGTACTTGGCGAGTCTCTGGGGATTCCTTTCCTCCCTTCAGCTGTCCCCTTGTTGGTGGAGCAGACTGGAGGTGGTGTCTCCATTGACAAACTGTCGAACTGTTAGCAGTCACTTAATCTCTCCTTAGGCCCCTCTCTCCTCTCTGTCACCAGCCACGCATGTTTGTACTCACGGGTGATTTACTGGGTTTCTGTGGTCATTCTAGTCCTATCTTGTTTCGATCCGGGTGGTCTCCTTTGGTATTCCTAGTTGATTCGGGAGAGGAGGGGAGAGGAGAGAAAGCGATCTGGTGCTCGTAGCTCCGCCTCCGGAAGTCGAATCCAAGAATCCTTCTTTGTACTATGTGCCCTACATTCATTTCTGTCGACTGTGAATGGAATGCTAGAAGTGAATAGCGCTACAAAATTGTGATTGAGTCTGCTACACTGCAGTGTTTTTGGTGTGTCTTTGAACTCTGAGAGCAACTCAGTGAGATGTTCCCTGCTGTAACAGACTCTTCCAACAGACACTGAAGGTTTTATTACCGGCAAAGGTGAAAGAAATCAGTACTTTCTCCTAGCTTCTCAAAAGCAGTCACTGCAGACCTTGGAGAATTTTCAACATGACGTCAGTGCCAAGGTGCTCCAGGCGTTATAACTACACAAGTCATTGTTATGTTACGTTCTTTCTTGCTGCAAAAGAGGAAGCAAAGAGTCAGTCATACCCAGTTCAATGAGCCCTGCGTTCTCTTCTGCAGAGCTGTGATTTTGAATGCCAGTAGTGAATAGTGCTGCAAAAGATGAGGAAGTGTGTCACAGGACAATCCTCTTGTCTATAAACTCTCCGAGGTAACTGCCTAATCAGTGTGATGTACCAGTCCATTTCACCAGAATTCAATTTCTTGTTACCCACATAGTGTGCAGTCATTTCTCCCATACTCTAGAAAACAGTCATTCGATAGCTCGCAGAATATCCAAGTGAAACAGAGAAAACATGTGCCACTCATTCGTTACCATTTTGAAACTCATTGACAACATGCTCTTCTTTCTTTCTGGTAAAAAAATGAACTGAACGCTGGCAGTTAATCGTGCTGCAAAAGCCTGTGCAATAGCTTGAAGCACAGCAGTGCTCTTGGTGTCGCTTTGAGCTCTCTGAAGGGAACAATCACTTAGATGTGCCCTGCAGTAATAGCCTCTTCCAACAGACAGTTTTTCGTGTGTTTTTTTCTTACCCACTTTAGCTGAAACGAGTCAATGCTCCCGGAAGCCCCTACCAGAAACCGTGCAACTGGAATACATTGCGCGGGGACTAGACCCTGATAGACAATCTGCCACTAGTGTGACCATGATAGAAATCCCGCCCCTAACTGCCACGAAAATCAGTGCCTGGCGTAACACTGACAGACAACCCACTTCTGGCAGAGACCAAGACAGACACCCAGTACATGGAGGATACCCTAACACAACCCCAATCCGGAGGGGGAAAGAGGGTGAATCACGGAGTTATTTCCAGGTGTGCAAGTCTGTTTCACCAGAAACCGTTTTCTTGTGACCCGCATTGGGTGCAGTCAGTCATTGCTCCCAAAGTCCAGAAAATAGTCACTACTGAGTTTTGGAGAATCTCAAGGTGTGGATAGTGAATCGTGCTACTCATTACCACTTGAATACTCATTGAGAACCTGCTGTCCTTTCTTCCTGGTGACAAAGAAGCTGGGATTCATTCTCTGTTCTATGAGCCCTGCATTCATTTCTGTAGACAACGAACTGAAATGAATCCTAGGAATATAAATAGCGCGCAAAGCTGTGATAAAACCTGCTACACGGCAGTGTTCTTGGTGTGTCTTTGAGAACTCTGAGAGAAACTTAATCAATGAGAAGTTCCATGCTGTAGCTGACTCTTCCAACTGCTTGTTTTTCTTACCCGCAAAGCTGAAAGAAATAGTCATTTCTCCCATCTATTCAAAAGCAGTCACTATGGATATTGGAGAATCTTCAAAATGCAGTCAATGCCAAGGTAGGTGCTCCCACGTTACAACTTCTACAACTCATTGCTAAGAATGATTTTTATCTTTCTTTCTTTCTTTCTTTCTTTCTTTCTTTCTTTCTTTCTTTCTGCAAAAGCAGAAGCCAAGAGTCGTACCATGTTCATTGAGTCCTGCGTTCTCTTAAGCATAGGTGCGATTTTTAATGTCAGAAGTGAATAGTGCTGTAAAAGGTGAGAATGTTTGTCAACAGACAATGCTCGTAATGTCTATTGGCGCACTTTGAGGTAACTAACTAATCAGGTTTAAAGTACCAGTCTATCTCACCAATAATCATTTCCTTGTGACCCCCATTGATTGCAGTCATTTCTCCCACTGGCTAGAGAACGGGCACTACAGACCTTGCAGAATAAAGTGCAGACAGAGAAGACATGTGCCACTCATTCGTTATTACTTTACAACTCATTGATAACCTGCTGTTTTTTCTTTCTGGTAAAAAAGAAGCCGAGTCACTCCCTGTTCTACGATTTTTGCATTCATTGCTGTAGACTGAGAACTGAGTGCTGGCTTGAACAGTGCTGCAAAAACCTAGGATAGCTTAACACTGAGAAGTGCTCTAGGTGTCTCTTTGTGCTCTCTGCGGGGAACAATCACTTGCATGTGCCTGCTGTAAATAGACTCTTCCAACAGACAAATTGTTCGTGTGTTTTTTCTTAACCGCATGAGCTGAAACCAGTCAATGCTCCCGGGAGCCTCGACGAGACACCACGAACCTGGGGCCTACATTACACCTGGAAGTGACCGTGACAGAGAAGTCTCCCCTATTGTTGACCTTGATAGACATACCGCCTGTGACTGCAATGAAAATCAGTGCCTGAGGGTGACCCTGACAACACAGGTCATAACACTGAAAGACACCCCACTCCTAGCGGTGACCATGACAGACACCCAGTACATGGAGGATACCCTAATACAATTCCCAAACCGGATGGGAACCGAGGGTGAATCAGGGAGTTGTTCCCAGGTGTGCAAGTCTGTTTCATCCGAAACCGTTTTCTTTTGACCCGCATTGGGCGCAGTCAGTCATTGCTCCCAGAGTTCTAAAAATAGTCACTACTGAGTTTGGAGAATCTCAATGTGTGGATAGTGAATCTTGGCACTCATTACCATTGAGAACCTGCTGTACTTTCTTCCTGGTGAGAAAGAAGCTAGGATTTATTTCTTGTTCTATGAGGCCTGCATTCATTTCTGTAGATAACGAAATGAAACGAATGCTAGGAATATAAATAGCGCTGCAAAGCTGTGATAAAACCTGCTACACGGCAGTTCTTGGTGTGTCTTTGAGATCTCTGACAGGAACGTAATCAGTGATTAAGTGCTGTAGCAGACTCTTCCAACAGACACTGCTTGTTTTTCTTACCTGCAAAGGTGAAAGAAAGCGTCATTTCTCCCATCTTCTCAAAAGTAGTCACTAGGGACATTGGAGAATCTTCAACATGCACACACTGCAAAGGTAGGTGCTCCACACGTTACAACTTCTACAACTCATTGGGGAGGATGTTCTTTCTTTCTTTCTTTCTTTCTTTCTTTCTTTCTTTCTTTCTTTCTGCAAAAGCAGAAGTCAAGAGTCGTACCCTGTTCATTGAGTCCTGCGTTCTCTTCTGCAGAGGTGCGATTTTGAATGCCAGAAGTAAATAGTGCTGTAAAACGTGAGCATGTGTGTCAAAAGACAATGTTCAGATTCTACGTCTACTGGAGCACTTTGAGGTAACTAACTAATCAGGGCTAGGTACGAGTCTATCTCACCAGAAACCATGTCTGGTCGGGGCTCCCCGGAGCGTTGACTGATTTCAGCTCATGCGGATAAGAAAAAGCACACGAACAACATGTCTTGTTGGAGGAGTCTATTTAGAGCAGGTCACATCCAAGTGATTGTTCCCCTCAGAGAGCTCAAAGAGACACCTAGATCACTTCTCTGCGTCAAGCTATCTCACAGGTTTTTGCAGCACTATTCACTTCCAGCACTCAGTTCTCAGTCTAAAGGAATGAAAGCAGAAATCGTAGAACAGGGAATGTCTCGGCATCTCTTTTTCAGGGAAGAAAGAACAGCAGGTTGTCTATGAGTTTTAAAGTAGTAACGAATGAGTGGCACATGTCTGCACTTTCTGCAAGCTCTTTAGTGACCGGTCTCTGGCCAGCGGGAGAAATGACTGCAACCAATGAGGGTCACAAGGAAATGGTTTCTGGTGAGATAGACTGGTACTTTAGCGCAGATTAGTTAGTTACCTCAAAATTCTCTAGAAGACGTAGATACGAGCATTGTCTTTTGACACACATTCTCACCGTTTACAGCACTATCATTTCTGGCAATCAAAATCACACCTCTGTAGAAGAGAACGCAGGACTCAATGAACAGGGCTTCCACTTTTGCAGAAAGAAAGAAAGAAAGACAAGAACTTTCTCCAAATGAGTTGTAGAAGTTGTAACGTGTGGAGCACCTACCTTGGCACTGACTGCATGTTGAAGATGCTGCAATGTCCCTAGTGTCTGCTTTTGATAAGACGGGAGTAATGACTGTTTCTTTCAGCTTTGCGCTTAAGGAAAACAAGTAGTGTCTGTTGGAAGAATCTGATACAGCACGGAAATTCTCATTAAGTTCCTCTCAGAGATCTCAAAGACACACCAAGAACACTGCCGTGTCGCAGGTTTTATCACAGCTCTGCAGCGCTATTTATATTCCTAGCATTCATTTCATTCCGTTGTCTACAGTAATGAATGCAGGGCTCATAGAACAGGGAGTGAATCGTAGCTTCTTTGTCACCAGGAAGAAAGGAAAGCAGGTTCTCAATGAGTATCCCAGAGGTAATGAGTGGCACGATTCACTATCCACACCTTGAGATTTTCCAAACTCAGTAGTGACTGTTTTCTGGATTCTGGGATAATGACTGACTGCGCCCAATGAAGGTCACAAGAAAACGGTATCTGGTGAAACAGACTTGCACACCTGGAAATAACTCCGTGATTCACCCTCTTTCCCCCTCCGGATTGGGGTTGTGTTAGGGTATCCTCCATGTACTGGGTGTCTGTCATGGTCTCCGCCAGATGTGCGGTGTCTGTCAGTGTTACACCCTGTGTGGGGTGTTGTCAGGGTCGCCCCCAGGCACTGATTTTCATTGCAGTCTGGGCGGGATGTCTATTAGGGTCAACACTAGGAGCGGATTGTCTGTCAGGGTCTAGTCCAGGCGGAATGTATTCCAGGTGCACGGTGTCTGGTATTGGCTCCCGGGAGCATTGACTGTTTTCAGCTCAAGTGGGTAAGAAAAAACACACGAAAAATGTCTGTTGGAAGAGGCTATTACTACAGGGCACATCTAAGTGATTGTTCCCCTCAGAGATCTCAATGCGACACCTAGAGCACTGCTCTGTGTCAAGCTATCTCACAGGGTTTTGCAGCACTCTTCACTGCCAGTCTACAGCAATGAATGCAAAAATCATAAAACAGGGAAAGACTCGGCTTCTTTTTACCAGGAAGAAAGAGCAGAAGGTTGTCAATGAGTTTTAAAGTAGTAACGAATGAGTGGCACATGTCTTCTCTGTCTGCACTTTGAGATTCTGCAAGCTCTGTAGTGACCGTTCTCTAGCCAGTGGGAGAAATGACTGCAACCAATGCGGGTCACAAGGAAATGGTTTCTGGCGAGATGGACTGGCACTTAACCCTGATTAGTTAGGTACTTCAAAGTGCTCCAGAAGACACTATGAGCATTGTCTTTTGACACATATTCTCACCTTTTACAGCACTATTCACTTCTGGCATTCAAAATCACACATATGACTCTTGGCTTCCGCTTTTGCAGAAAGAAAGAAAGAAAGAAAGAAAGAAAGAAAGAAAGAAAGAAAGAAAGATAGAAAGAAAGAAACATTCTCCCCATTCAGTTGTAGAATTTGAAACGTCTGGAGCACCTACCTTTGCCTTGACGGCATGTTGAAGATTCTCCATTGTCCCTAGTGACTGCTTTTGAGAAGATGGGAGAAATGACTGTTTATTTCACCTTTGCGGGTAAGAAAAACAAGCAGTGTGTGTTGGAATAGTCTGCTACGGCATGGAACTTCTCATTGATTAGGTTTCTCCCAGAGATCTCAAAGACACACCAAGAACACTTGCCGTGTAGCAGGGTTTATCACAGCTTTGCAGCGCTATTTGTATTCCTAGCATTCATATCATTCCGTTGTCTACAGAAATGAATGCAGGGCTCATAGAAAAGGGAATCAATCCTAGCTTCTTTGACACCAGGAAGAAAGGATAGCAGGTTCTTAATGAGTATCAAAGTGCTAATGAGTGGCGCATTTCACTATCCACACCTTGAGATTCTCCAAACTCCGTAGTGACTGTTTTCTGGACTCTGTGAGCAATGACTGACGGCGCCCAATGCAGGTCACAAGAAAACATTTTTTGGTGAAACAGACTTGCACACCTGGGAACAACTTCCTGACTCACCCTCGGTTTCCCTCCAGATTGGGCGTGTTTGTTTGGGTATCCTCCAAGTACTGGGTGTCTGTCATAGTCACCACCAGGAGTGGGGTGTCTGTCAGTGTTAGGCCCTTTATGTGATGTTGTTATATTCACCCCCAGGCACTGATTGTCACTGCAGTCCGGGGCGTGATGTCTATCAGGGTCACCACTAGGGGCGGATTGTCTGTCAGGGTCACTTCCAGGAGCAATGGAGTCCCCAGGTGCGTGGTGTCTGGTCGAGGCTCTCGGGAGCATTGACTGATTTCAGCTCATGCGGTTAAGAAAAAACACACGAACAACTTGTCTGTTGGAAGAGTCTATTTACAGCAGGGCAAATCCAAGTGATTGTTCCCCTTAGAGAGCTCAAAGAGACACCTAGAACACTTCTCTGTGTCAAGCTATCCTAGGCTTTTGCACCACTATTCACTGCCAGCACTCAGTTCTCAGTCTACAGCAATGAATGCAGAAATCGTAGAACAGGGAATAACTCGGCTTTTTTTTTACCAGGAAGAAAGAGCAGCAGGTTGTCAATGAGTTTTAAAGTAGTAATGAATGAGAGGCACATGTCTGCACTTTGAGATTCTGCAAGCCTAATGAGTTGTAGAAGTTGTAACGTGTGGATCACCTACCTTTGCACTGAGTGAATGTTGAATGTTCTCCAATGTCCCTAGTGACTACTTTTGAGAAGATGGGAGAAATGACGCTTTCTTTCACCTTTGCGGGTAGGAAAAACAAGCAGTGTCTGTTGGAAGAGTCTGCTACAGCACGGAACTTCTCATTGATTAAGTTCCTCTCAGAGATCTCAAAGCAGGTTTCATCACAGCTTTGCTGAGCTATTTATATTCCTAGCATTCATTTCATTTCGTTGTCTACAGAAATGAATGCAGGGCTCGTAGAACAGGGAATGACTGCTCCCAATGCGGGTCACAAGAAAACGGTTTCTGTTGAAACAGACTTGCACACCTGGGAACAACTCCATGACTCACCCTCGGTTTCCCTCCGGATTGGGGTGTTTGTTAGGGTATCCTCCAAGTACTGGGTGTCTGTCATGGTCACCGCCAGGAGTGGGGTGTCTGTCAGTGTTATGCCCTCTGTGTGGTGTTGTCATGTTCACCCCCAGGCACTGATTGTCAGTGCAGTCTGGGGCGTGACTAGGGGCGGATTGTCTGTCAGGGTCACTTCCAGGAGCAATGTAGTCCCCAGGTGCGTGGTGTCTGGTCGAGGCTCTCGGGAGCATTGACTGATTTCAGCTCATGCGGTTAAGAATAATCACACGAACACCTTGTCTGTTGGAAGAGTCTATTTACAGCAGGGCACGTCCAAGTGATTCCTAGCATTCATTTCATTCCGTTGTCTACAGAAATGAATGCAGGGCTCATAGAACAGGGAATGAATCCTAGCTTCTTTGTCACCAAGAAGAAAGGACAGCAGGTTCTCAATGAGTATTCAAGTGGTAATGAGTGGCGCGTTTCACTATCCACACCTTGAGAATCTCCAAACTCAGTAGTGACTGTTTTCTGGACTCTGCGAGCAATGACTGACTGCGCCCAATGCAGGTCACAAGAAAATAGTTTTTGGTGAAACAGACTTGCACCCCTGGGAACAACTCCCTGACTCACCCTCGGTTTCCCTCCGGATTGGGGGTGTTTGTTAGGGTAGCCTCCAAGTACTGGGTCACCGCCAGGAGTGGGGTGTCTGTCAGTGTTACGCCCTGTGTGTGGTGTTGTCATGTTCACCCCCAGGCACTGATTGTCACTGCAGTCCGGGGCGTTATGTCTATCAGGGTCACCACAAGGGGCGGATTGTCGGTCAGGGTCACTTCCAGGAGCAATGTAGTCCCCAGGTGCGTGGTGTCTGGTCGAGGCTCTCGGGAGCATTGACTGATTTCAGCTCATGCGGTTAAGAAAAAACACACGAACAACTTGTCTGTTGGAAGAGTCTATTTACAGCAGGGCAAATCCAAGTGATTGTTCCCCTTAGAGAGCTCAAAGAGACACCTAGAACACTTCTCTGTGTCAAGCTATCCTAGGCTTTTGCACCACTATTCACTGCCAGCACTCAGTTCTCAGTCTACAGCAATGAATTCAGAAATCGTAGAACAGGGAATAACTCGGCTTCTTTTTTACCAAGAAGAAAGAGCAGCAGGTTGTCAATGAGTTTTAAAGTAGTAACGAATGAGTGGCACATGTCTGCACTTTCTGCAAGCTCTTTAGTGACCGGTCTCTGGCCAGCGGGAGAAATGACTGCAACCAATGAGGGTCACAAGGAAATGGTTTCTGGTGAGATAGACTGGTACTTTAGCGCAGATTAGTTAGTTACCTCAAAATTCTCTAGAAGACGTAGATACGAGCATTGTCTTTTGACACACATTCTCACCGTTTACAGCACTATTCATTTATGGCAATCAAAAGTCGCACCTCTGTAGAAGAGAACGCAGGACTCAATGAACAGGGCTTCCACTTTTGCAGAAAGAAAGAAAGATTGACAAGAACTTTCTCCAAATGAGTTGTAGAAGTTGTAACGTGTGGAGCACCTACCTTGGCACTGACTGCATGTTGAAGATACTCCAATGTCCCTAGTGTCTGCTTTTGATAAGACGGGAGTAATGACTGTTTCTTTCAGCTTTGCGCTTAAGGAAAACAAGTAGTGTCTGTTGGAAGAGTCTGCTACAGCACGGAAATTCTCATTAAGTTCCTCTCAGAGATCTCAAAGACACACCAAGAACACTGCCGTGTCGCAGGTTTTATCACAGCTCTGCAGCGCTATTTATATTCCTAGCATTCATTTCATTCCGTTGTCTACAGTAATGAATGCAGGGCTCATAGAACAGGGAGATTCTTAGCTTCTTTGTTACCAGGAAGAAAGGAAAGCATGTTCTCAATGAGTATCCCAGTGGTAATGAGTGGCACGATTCACTATCCACACCTTGAGATTTTCCAAACTCAGTAGTGACTGTTTTCTGGATTCTGGGAGCAATGA
The DNA here is from genome assembly GCF_950295315.1 of Erinaceus europaeus. Taxonomy (NCBI): domain Eukaryota; kingdom Metazoa; phylum Chordata; class Mammalia; order Eulipotyphla; family Erinaceidae; genus Erinaceus; species Erinaceus europaeus. Next base: position 33,715,951 of record NC_080167.1, read on the forward strand.
CTGACTGCGCCCAATGAAGGTCACAAGAAAACGGTATCTGGTGAAACAGACTTGCACACCTGGAAATAACTCCGTGATTCACCCTCTTTCCCCCTCCGGATTGGGGTTGTGTTAGGGTATCCTCCATGTACTGGGTGTCTGTCATGGTCTCCGCCAGATGTGCGGTGTCTGTCAGTGTTACACCCTGTGTGGGGTGTTGTCAGGGTCGCCCCCAGGCACTGATTTTCATTGCAGTCTGGGCGGGATGTCTATTAGGGTCAACACTAGGAGCGGATTGTCTGTCAGGGTCTAGTCCAGGCGGAATGTATTCCAGGTGCACGGTGTCTGGTATTGGCTCCCGGGAGCATTGACTGTTTTCAGCTCAAGTGGGTAAGAAAAAACACACGAAAAATGTCTGTTGGAAGAGGCTATTACTACAGGGCACATCTAAGTGATTGTTCCCCTCAGAGATCTCAATGCGACACCTAGAGCACTGCTCTGTGTCAAGCTATCTCACAGGGTTTTGCAGCACTCTTCACTGCCAGTCTACAGCAATGAATGCAAAAATCATAAAACAGGGAAAGACTCAGCTTCTTTTTACCAGGAAGAAAGAGCAGAAGGTTGTCAATGAGTTTTAAAGTAGTAACGAATGAGTGGCACATGTCTTCTCTGTCTGCACTTTGAGATTCTGCAAGCTCTGTAGTGACCGTTCTCTAGCCAGTGGGAGAAATGACTGCAACCAATGCGGGTCACAAGGAAGTGGTTTCTGGCGAGATGGACTGGCACTTAACCCTGATTAGTTAGGTACTTCAAAGTGCTCCAGAAGACACTATGAGCATTGTCTTTTGACACATATTCTCACCTTTTACAGCACTATTCACTTCTGGCATTCAAAATCACACATATGACTCTTGGCTTCCGCTTTTGCAGAAAGAAAGAAAGAAAGAAAGAAAGAAAGAAAGAAAGAAAGAAAGAAAGAAAGAAAGAAAGAAAGATTCTCCCCATTCAGTTGTAGAAGTTGAAAGGTCTGGAGCACCTACCTTTGCCTTGACGGCATGTTGAAGATTCTCCACTGTCCCTAGTGACTGCTTTTGAGAAGATGGGAGAAATGACTGTTTATTTCACCTTTGCGGGTAAGAAAAACAAGCAGTGTGTGTTGGAAGAGTCTGCTACGGCATGGAACTTCTCATTGATTAGGTTTCTCCCAGAGATCTCAAAGACACACCAAGAACACTTGCCGTGTAGCAGGGTTTATCACAGCTTTGCAGCGCTATTTGTATTCCTAGCATTCATATCATTCCGTTGTCTACAGAAATGAATGCAGGGCTCATAGAAAAGGGAATGAATCCTAGCTTCATTGACACCAGGAAGAAAGGATAGCGGGTTCTTAATGAGTATCAAAGTGCTAATGAGTGGCGCGTTTCACTATCCACACCATGAGATTCTCCAAACTCCGTAGTGACTGTTTTCTGGACTCTGTGAGCAATGACTGACGGTGCCTAATGCAGGTCACAAGAAAACATTTTTTGGTGAAACAGACTTGCACACCTGGGAACAACTCCCTGACTCACCCTCGGTTTCCCTCCAGATTGGGTGTGTTTGTTTGGGTATCCTCCAAGTACTGGGTGTCTGTCATGGTCACCGCCAGGAGTGGGGTGTCTGTCAGTGTTACGCCCTTTATGTGATGTTGTTATGTTCACCCCCAGGCACTGATTGTCACTGCAGTCCGGGGCGTGATGTCTATCAGGGTCACCAGTAGGGGCGGATTGTCTGTCAGGGTCACTTCCAGGAGCAATGGAGTCCCCAGGTGCGTGGTGTCTGGTCGAGGCTCTCGGTAGCATTGACTGATTTCAGCTCAAGTGCGTAAGAAAAAACACGAAAAATGTCTGTTGGAAGAGACTATTACTACAGGGCACATCTTAGTGATTGTTCCCCTCAGAGATCTCAATGCGACACCTAGAGCACTGCAGAAGAGCAGTATCAAGCTATCTCACAGGGTTTTGCAGCACTCTTGACTGCCAGTCTACAGCAATGAATGCAAAAATCGTAGAACAGGGAAAGACTAGGCTTCTTTTTACCAGGAAGAAAGAGCAGCAGGTTGTCAATGAGTTTTAAAGTAGTAACGAATGAGTGGCACATGTCTGCACTTTGAGATTCTGCAAGCCTAATGAGTTGTAGAAGTTGTAACGTGTGGATCACCTACCTTTTCGCTGATTTAATGTTGAATGTTCTCCAATGTCCCTAGTGACTACTTTAGAGAAGATTGGAGAAATGATGCTTTCTTTCACCTTTGCGGGTAAGAAAAACAAGCAGTGTCTGTTGGAAGAGTCTGCTACAGCACGGAACTTCTCATTGATTAAGTTCCTCTCAGAGATCTCAAAGCACGTTTCATCACAGCTTTGCAGCGCTATTTATATTCCTAGCATTCATTTCATTTCGTTGTCTACAGAAATGAATGCAGGGCTCTTAGAACAGGGAATGACTGACTGCTCCCAATGCGGGTCACAAGCAAACGGTTTCTGGTGAAACAGACTTGCACACATGGGAACAACTCCCTGACTCACCCTCGGTTTCCCTCCGGATTGGGGGTGTTTGTTGGGGTATCCTCCAAGTACTGGATGTACGTCATGGTCACCGCCAGAAATGGGGTGCCTGTCAGTGTTATGCCCTCTGTGTGATGTTGTCAGGGTCACCCCCAGGCACTGATTGTCAGTGCAGTCTGGGGCGTGACTAGGGGCGGATTGTCTGTCAGGGTCACTTCCAGGAGCAATGTAGTCCCCAGCTGCGTGGTGTCTGGTCGAGGCTCTCGGGAGCATTGACTGATTTCAGCTCATGCGGTTAAGAAAAAACACACGAACAACTTGTCTGTTGGAAGAGTCTATTTACAGCAGGGCAAATCCTAGTGATTGTTCCCCTTAGAGAGCTCAAAGAGACACCTAGAACACTTCTCTGTGTCAAGCTATCCTAGGCTTTTGCACCACTATTCACTGCCAGCACTCAGTTCTCAGTCTACAGCAATGAATTCAGAAATCGTAGAACAGGGAATAACTCGGCTTCTTTTTTACCCTGGAAGAAAGAGCAGCAGGTTGTCAATGAGTTTTAAAGTAGTAATGAATGAGAGGCACATGTCTGCACTTTGAGATTCTGCAAGCCTAATGAGTTGTAGAAGTTGTAACGTGTGGATCACCTACCTTTGCACTGAGTGAATGTTGAATGTTCTCCAATGTCCCTAGTGACTACTTTTGAGAAGATGGGAGAAATGACGCTTTCTTTCACCTTTGCGGGTAGGAAAAACAAGCAGTGTCTGTTGGAAGAGTCTGCTACAGCACGGAACTTCTCATTGATTAAGTTCCTCTCAGAGATCTCAAAGCAGGTTTCATCACAGCTTTGCTGAGCTATTTATATTCCTAGCATTCATTTCATTTCGTTGTCTACAGAAATGAATGCAGGGCTCGTAGAACAGGGAATGACTGCTCCCAATGCGGGTCACAAGAAAACGGTTTCTGTTGAAACAGACTTGCACACCTGGGAACAACTCCATGACTCACCCTCGGTTTCCCTCCGGATTGGGGTGTTTGTTAGGGTATCCTCCAAGTACTGGGTGTCTGTCATGGTCACCGCCAGGAGTGGGGTGTCTGTCAGTGTTATGCCCTCTGTGTGGTGTTGTCATGTTCACCCCCAGGCACTGATTGTCAGTGCAGTCTGGGGCGTGACTAGGGGCGGATTGTCTGTCAGGGTCACTTCCAGGAGCAATGTAGTCCCCAGGTGCGTGGTGTCTGGTCGAGGCTCTCGGGAGCATTGACTGATTTCAGCTCATGCGGTTAAGAATAATCACACGAACACCTTGTCTGTTGGAAGAGTCTATTTACAGCAGGGCACGTCCAAGTGATTCCTAGCATTCATTTCATTCCGTTGTCTACAGAAATGAATGCAGGGCTCATAGAACAGGGAATGAATCCTAGCTTCTTTGTCACCAAGAAGAAAGGACAGCAGGTTCTCAATGAGTATTCAAGTGGTAATGAGTGGCGCGTTTCACTATCCACACCTTGAGAATCTCCAAACTCAGTAGTGACTGTTTTCTGGACTCTGCGAGCAATGACTGACTGCGCCCAATGCAGGTCACAAGAAAATAGTTTTTGGTGAAACAGACTTGCATCCCTGGGAACAACTCCCTGACTCACCCTCGGTTTCCCTCCGGATTGGGGGTGTTTGTTAGGGTAGCCTCCAAGTACTGGGTCACCGCCAGGAGTGGGGTGTCTGTCAGTGTTACGCCCTGTGTGTGGTGTTGTCATGTTCACCCCCAGGCACTGATTGTCACTGCAGTCCGGGGCGTTATGTCTATCAGGGTCACCACAAGGGGCGGATTGTCGGTCAGGGTCACTTCCAGGAGCAATGTAGTCCCCAGGTGCGTGGTGTCTGGTCGAGGCTCTCGGGAGCATTGACTGATTTCAGCTCATGCGGTTAAGAATAATCACACGAACACCTTGTCTGTTGGAAGAGTCTATTTACAGCAGGGCACGTCCAAGTGATTCCTAGCATTCATTTCATTCCGTTGTCTACAGAAATGAATGCAGGGCTCATAGAACAGGGAATGAATCCTAGCTTCTTTGTCACCAAGAAGAAAGGACAGCAGGTTCTCAATGAGTATTCAAGTGGTAATGAGTGGCGCGTTTCACTATCCACACCTTGAGAATCTCCAAACTCAGTAGTGACTGTTTTCTGGACTCTGCGAGAAATGACTGACTGCGCCCAATGCAGGTCACAAGAAAATAGTTTTTGGTGAAACAGACTTGCATCCCTGGGAACAACTCCCTGACTCACCCTTGGTTTCCCTCCGGATTGGGGGTGTTTGTTAGGGTAGCCTCCAAGTACTGGGTCACCGCCAGGAGTGGGGTGTCTGTCAGTGTTACGCCCTGTGTGTGGTGTTGTCATGTTCACCCCCAGGCACTGATTGTCACTGCAGTCCGGGGCGTTATGTCTATCAGGGTCACCACAAGGGGCGGATTGTCGGTCAGGGTCACTTCCAGGAGCAATGTAGTCCCCAGGTGCGTGGTGTCTGGTCGAGGCTCTCGGGAGCATTGACTGATTTCAGCTCATGCGGTTAAGAAAAAACACACGAACAACTTGTCTGTTGGAAGAGTCTATTTACAGCAGGGCAAATCCAAGTGATTGTTCCCCTTAGAGAGCTCAAAGAGACACCTAGAACACTTCTCTGTGTCAAGCTATCCTAGGCTTTTGCACCACTATTCACTGCCAGCACTCAGTTCTCAGTCTACAGCAATGAATTCAGAAATCGTAGAACAGGGAATAACTCGGCTTCTTTTTTACCAAGAAGAAAGAGCAGCAGGTTGTCAATGAGTTTTAAAGTAGTAACGAATGAGTGGCACATGTCTGCACTTTCTGCAAGCTCTTTAGTGACCGGTCTCTGGCCAGCGGGAGAAATGACTGCAACCAATGAGGGTCACAAGGAAATGGTTTCTGGTGAGATAGACTGGTACTTTAGCGCAGATTAGTTAGTTACCTCAAAATTCTCTAGAAGACGTAGATACGAGCATTGTCTTTTGACACACATTCTCACCGTTTACAGCACTATTCATTTATGGCAATCAAAAGTCGCACCTCTGTAGAAGAGAACGCAGGACTCAGTGAACAGGGCTTCCACTTTTGCAGAAAGAAAGAAAGATTGACAAGAACTTTCTCCAAATGAGTTGTAGAAGTTGTAACGTGTGGAGCACCTACCTTGGCACTGACTGCATGTTGAAGATACTCCAATGTCCCTAGTGTCTGCTTTTGATAAGACGGGAGTAATGACTGTTTCTTTCAGCTTTGCGCTTAAGGAAAACAAGTAGTGTCTGTTGGAAGAGTCTGCTACAGCACGGAAATTCTCATTAAGTTCCTCTCAGAGATCTCAAAGACACACCAAGAACACTGCCGTGTCGCAGGTTTTATCACAGCTCTGCAGCGCTATTTATATTCCTAGCATTCATTTCATTCCGTTGTCTACAGTAATGAATGCAGGGCTCATAGAACAGGGAGATTCTTAGCTTCTTTGTTACCAGGAAGAAAGGAAAGCATGTTCTCAATGAGTATCCCAGTGGTAATGAGTGGCACGATTCACTATCCACACCTTGAGATTTTCCAAACTCAGTAGTGACTGTTTTCTGGATTCTGGGAGCAATGACTGACTGCGCCCTATGAAGGTCACAAGAAAACGGTATCTGGTGAAACAGACTTGCACACCTGGAAATAACTCCGTGATTCACCCTCTTTCCCCCTCCGGATTGGGGTTGTGTTAGGGTATCCTCCATGTACTGGGTGTCTGTCATGGTCTCCGCCAGATGTGCGGTGTCTGTCAGTGTTACACCCTGTGTGGGGTGTTGTCAGGGTCGCCCCCAGGCACTGATTTTCATTGCAGTCTGGGCGGGATGTCTATTAGGGTCAACACTAGGAGCGGATTGTCTGTCAGGGTCTAGTCCAGGCGGAATGTATTCCAGGTGCACGGTGTCTGGTATTGGCTCCCGGGAGCATTGACTGTTTTCAGCTCAAGTGGGTAAGAAAAAACACACGAAAAATGTCTGTTGGAAGAGGCTATTACTACAGGGCACATCTAAGTGATTGTTCCCCTCAGAGATCTCAATGCGACACCTAGAGCACTGCTCTGTGTCAAGCTATCTCACAGGGTTTTGCAGCACTCTTCACTGCCAGTCTACAGCAATGAATGCAAAAATCATAAAACAGGGAAAGACTCAGCTTCTTTTTACCAGGAAGAAAGAGCAGAAGGTTGTCAATGAGTTTTAAAGTAGTAACGAATGAGTGGCACATGTCTTCTCTGTCTGCACTTTGAGATTCTGCAAGCTCTGTAGTGACCGTTCTCTAGCCAGTGGGAGAAATGACTGCAACCAATGCGGGTCACAAGGAAGTGGTTTCTGGCGAGATGGACTGGCACTTAACCCTGATTAGTTAGGTACTTCAAAGTGCTCCAGAAGACACTATGAGCATTGTCTTTTGACACATATTCTCACCTTTTACAGCACTATTCACTTCTGGCATTCAAAATCACACATATGAATCTTGGCTTCCGCTTTTGCAGAAAGAAAGAAAGAAAGAAAGATTCTCCCCAATCAGTTGTAGAAGTGAAACGTCTGGAGCACCTAACCTTGCTTGACGGTATGTTGAAGATTCTCCACTGTCCCTAGTGACTGCTTTTGAGAAGATGGGAGAAATGACTGTTTATTTGACCTTTGCGGGTAAGAAAAACAAGCAGTGTGTGTTGGAAGAGTCTGCTACGGCACGGAACTTCTCATTGATTAGGTTTCTCCCAGAGATCTCAAAGACACACCAAGAACACTTGCCGTGTAGTAGGGTTTATCACAGCTTTACAGCGCTATTTATATTCCTAGCATTCATTTCATTCCGTTGTCTACAGTAATGAATGCTTGGCTCATAGAACAGGGAATGAATCCTAGCTTCTTTGTCACCAGGAAGAAAGGACAGCAGGTTCTCAATGAGTATTCAAGTGCTAATGCGTGGTGCGTTTCACAATCCACACCTTGAGATTCTCCAAACTCAGTAGTGACTGTTATCTGGACTCTGGGAGCAATGGCTAACGGCACCCAATGTGGGTCACAAGAAAACGGTTTCTGGTGAAACAGACTTGCATACCTGGGAACAACTCCCTGACTCACTCTCGGTTTCCCTCCGGATTGGGGGTGTTTGTTAAGGTATCCTCCAAGTACTGGGTGTCTGTCATGGTCACCGCCAGGAGTGGGGTGTCTGTCAGTGTTATGCCCTCTGTGTTGTGTTGTCAGGGTCACCCCCAGGCACTGATTGTCAGTGCAGTCTGGGGCGTGACTAGGGGCGGATTGTCTGTCAGGGTCACTTCCAGGAGCAATGTAGTCCCCAGGTTCGTGGTGTCTGGTCGAGGCTCCCGGGATCATTGATCGATTTCAGATCATGCGGTTAAGAAAAAACACAGGAACAAATTGTCTGTTGGAAGAGTCTATTTAAAGCAGGACACGTCCAAGTGATTGTTCCCCAGAGAGCTCAAAGAGACACCTAGAGCTATCTGCGTCAAGCTATCTCACAGGTTTTTGCAGCATTATTCACTGCCAGCACTCAGTTCTCAGTCTACAGCAATGAATGCAGAAATCGTAGAACAGGGAATGACGGCTTCTTTCTTACCAGGAAGAAAAAACAGCAGGTTATCAATGAGTTGTAAAGTAGTAACGAATGAGTGGCACGTGTCTGCACTTTGAGATCCTGCAAGCTCTGTAGTGACGTTCTCTAGCCAGTGGGAGAAATGACTGCAACCAATGCGGGTCACAAGGAAATGGTTTCTGGTGAGATAGACTGGCACTTAACCCTGATTAGTTAGGTACTTCAAAGTGCTCCAGAAGACACTATGAGCATTGTCTTTTGACACATAGCTCACCTTTTACAGCACTATTCACTTCTGGCATTCTAAATCACACATATGACTCTTGGCTTCCGCTTTTGCAGAAAGAAAGAAAGAAAGAAAGAAAGAAAGAAAGAAAGAAAGAAAGAAAGAAAGAAAGAAAGAAAGAAACATTCTCCCCAATCAGTTGTAGAAGATGAAACGTCTGGAGCACCTAACTTTGCCTTGACGGCATGTTGAAGATTCTCCAATGTCTCTAGTGACTGCTTTTGAGAAGATGGGAGAAATGACCATTTCACCTTTGCGGGTAAAAAAACAAGCAGCGTGTGTTGGAAGTGTCTGCTACAGCACGGAACTTCTCATTGATTAGGTTCCTATCACAGATCAAAGACACACCTAGCTTCTTTGTCACCAGGATGAAAGGACAAGTGCTAATGAGTGGCGCGTTTCACTATCCACACCTTGAGATTCTCCAAACTCAGTAGTGACTGTTTTCTGGACTCTGGGAGCAATGACTGACTGCACACAATGTGGGTCACAAGAAAACAGTTTTTGGTGAAACAGACTTGCACACCTTGGAACAGCTTCCTGACTCACCCTCGGTTTCCCTCCGGATTAGAGGTGGTTGTTAGGGTATCCTCCAAGTACTGGGTGTCTGTCATGGTCACCGCCAGGAGTGGGGTGTCTGTCAGTGTTACGCTCTGTGTGTGGTGTTGTCAGGGTCACCCCAGGCACTGATTGTCAGTGCAGTCCAGGGCGTGATGTCTATCGGGGTCACCACTAGGGGCGGATTGTCTGTCAGGGTCACTTCCAGGAGCAATGTAGTCCCCAGGTGCGTGGTGTCTGGTCGAGGCTCCCGGGATCATTGACTGATTTCAGCTCATGCGGTTAAGAATAATCACACGGACAACTTGTCTGTTGGAAGAGTCTATTTACAACAGATCACATCCAAGTGATTTTTCCCCTCAGAGAGCTAAAAGAGACACCTAGAGCACTTCTCTGCGTCAAGCTATCTCACAGGTTTTTGCAGCTCTATTCACTGCCAGCACTAGTTCTCAGTCTACAGCAAAGAATGCAGATATCCTAGAACAGGGAATGACTCAGCTTCTTTTTTTACCAGGAAGAAAAAACAGCAGGTTATCAATGAGTTGTAAAGTAGTAACGAATGAGTGGCACATGTCTGCACTTTGAGATTCTGCAAGCTCTGTAGTGACCGTTCTCTAGCCAGTGGGAGAAATGACTGCAACCAATGCGGGTCAGAAGGAAATGGTTTCTGGTGAGATAGACTGGTACTTTAGCCCTGATTAGTTAGTTACCTCAATGTGCTCCAGAAGACACTACGAGCATTGTCTTTTGACATACATTCTCACCTTTTACAGCATTATTCACTTCTGGTATTCAAAATCACACATCCACAGAAAAGAACGAAGGACTAACTGAACAGGGTACGACACTTGCTTCCTCTTATGCAGGAAGTAAGACGTTACAACTTCACAACTTACTGGGGAGAATTTTCTGTTCTTTCGTGCTGCAAAAGAGGAAGCCAAGGTTCAAACCCTGTTCAACTTTTGCAAAGGTGTGATTTTGAAAGATATAAGTGAAGAGTGCTGCAAAAGTTGAGAAAGCGTGTCACAGAACAATGCTCTTAGTGTGTCCTTGAGCTCTCTGAGGTAACTAATCAGGGCGTTGTAACAGTCTATTTAACTCAAACCCTGTTCACTCCAGAGAGGTGTGATTTTGAAAGCTGGAAGTGAAGAGTGCTGCAAAAGGTGAGAAAGTGTTGCACAGGACAATACTCTTAGTGTCTCCTTGAGCTCTCTGAGGTAACTAACTGATCAGGGCGATGTACCAGTCTATTTCACCAAAAACCATTTTCTTGTGACACGCATTGGGTGCAGAAAGTCATTTCTCCCAGAGTCTAGAAAACTGAAAGCTGGGAGTGAACGGTTCTGAAAGAGTCTGTGAGAGAGCCTGATGCAAGGCAGTGCTCTGGGTGTCTCTTTGAGCTCTCTTCTTCTAGCATTTGCCCTTCTTCCGTAGCCAGTCAACAGCATCAGGTTGAGCCTGATGTAAAGTTTCGAGACCTCCTTTGAATTCGGAGAGGTGGCAGTCGTTGACTATGTGGGTCATAGTCTGTAGCCGCAGGGGCAGTTCGGGTCGTCTCTGGCTCCCCAGCGATGGAACATAGCGGCGCACCGGCCATGGCCTGTTCGATAGCGATTGAAGAGGGCCCAATCATAACGTGCTAGGTCAAAGCCGGGTTGACGCTTGCAAGGGGTCTGTGATGAGGTGTTTGTTCTTTACCTCAGCTGACTGCCAGCTGTTTCCAAGAGACTGGAACAGAGAAGTTCAGTGTAGGCGTAGGGGACCAGATTGGGTGACGAGACGTCAAGCATTGAACAGGGTGGGCGAAGATATCCGCGTATATTGGCAGGTCCGATCGAGCATAGACGTGGGAAATGAACTTAGATGATGTCACATCCCGACGTATATCTGGCGGGGTGATGTTGCTAAGAACTGGCAGCCATGGAACCGGGGTGGAACGGATGGTTCCAGAAATTATCCTCATGGAGGAATATAATTTGGAATCGACCAAATGGACATGGGGGATACGGAACCATACTAGGGCACAGTATTCTGCAGTGGAATAGCATAATGATGATGATCGTAGTGTGGAAGCGCTCGCGCCCCATGAGGAGCTGGCCAGTCTTGCAATGATGTTATTCCTCGCACCCACCGTTGCTGTAGTTTTTATGAGATGATTGTGAAATGACAGGGTGCGATTGAGAGTAATGCCAAGATAGACTGGCTGGGCTTCATGCCGGATTCTTGTATCGTCAAGCTGCACATTAAGCTCACGTGAGGCCGAGGCATGGTGTAGATGGAAAACAGATGATACCGTTTTTGCAGTACTAGGGATTAGTCGCCATTTTTTACAGTAGTCAGATATCAGAGACATGTCTTTCGTGAGTGTTTCCTCGAGGATGTCGAATTTGGATGCCTGAATTGAACAGCAGATGTCATCGGCGTAGATGAACTTCCTTGAAGTTTATGGAAGGTCATTGATGTAAATATTAAATAGCGTAGGAGCCAGAACAGAGCCCTGGGGGAGGCCACTTGAGACAAGTCTCCATCTGCTAGACTTGTCACCCAGATGCACCCGGAATCTTCTGTTTTGGAGAAGAAACGATATAGTGTTGGTCACCCATGGAGGCAGGCATCTTGAGATCTTGACTAGGAGACCACGGTGCCAGACTGTGTCATAGGCTGCTGTGAGATCAACAAAGACAGCCCCCATCTTTAAATTCTTCTGGAATCCATTTTCAGTGTAGGTTGAGAGGGCCAGGACTTGTTCGCAGGTTGATCTTCCTGGGCGGAAACCAGCTTGGGCAGGTGATAGCAAGTTCTCTGTAAGAGGAGAAATTTGTGACAGAAGCAGCTTCTCAAGGAGTTTGTAACACACGGAGAAGAGAGAAATTGGTCTATAGCTGGCGGCCAGTGTTGGGTCTTTCTTTGGTTTCAAAACTGCTATTATCTTCGCACGGCGCCAAATTTTGGGCATAGATTCGGTTTCCAATATGGGGGACAGGAATGTAGTGAGCCACTTCTTTGCCTCGGGGCCCAAGTTAAGAATGAGTTCTGGGGTGATGTTGTCATAGCCAGCAGCCGTTCCCAGTTTAACCCTCTTCAAAGCGTCTTCCAGTTCAGACAGTGTAAAGGGAGAGAGTTTTGGAGATGGACAAGATAAACGGAAGTGGGATGACCACTCATGGGGGAGATCAACAAAGACAGCCCCCATCTTTAAATTTCTCTTTTCCAGACTGGGTCGATCTTAGCACGTCCAACTTGAGTTAGGTGACTGGCCACTGAGTTTGGAGATATGGGAGGATGGGAGACGGGAGACTGCTAATACTAATGGAGTGTGGCAAAGCCAGTGGTTCCCAGGCACCATGACTTGCCTCCAGGTTCCGTGAGCAACCTCCAGGTCCTGTTTGGGATCCCCTCTTCCTGCCATGCTTGAACCCAAGCATCGCAGGCTGAACGCAGGCCCCAATGAGGCACAAACCTGCGTCCCCAAAGCTGGAACCTGGGTTCCTTGAGCCTTGTTCCTAGGCCCCTCAAGGCTTGAACCTGGGCCCCACAGGTCTCAAACCTGGGATCCTCAAAGCTGTTACCCTGGTCCCTCTAGGTTCAAACCCAGGCCTCGAGTCTTGACCGGGTCCAGTGAGTGCAGGTACCACGAGACTCAGACTGGGTCACTTAATGCTCAAACCTGTGTCTTTTGAGGCTGGAACCTGTGTCCCATGAGTCTTGAATCTTTTCGCTTGAGGGTGCCCTGGGTTTTGTGAGGCTTGAACTCAGGTTATGTGACACTTTAACTTGGGTCCTTGTGCACTTTTGTGTGTGCATTTAGCAAGGTGTGCTGCCTCCTGATGCTTCACAGCTCGTATTTTAAAGTTTTTTTTTTCAATGTGGTCCCATGTAAACATATATATTATTATCTAAAGATACCGAGTCTTTTTCTTAGTCCAATGCATTCTTCAGCATATCCATAAGGCGGCAGCAAAACACAACCATGTTTTTTTCTTTGTTGTTTTGTTTTTGCTTCCAGGGTTATTGCTGGGACGGTGCATGCACTGTCTATCCACTGCTCCTGGAAGCTAGTTTTTTTCCTGCTTTGGTGACCTTGTTTTTTATAGCTGTTATTATTGTTATTATTATTATTGTTGTTGTTCCTATTGTTGTCTTTTTATAGGCTAGGACAGAGAGAAATAGAGGAGGGGAAGAAGGGGGAGAGAAAGATAGACATCTGCACACCTGGTTCACCGCCTGTGAAGTAACCACCCTGCAGGTGAGGAATCGGGGCTCAAATCAGGATCCTTATGCCAGTCCTTGCACTTTACTCCAAGTTTGCTTAATTCACTGTGCTAGTGCCCAGCCCCCATCTGCTTGTTTCTAAGCATTCTATGTAATGTGGCTTTTTTTCACAGTGGATTTTAACAGGTGACTTGCCCAAATTACTCTCAGACCATTGTTTTGTCTTTTGCTATGGCATATTGGATATCTGGTGTTTAGAATATATTAATTTAGCTAGGCCAACTGTCTACCACTTAGGAGATGACTCCTTTTGGCCTCTGGCCACAGGTTTTTCTTCTTCAAATTCCACTGATGGATGTCTTAGGTCTAGCTGACTTCTGTCCACAGTTTTACTGCTAATTGCAATTGGAGTAGTAAAGCAATTGTCAGAGGGGTCCCATGATAGTTGATCTCGGTTCCTTAAAGCTCGAACCTAGTTCCTTAAAGCCCAAACCCCTGCAGCCCTGCTTCAACACTCGTGAACCTTTCCCCCTGCAGGTAGGGACCAGGAGCTCAAAAGAGGGTCTTTGCATACTGTAACATGTGAGCCCAATAAGGTGTGTCACGACATGGCCCCTTTATTCTTTAATTTAGAGGGAAACATGCGGGGAGTGAGAAAGGCATAGACAGACAGACACAAAGGAGTTGCAACACTGCACTGCTCCACCTCCCGTCGACATTCCCTGGGCCACCAATCTGCTCTTTAAGGCTCACCGCAACTGTCTTCTCCTGAAGGAAAACGAAGGTTTCTCACCAGTCCAGGTCAGGTACCTCTCAGGCAGGGAAGCCACCTGTGACACCCCAAATGTCTGGAGGGCCCTAGGTGGATGCAGGCATTCTTCAAACCTTACTTCTTGACATGTATGGTTGCTGGATATTTGAAAGGCTAGCTCGCTAGCTAGGCCAACACTCTACCAATGAGAGGATGACTCCTTTTGGCCTCTGGCCACAGGTGTTTCCACTTCAAATTCCACAGGTGGCAGTGTTAGGCCCAGGGTGTTAGTCTAGCTGGCTTCTGGCCACAACTTGTACTGCTAATGCAAATGTAGTGTGGTAAAGCCAGTCATCCCTGGATTCCATGATTAGACTCTGTGTCCCCTGAGCAGTTTCTCGGTCCTCACGCTTCCCTCGAGGCTGCACCCTGGTCCGTTGAGGCAAGAACCTGAGTGCCGCCTCCGCAAGGCTTGAACTTGGGTCCCGCACCTTCAAGGCTTGATCAATGGTCCAGTCCTTGAGCCTTGGGCATGTGTTGCGCCCCCCGCAAGGCTTGAACTTGGGACCTGCACACTCTAAGGCTTCATCAATGGTCCAGTCCCCACTAGCACTGAACCCAGGTCCCCCCCCTGGAGGCTTGAACAACAATCCTTGTACTCTGGAATGTACTTGCTTCAGCAGGTGACAACACCAAACACCCTGCATGTGAGCTACTTTGCAAACCCATAGGCACTTTTTTCTATGCAGTTCTTTTAGCCTTTAATAACACAAACATGATTTTGCTAAGTTAATATACTCAGACTCAGCCATTATGCTATCTCTCCAGCTCTATTCCTCTTTTTAAATGTATAAATATGTATATTTAAATTATATTTATTTATTGGATAGAAGCAGGCAGAAATTTAGAGGCAGTGGGGAAATAGAGGAGATAGACACCTTCAGCCATGCTGCACCACTTGTGAAACGTTCCCCCAGATGGTGGGGACCAGGGGCTAGAACCTGGGTCCTTACTCATTGTAACATGTGCGCCCAATCAGGTGCACAACCACTTGGCCTTATTATGCTTTAGTTTAGAGGGAAACATGTAGGGAGGGAGAAATGGAGAGTACACAGACAGACAGGAATGAGATGCACCACTGTAACACTACACATTCCATCAAGTTCCCTCAGGCCACCCAGTTGCCCTTTATCTCATCTCTTGCAGGAAGAGGAAGCCCTTCCTGACTGCCAGTGAAGGTCAGGTACCTCTCAGGTAGGGCAGCCACCTGAGACACCCCAAAGATTGCAGGGCACTTAGGTGGATGCAGACTTCCTTCAAACTTTATTTCTTGACCTGTATGGTTACTGGATAACTGGAGTGCTAAGCTTGCTCCCTAGGACACCTCTCCACCAATTAGAAGATGACTCCTTTTGGCCACTGGCCCTGGTGTTTCTACTTACAATTCCACTGATGGGTGTGTTAGGCCCTGGCCTTAGTCTAGCTGGCTTCTGGACACAGGATTTATTGCTAATGCCAATAGAGTGGAGGTAAAGTCAATGGACTCTGGGCCCCGTTTTTTTTTTGCCTCCAGGTCTCATGATGGGTTCCTGGGTCCCTTGAGGGGTCCCCACTTCCCACGAGGCTTGACCTCATGTCCCTTGAAGCCTGAATCCGGGTCCCCACTTGAAGAAGCTTGAACAAAGGTCACACACAACCCCTTGAGGCTTAGAACCAGGCCCCGCCCCCATGAGGCTTGAACCTGGGACACCCCCCTGGGATGTTTGAACAAGGGCCTGCCCCCACAATGCTTAAACAGGTGTCTCGCCCCCTCGAGGCTTGACCCTGTCTCCTGAACCTGTCTTGTACCCGGGTTCTGCCCCCATGGGGCTTGTACCTGGGCACTGCCCATATGAGGCTTGAACCATGGTACCACCCCCGAGGCTTGAAAAAAGGCCCCATCCCCATAAAGCTTGAAACTGTCTCATGCACCCAGCAGGCTTGAACCCAAGCAGAGCGCCCTCCATGTTTGAACAAGTATCAAGCCCCTGAAAGTCTTGAACCCAGGTAATGCCCCCACAATCTGGATCTGGATCTGGATCATGGGTCCCGTACCCATGAAGCTTGAACATGGGTTTTGTGAGGCTTTAACCTGAATCCCACCCCAAGAGGCTGGAACCCAGACTCAGCTTACTTGATGCTTGAACACAAATCAAGCCCCAGCGAATCTTGAACCTGGTTCCACACCTGGGAGGCTTGAACTCCTGTCCTGTCCTGTCCCCTCAGGCTTGAACCTGGGTCCTGCCCTCTTGAGTCTTGAATTAATGCCATGACCCATGATTTTTAAACCCGGGTACTCCCTCCCCACTCTGGAACTCTGGTCTCGCCCCCTTGAGTCTTGAACATGGGTCCCGCCCCCACACTTCCCAGGCTTGAAACACTGTCCCAGCACTGCTAGGCTTGAATCTGGGCCCTACCTCTGCTAGGATGGAACCCGGGAGCCTTGCACATACAATAGAGAGTCCTTGCACTCTGTAGTTTATATGCTTCACCAGGTACACCAATACCAGGCCCTCCTAAAGGGAGCTACTTTGCTCACCCCTAGTAACTTTTTTTCTAGTAGTTCTTTTTTCCTTTAATAACACAAACATCATTGTTAAAATAATGCACTCAAAAACTTAGCCACTGTGCTTTCTCTCCAGCTCTCTTCCTTTTTAAATATATATATATATATATAAACTATATTTATTTATTGGCAGGCAGTAATTGACAGGGAATAGGGAGATAGAAGAGAGAGACTCTGTAGCCCTGCTTCACCACTTGTGAAGCTTTCCCCCAGCAGGTAAGTACCAGGGGCTCGAAAGTGGGTCTTTGCACACTGTATCATGTGAGCCCAGTCAGGTGTGTCAGCACTTGGCCAATTTGTTCTTTAGTGTAGAGGGAAACATGGAGGGGGTGAGAAAGGCATAGTAGACAGACAGACAAGAAAGGAGTTGCAACACTGCACTGATCCACCTCCAATCGACATTTCCGGAACACACATCTGCTCTTAAAAGCTGACCTCAACTGTTCTCTCCTGCAGTGAGAGGAAGCCCCTCCTCTTCTTGCCAGTCCGGGTCAGGTACCTTTCATGCAGGGCAGCCACCTGAGACACCTCAAATGTCTGGAGGGCTCTTAGGTGGATGCAGGCAATCTTCAAACCTTACTTCTTACCTGTATTTTATGGTTGCTGTCTATTTGAAAGGCTAGCTCGCTAGCTATGCCAACTCTCTACCAATGAGAGGATGACTCCGTTTGGCCTCTGGCCACAGGTGTTTCCACTTCAAATTCCACAGGTGGGGGTGTTAGGCCCAGGGTGTTATTTATGTGGCTTCTGTCCACAGCTTGTACTGCTAATGCAAATGGAGTGTGGTAATGCCAGGCAGCCCTGGGTTCCATGATTAGCCTCTGTGTCCCCTGAGCGGTTTCTGGTTCTCGTGAGGGGCCCTCCCCGCTTCCTGCCAAGATGCTCCCTGGTTCCTTGAGGCTAGAACATGGGTGCCGCTGCCTCAAGGCTTGAACTTGGGTCCTGCACAATCAAGGATTGATCAATGGTCCAGTCCTTGAGCCTTGAGCCTGTGTCCCACCCCTCACAAGGCTGGAACTTGGGTCCTGCACACTCAAAGTCTTGATCAATGGTCCAGTCCCCACTAGCATTGAACTCAGGTCCTGCCCCCGCTATGGTTGAATCCAGGTCCCTCTCCTAGGAGGCTTGAACAACGGGAGGCTTGAACCTGAATCCTTGCACTCTGTAATGTATGTACTTCACCAGGTGACACAACACCTGGCCCCCCAAAAGTGAGCTACTTTGCACACCCCTAGGCACTTTTTTCTATGCACTTCTTTTAGCCTTTACTAACACAAACATGATTTTGCTAAGTTAATATACTCATCAACTCAGCCATTATGCTATCTCTCCAGCTCTATTCCTCTTTTTAAATGTATAAATGTATATGTTTAAATTATATTTATTTCTTGGATAGAAGCAGGCAGAAATTTAGAGGCAATGGGGAAATAGAGGAGATAGACACCTGCAGCCATGCTTCACCACTTGTGAAGCGTTCCCCCTGAAGGTGGGGACCAAGGGCTAGAACCTGGGTCCTTGCTCACTACAAACATGTGCGGCCATGCAGGTGTATCACCACTTGGCTCCATTATTGTTTAGTTTAGAGGGAAACATGGAGGGAGTGAGAAAGGGAGAGTAGACAGTCAGGAAGCAGATGCCCCTAGGCCACCAGTTGCACTGTAGGCTCAGCTCAACTCTCATCTCCTGCAGGAAGAGGAAGCCCTCATGACTGCCAGTGAAGGTCAGGTAGGGCAGCCACCTGAGACATGCCAAAAGCTTGGAGGGCACTTAGGTGGATGCGGACATCCTTCAAACTTTATATCTTGACCTGGATAATTGGAGTGCTAAGCTTGCTACCTAGGCCAACTGTCTACCAATTAGAGGATGACTCCTTTGGCCACTGGCCCCAGGTGTTTCTACTTCAAAATACCCCTGGAGGCTTGAACCCATGCCCCGCCCCCTTGAGGCTTGAACCTGGGTCACCCCCCTGGGATGTTTGAACCAGGGCCTGCTCCCTCAATGCTTGAAAAAGGTCCTGCCTCAGCTAGGCATGAACCATGAATTGCCCCCTTGAAGCTTAAAACCAAGCCTTGCTTGAGCAAGGGTCTCGCCTCCTCGAGGCTTGAACCTGGGTCATGAACCTGCTAGTCTTGAACCCATGTTCTGCCCCCATGGTTCTTGTACCCAGGCACTGCCCATTTGAGGCTTGATCCCAGGTCCTGCCCCCGAGGCTTAAACAAAGGCCCAGTCCCCATGAGGCTTGAAACTGTCTCATACTCCCGCCAGGCTTGAACACAAGAGGTGCGCCTTGCATGATTGAACAAGGATCCAACCCCTGAAAGTCTTGAACCCAGGTAATTCCCCCCTCAATCTGGCTCTGAATCTTGGGTCATGAAGCTTGAACCTGGGTTTTTTGAGGCTTTAAACTGAGTCCAACCCCAAGAGGCTTGAACGCGGACTCAGCCCACTTGATGCTTAAACAAGTGTCCCACCCCTGCAAGGTTTGAACACAAGTCAAACCCCAGCGAGTCTTGAACCTGGTTCTGCACCTGGGAGGCTTGAATTCCTGTCCTGTCCCCTCAGACTTGAACCTGGGTCCTGGCTATGTGAGGCTTGAATTAATGTCCTGCCCCATGAGGCTTTAACCTGGGTTCTCCCAAACCCCCCCCCCCCCCGAAAGCTTGAACTCAGGTCCAGCTCCCTTGTGGCTTGATCATGGGTCCCGCCCACCCCATCGTCCAGGCTTGAAACACTGTCCCAGCCCTGCTAGGCTTGAATCTGGGCCCTGCCGCCACTAGGATGGAACTCGGGAGGCTTGAACCTGAGTCCTTGCACTCTGTAGTGTATATGCTTCACCAGGTACACCAACACCGGGCCCTCCTCAAGGGAGCTACTTTGCTCAACCCTAGTCACTTTTTTCTATGTACTTATTTTTGCCTTTAATAACACAAACGTAATTTGCTTAAATATTGCAGTCAGTAACTTAGCCATTGTGCTATCTCTCCAGCTCTATTCCTTTTAAAAAATATATCTCTATTTTAAATTATATTTATTTATTGGCAGGCAGTAATTGACAGGCAATTGGGAGATAGAAGAGAGAGACCCCTGTAGCCCTGCTTTACCACTCGTTAAGCTATGCCCCTGCAGGTAGGGACCAGGGGCACCAAAGTGGGTCTTTGCACACTGTAACATGTGAGCCCTGTCAGGTGTATCACCACCTGGCCCCTTTATTCTTTAATTTAGAGGGAAACATGGAGGGAGTGAGAATGGCATAGTAGATGGACAGACAGGAAAGAGTTGCAACACTGCACTGTTCTACCTCCCATTGACTTTCCCCGGGCCACCCAGCTGCTCTTTAAGGCTCACCTCAACTCTCCTCTCCTGTAGGAAGAGGAAGCCCTTCCTCTTCTTGCTAGTCCAGGTCAGGTACCTCTCAGTCAGGGCAGCCACCTGAGACACCTCAAATGTCTGGAGGGCTCTTAGGTGGATGCAGGCATTCTTCAAACCTTACTTCTTGACCTGTATGGTTGCTGGCTATTTGAAAGGCTAGCTTGTTAGCTAGGCCAACTCTCTACCCATGAGAGGATGACTCCGTTTGGCCTCTGGCCACAGGTGTTTCCATTTCAAATTCCACAGGTGGGGGTGTTAGGCCCAGAGTGTTAGTCTAGTTGCTTCTGGCCACAGCTTGTACTGCTAATGCAAATGGAGTGTGGTAATGCCAGGCAGCCCTGGGTTCCATGATTAGCCTCTGTGTCCCCTGAGCGGTTTCAGGGTCCCGTGAGGGGCCCTCGCTTCCTGCCAGGATGCACCCTGGTCCCTTGTGGCTAGAACATGGGTGCCGCTGCCTCAAGGCTTGAACTAGGGTCCTGCACATTCAAGGCTTGATCAATGGTCCAGTCCTTGAGCCTTGAGCCTGTGTCCCACCCCTCACAAGGCTTGAACTTGGGTCCTGCACACTCAAAGTCTTGATCAATGGTCCAGTCCCCACTAGCATTGAACTCAGGTCCTGCCCCCGCTATGGTTGAATCCAGGTCCCTCTCCTAGGAGGCTTGAACAACGGGAGGCTTGAACCTGAATCCTTGCACTCTGTAATGTATGTACTTCACTAGGTGACACAACACCTGGCCCCCCACAAGTGAGCTACTTTGCACACCCCTAGGCACTATTTTCTATGCACTTCTTTTAGCCTTTACTAACACAAACATGATTTTGCTAAGTTAATATACTCATCAACTCAGCCATTATGCTATCTCTCCAGCTCTATTCCTCTTTTTAAATGTATAAATGTATATGTTTAAATTATATTTATTTCTTGGATAGAAGCAGGCAGAAATTTAGAGGCAATGGGGAAATAGAGGAGATAGACACCTGCAGCCATGCTTCACCACTTGTGAAGCG